>NW_008359817.1:252232-285508 GCF_000622305.1 Nannospalax galili | reverse complement strand
TTATTTTTCATGCTCTTTCTTCTCTTTCTGTAGAATAAGATTCTCAAAAAATTTTCTCAGCATTTTCAGGCTTAAAACCATATGTAATATTTGTATAATTCTGATGTCATTCTGTTTCCCAGGCTTTTATACATAATTTTTTTCTTTCCTTGGAGCTTTTAAGATCTTTTTATTGCTAGTCAAGGAAAGTCATATGACATGAGTTATTATGGGCTTTTGTGGGGTCTTTTGTTTGTCTATTATTTTGGGCAGTGAGTGATCATTCAATATGGAGTCTGGGACATTTTTCTTACATTATTTATTTGATGATTTTCTTTCTGGAATGTTATCTAGTCTCCTCCTCTGGAATTTCCTTTTCTGGAAATTAGACTTTCTGAATAGTTTCTCAACTTTGTCTTTTCTATTTTATAGCATGTTGACTTTTGTTCTCTTAGGGAAATTTCTTTGACTTCATATTTTAGCTTTTTGTTGACTTAATATTTAGTCACTATATTTTTAATAGTCAAGAATTCTTTTTTAAAAAATATTTTGTTTATTATTTTTTATTTTATGTGTATGAGTGAGTGCATTGCCTACATGTTTGTAAGTGCACCCATGTCATGCAATGCCCTTGGAGGTTAGAAAGGGAGTTAAGGATGGTTGTCAGCCGCCATATGGGTGCTGGGAATTGAACCCAGGTCCTCTGCAAGAGTATCCAGTGCTGTTAACCACTGAGCCATCTCTTCAGCCCAATAATTCTTTAAAAATCCAAACAAAACACCTAACAGAAATTCAAATGATAATAAAGATCTGGATATAGTGTCTCATGCCTGTAAT
This sequence comes from Nannospalax galili, assembly GCF_000622305.1. Taxonomy (NCBI): domain Eukaryota; kingdom Metazoa; phylum Chordata; class Mammalia; order Rodentia; family Spalacidae; genus Nannospalax; species Nannospalax galili. Next base: position 284,692 of record NW_008359817.1, on the reverse strand, counting down.
CCTAGCATTAGGGAGGCTGAGGCAGGAGGATTGTTGTGAATTTGAGGCCAGCTTGGGCTAGAGTGTGAGAACTGCCTGAAAGGGAAAAGGATCCGATTATTTCCCTTTGTGGCAAACTACTGTTTCATGATTTCTTTGAAATTTCACCTCTTGCCTGCAGTATCTCTGTAAGAATATCTTTCCTTCCTTTTTGTTTGATTGCTTTGGTCATTTTGCCTTCTGGGAACCCTTTCTCAGCTGCCTAGAGTTCCCAGCTTGCCTGTTCATGGCTAAAAAGCTGGTAGGAAATATGAATCAGTTTGTTTTCTTGTTGTGGGCTCTAGTTGCTAAAGGGCCTTGACATTGGTGACTCAAATGTCACTGTGTATAGATCTTGTTATTGGGATGGTACCTCTGGGAAGAATCTTCCAATCTCTTGCTTAAGGAGTTTGGCTACTGGTGTTCAGAGCCAGGTGGGAATGGGAACCTGGGGATACCACTGTTCAGTAGTTGATCTGACCTCCTATTGAATTTGTGTTCCTGTTTCAGGGAACTTTCACCTTGTTTCTCTAAATGCCATGCTGCCCATCTCCTGGGAGAAGCAGTATAGTCACTAAGTGGATCCTGGTGTTACAACTGACTCTCACCTGGACCAGGTATCCCTGTTTTCAGTCTGCTTCTCTTGAACTTCCTAATGCTTGAGCATTTCCAGAGTTCCACAGGTAACTCAGTCTGCTTTTCATCTACAGGACCACCTGGGAGCATGTACTTTGATCTTCCTGCACCCTGTTGCGGCCATCCTCTTTCCACATTTATATTTTATAGCTTAAGGTTAGAGGTTTCTTCTAATGCTAGTGAAGACTGAGTTGGCATCTCTGTTTTTCCTTCTGTTTACTAGGATGGGTGGCTTCTGAGAGCACAAAGAGAGAGAAATATTTTTAGCTTGAAGCAGACTGGTGTGAACTTTTATATCAGAGTACACCAGGAATGAATTCTTAGTTCCTTTGGCTGTTTAAATGCTTGGGCACAGAAGGAACCCCTCTTCCTTCTTTGTACAGTGAGTTAGGTGTTGATGAAATTCTGAGATTGTCCTGATTCTATGTTTAGTTGCCTTGAACCATGAACACCTGTGCCGGACAGCTTCCGTTGTCAACTTGACATACCTGAGTGGAGGGAGCCTCAATTGAGGAATTTTCTCCATTGGGTTGACATGTGGCCATGTTTGTCGGGACATTTTCTTCACTGTTGAGTGATGTGAGAGGACCCAGCCCACTGTGGGTGGTGCCACCCCTAGGCAGGTGGTCTTGTGTTGTTTAAGAAGGCCAGCTGAGCACAGGCCAGAGGAACAAGTCGATAAGTAGCATTCCTCCATGATCTGTGCTCCAGGTCCCTTCTGTCCAGTTCCTGCTTTGGCTTCCCTCAGTGATGAACTGCGATTTGGGAGAAACCCTTTCCTCCCCGAGTTGGTTTTGGTCAGTGTTTTTATCACAGCAATAGAAAGAAAATAAATCAACATCCAGTATTAGCCCCAAACACCAAATATCTGGGAAGAGTCTTGGCAATGAAGTAATAGAGCCTACTAGTGCAAGGCCTTTCACTGTGCAGCTCTCTGAGATCAGCATTTCATGTTCTGTGTGGCAACTTACAAGTGCTCGCTCTGCTGTTTGCTTCCCAATCTACTGATCTGGTGCAAAAGAAAAATAATCACCTTTCCAATTATTTCAGGCTTTCAATCCCGGATGTGCCTTATGAACTGTGTGAATCTGGGCAAGTAGTTTTATACCTCAGTTTTCTCTTTCATCAGTTGGGGGAAAAATCCAAGAGATGGTGATACGTGAGCTATTGATTAAATTATTAAAGATTCATTTAAGAATTAAGCAATTCATTAGCTTATTTATTGAGCAAACACTTCTTGAACTCCCTTTAAGTGCCAAGCACAATGCTTGTTGATTCAAGGATAACTAAGCCAAATATTCATAGTAACAGGTTAGCAGGGAGCAGGCACAGGAGCCGATCACTAGTGTCTAGTATAGCTAAGTGTGGAGACAAAGGGATACATTATATGAGTACAGATAACCAAGCACCTCCCAAGGGTGGTATCTGGGATTAGAGCAGCAGTTATTGAAAGAATAGATGTGAGTCACATATCTCCTTTCAGCTCCTAAATACAGTCTTCTATAAATTTAAGGGGTTCTCAATTATTGGAGCCCAGATGTAGAGATATTTATCATATGAATCAAGTATTGTCTCTAGAGAAAGTGTGTATGTTCACACGTGTGTGTGTGTGTGTGTGTGTGTGTGTGTGTAGGTGTGTAGGTGTACTCTGTTATCTTTGGCTGATTTTATGTTGACTTTTGCTAGTTTCTTCCTCTTAGCAGTTTCAGTTAACCTCTGCCATTAGTTTATTAGATTAGCATATAATCTAATATGCGTGTATATATTATACACACAAAATATACACTAATGTGGTCTATTAGGTTACATTCTGCTGCACTTCTCTATGAACTCTCTGTACAATTCTCTATGAAAACAGCTGTCACGTTCTATGAAAATCCTTGTGCTCAGGCTGGTACCACAAAGGAGACTTTTCTTTGCTGTGAGCTAGTTTTACCTATTCCTAAATTCCCCCAGAAGGTGTTCTTGCCCAGGGCTGTGATGGAATTGAGCGGTAACCCCTTCACTTGAGACAAACAGGGAATTCTAGCTCAATGTTAAAAGTCTGATGCTGAGGTTAATGTGGAGTGTCCTAATTAGATTGTTTATAAAAGAGGATGTCCAAATTACCTACAGGTTTCCAACCTCTCAGAATCTGAGGCAGGCTGATATGGACATCACATGAGTTGCTCTGTTATTAGGTGTTATGTATAGCTTTCCTTTTTTTTTTTTTTTCATAGAGAGCATAGTCTGCTTGGTGATTTCTATGCTTAGTTTATTTCAGAATAATAGTTTTTCCAACAAAATGCATCTATAAAATGACAGAAACTACAGAGATGAATCTCAGTCCTGGTTACTCCTGTGGGAAGGTGGGTTCTATTGCCATGCTTAGATTCTGATGCATGGTCTCTTGACATTCACGATCCACTCCATCTTTTTAGAGGTGAGTCCCTTTGTGGAAATTTCATGATCGTGTCTTGTAAAAAATAAAGCGTAAGATAAGATTTTTGTTTATGCATAAAGTGCTACTGTAAAGGGGAAAGAAGTATTTCCTTTGTTACATTCCAGAAATGGATCTGAAGGTGGTTTTGAAAGGAGTTTCAGGAAGTTGTTTTCTCTTTTTAGCATTAACTGAATCACTTTTTAATTTATTCATTAGATTTATTCAACAGATATTTATCAAGGCTCTACTACTATTATTCTGATGTATTAGGCACCAAGAACAAACACAGTGAGTGAGATGCAGTCTGTTCTTTAATGACTGCTCAATCTAGCTTAGACAGGGGTGAGGAGTGAATTTAAACACAGAAGAGAATGTGCCAAATAAAGCCTGGTAAGTACTGTGTACTGGATATAATACTGTATAATCTATATTGTCCAGTAATGTGCAATTCCTAGACTTTCTCTTGGACTGCACAAAGCAAGGATTCTCCCCTGGAGCCCACACCCTGAAGAATTGGACTCCATTGGGAATCATCTAAGCTCTGCTGTTTTAGAAAAGACAGACCAAGACTTTAGAGTGCATTTACAGTGACACAATTTATGGTGGTTATTTTATTCTCAGTGATATACTTAAGTAAAGAAAGATTTCTGGGGAAAATATCTAAAAATGACAGTCATTTCCACAACCACTGTTCTGTACACTGGGGATTTAACTAGCCCAGGGCCTTGCACTTCATGGGTGGATGCTCTACTACTGTGCTATACCTTCAGCTATCATCTACTCCCTTTCTTTTAAAAATAGAAAGCTCTGGTCTTTTTTGTAAGAAAGCAAAGAATAAGGCAATCCCTTTAAGACTGCTCAAATTAGATTTGCAATTGTTATTATTTCTATCTGTACCTGTTAGCATTTTAATTCAGTTACAGAATATAAAGTTATCCAGATAGTTAATAGTGGTGTTTGAAGTGAAATCATCAGCTAAGACTAAAGAGAAGTCAATGAACAAAATGCCTATTTCATCACAGGATTTTAGGGAAATGCTATTTCGTTAATAAGGAGTAAAATGCAGAGGCAACAACCCATTTTCCAAGTGAAAAAGTGTTAACTAAAAATAAATATAAATTTATTTATTTCTATTGGTCTTGCTTTCATTGTTTCATTTCTTTTTGCGTAACTTTCTTAGAAGAGTTAGTGTCATCTCACCCTAAGACAGCGAAATTGACAACGAAATTCATAATTTATTCACTGATCTTAACAGTTTGAAGATGAAATTTCCTTGCAGCCAATACCAGAATTGTTTGCAGCCAGTGTTAGGCCCAGGAGGGATGAAAAAAGATACAGGACATTTAGATCCTTCCTTAAGGAACAGGAAGTCTAGCAAGGCAAGAATTAACAGTCTCGGCAATTGAGTGATAGTGCCAGACACGTTCAAAGCTGGCAGTTCTCATGCATAGGCGCCTAGAATATTGAAACTCTGGGAAACCTTTAAGGCTGACTGCAGTTAGTATGGTATTCATTTATTAACCAAAAAGTACAGCTCTAACCTTTGCCAGGCACTGAGTTAAGTGCCTACCCTGTGGAAATCCCAAGCTAATTAATCCAAGAAGTTCTAAGATACTGCTGTGCTCCTTGGTGATAAAACAACATGCACTGATGCTCAATTCCAGAAATGGTGACTTCTAGGGCAGAGGCCACAGGATAAAGTATGCTTGAAAACTAGCCCCAGATTCATCATGATGATTGGTTTAGTTCTAGGAAGTTCCCAGGATGAGACAGCTAAGTTTATGTGCCATGATGGTGAGTGACTGTACAGCTCTGAAATGACCTCCTGGGATGTCACCGTACTTCAGCGCTTAGGAAACAAGTGTTCATAAGTCCACACTTTTACCTTTCCCTGATCACTGTATATCCTGGCCATTATTTATTCACATGCTATTTAGGTAAAAGTATTTCTGACAAAATGAACTAAATGATATTAACAAATGACCATTAGACTTGGGGCCTGAAATCCAGCGAGAGGTGGATTTTGAGGGGTTCACCAAACCGGTTTCAACATTAAGAAGTAACAAACAACAACAACCAAATCCCAAACTCCTCAGAAGGGTTCTTGGGTGCAGAGGCTTGTGTGGTCATAAACCCACCATTGGTGCAAAGCTAACAATCTTTGCAAGCCTTGAACAAAAACTGCATTGACATGATTACATCACTTGCATGTGTGTGCTCAAGAGAAGTGTATTTAAGAATGGGCTGGCCTGTAGCAGTTTCCTGCCTTTAGTCTTGTGATTGACATGAACAAATATTTCCTCTAGTGGCAGCACAATTAGGTACCCAGGCCTCTGTTGTGTGGTACACGCGACCTGGAGCCTTGAGTGAGATGTTCGGGAGGCAGGTATTGGTGAAACTGACTTTGCAAGGTGTTATTCCTTTGTTCCTGTTAAACCTCTTTGTTACAGCCTGTCAGAAAGACAAGCTTTATATTGAGAAGGTCTATTCTGAATCCTGCTCACAAGCAATGTGGTAACTTGAAACTTACCATGGACTGTGGGCTATGCTTCCCAAGACACTGAATGATGCTTAGGAATTCTCAAGTGACTGAAAGAAGTACAGAATACTCCCAAAGTCTGTAACTGAAGTCTGCTTGTGGCAAATTTACATGAAAGACTTAGAGTTGTTAAATTGCTTGTCTCCTGCCAAGTGCTCCGCGGGCGTGCAAGGTAGAAAAATAGAAACAAAAGTGTGGGCTTGAAAGCCAGGAGATGTGGAAGGCTTAAGAGCAGGTCCCAGGATGATGCCAGGGCAACACTTGAAATATTTTTTGTTGCAATTCTCCACTATTTTTCTATTTCCCTTTTACAGACAGCTCCAAAATTTAAATCCTTGCCTGGTCATGAAAATCACCAGCTCTTCCTCATGTGGAATTATCTGTTATGGTCAATGATTAACTTAGAGGGGAATGGAGCGGTCATGAGGGGAGCTTAACATCAGACTCTATCTTTATTGTCTGCAAGTTTGGTCTCTGGCATAATTACTTTTTCTAATTTAATAAACATATGGAATTACTTTTTCTAACCATGACTGTGGGGTCAGAGTTTATGTTTCCTTTAACAAGATTACAAAATTTCTTGAAGTTGAGAGAAAAATCTCCCTTGTGTGATTTAAAAAAATGCTGAAAAATGTTTGATTTTTTTTTAATGCAAAGATTTGAGCACAATATTTTCATTCTCATTAAAATATTTGTGAATAGGGGACTGGGGAGATGCTTGATGGGTAAAGTGCTTACATACAAGCATAAGGAACCGAGTTCAGATTCTTAGCATTCACATACAAATCTGGACCTGCCAATATACCCCTATAACCCCAATGCTGGGTGGAGTGCAGGTGGCAGAGACAGGAGGCTCTCTGGGACTTTCTGGTCAGCTAGTCTGGTGAATTGATGAGCTCCAGGTTTAGCGACAGACCCTGTCTCAAATATATAAGGTGGAGAACAGTAAAGACACCTGATGTCAACTTCTAGTATCCATGCATATGTGCATATACCTGTGCATAAATGTGCATACACATGTGAATGGAAACACATACATACACCATACACCTCCCCTGCTTGTGTATAATTTTAACTATTCTTCATTTGACAGTTCACATCTGTAAGAGGCATTATAGCATGTGATAGTCCCAGCTCTCCATTTTAAAGAAATTTTATTTGCAAATATTCAGGCAGTTAAAACTTTAATTGTATAACAGACATCCAAACATAGATGTATATTTAAATACATATCAATGCAATGTTAAAACAATTTCTCAAATTCATTTTATTAGAATGCTATATGAATTCCAAATATAAATATTAAAAGCTAAGCTTGTAATAAGAGCTGACTTGGAGGTGACATTTTTCTTGTGTATGCGGTATAATAGAATTCTTTGCTTTATAAAATAACTTTCCACAGAGTTGATTTAAGTAGCATTCCTACCCAGTTAATTTATCAGAGGATTATGAATATGAGAAATTCCTAAGCTCTTTGATGTACATTCAGCTCCTTAGGTACATTTCTTCTGAGTGAAGTAAGACTTCTATGTTTGTCTTTCATTCAATGGGTATCTTTAAGGTATTCTCTGTGGGCTGAGGCCTGGACTTAAAGTAAGCACACTATCATGATACACACTTGTCATCTAGTCTTTTGGGAGGAGCTGCTGTGTAAGTTGGATTTACTGTATAGCAGGATAAGGATGTGGCAAGTGATGTTCAGGCTGTGGGAACACCCAAGTGGGGGCATTTGTTATGGTTATGTTTTCAATATGAACTGTCTCCCACTGCCTTGGTCTCCAGACTGTGGCACTATTTTGAAGATGGTAGGAACTTGGGGAGGTTGGAAAAAGTGGGCTCTAGGGAGTACGCCTTAGAAGGCTGTACCTGATCTCTGTTCCTTCCTCACTCTTTGCTTTCCTTTCATTGTAAGGCGCACAGCCGTCCATCAACATGTTCTGTCTAAGAGCATGAGTCTAAACAGGAATGGAATTTTCTGAAACCACGAACCAAAGTAAGTCCACCCTCCTTAAACTTGTTTATTATTTTGTATTTTGTCACAGTGACATAAAATTAATATAACAACATCTAAATCGTACTAGAGGGGAAAGCAAAGTTCCATAAAAGCTGTGGGGGCATTTGAACTTAGTTTTGAAAGATGGTCATTAGTTAACCAGTTGAGAAAGGAGAAAGAACATTCAAATTACAGAAAACAGCATATAGGAACGCTCATTAAAATATGTCATATTATGACATGGTTTGGGACTTCATGTCTGATGATGGTAAACTTGGGAAAATGACTGAAGAGGCTAATAATCTCTGGTGGTTTCATTACTGGTCACTGGCTATCCTTTCTCCATTTCTTTGTCTCTTATTTTCCTTCCTGAATTTTGAACCTCTGAGTATCCAGTTCTTAGTCCTTGGCCCTTTCCACCTGCCTTAGAAGGCTTTCAGGATTTCAGTCAGTTTCATGGCCTCCAACCATGTGAGGACACAATGTTCCTCTCCACTGGGTCATGCAGGAACAAGGCACGATTTGCATGTGTGTGATGCATGCGTGTGTACATGTTCATGTATGAATGTGCCTGCGTATGTGTGTGTGTGTGAGTGTACTCTAGTGCATGTGCACACGTGTGTACTTGTATGTGAGGACCAGAGGTGGACACTGGATGCATCTTCTTTTATCACTCTCTGTCTTATTTTTTGGAGGCAGGGTTTCTTACTGAACCTGGAGCTCACTAATTCAGCTAGACTACCTGGCCATCAGACCCCAGGGATCCTCCTGTCTCTATTTCCCCAGCACTGGGCAGATAGGGATGGACCACCAAGCCAGGCTTCTTAGGGGGTGCTGGAGATCTGAACTCAGATTCTTATGCCTGCACAGCAAGCACTTTACTGACCGAATCACTCCCCCCAGCCCCAAGGGGCCATTTTTGAGCAGACAGCAGCCCTCTACAGACCATTGAACCTGGCAGCACCTTGATTCTGGACTTTCCAGCTTCCATATCTGTGAGAAAATAGATTTTTACATTTTATAAATCACTTGATCTCAAGATTTTTGGTATAGCAGCACAAACTAACTGCATTAGTCAGGGTTCTCTAAAGAAACAGAGCCGGTAGAATGAATATATATATATATATTCATTTGTCATTCTCTATCTTATTTTTTGGATGCAGGGTTTATCCCACTGCCTTGGTCTCCAGACTGTGGCACTATTTTGAAGATGGGGATGCCTCAGCAGCCCCAATATGGTGCCTGATGAATTCCTAGAGATCTGCTAGTGTTCAGTCTACGCTGGAATCCAAAAAAGTTGGTCATGGCAGCAAGACGAACTTACCAGTGAGAGAGAAGGCAAAGGGCAACAAAGCAAGAGCTCCCTTCTGCCATGGCCTTTTATCCAGGCTGCCACCAGTAGGTAAATTTATGGTGGGTCTTCCAGCTTCAGATGATCCAGTCAAGAAAGTCTCTCTCATTTCAATTAATCCCAGATCCAGTCAAGTTGACACCCAGGGTTAGCCATCACACTAAGTAAGTCAGAAATTACACCCAGACAGCTTCTAATTGTGAGCTATTCAAATAGCTCTCAAATGTGGATATTCCAATGTTAACACTATTTCCAAACCAAACAATCTTCTTAACATTTATATTTAGGCACCCAACAGGTCCTTCAGTTTGAAAATACCCCCAATAAACCGTTATCATCCTCCACTGGCCTGTCATACCCAAGCTTTCCCCACTCAGTGCGCCACTCCAATCCTCTAGTTGCCAAACCCAGAATGCTAGATGTTATTTTCCTTTATCGAGGTAAAATCTGCAGAACATAAAATTAGTCATTTACTGTTTTAGAGTGTGTAATTCAGTGGCTTTTAGTACATTCACGATGCATTGCACATTACCACTATCTTCAGAACATTCTCATTACCTCTAAAAGTAATCTTCTAAGCAATCATCTACCATTCTCTTTGTCTCTTTTGAACCCCAGTGAGAACTATTTTCTGTATTGATGTCGTATTCTGGATATTTAATATAAACAGAATTATTATATAATATGTGGACTTTTGTATCTGACTTCTTTCATCTAGCAGAATGTCTTCAAGATTCATTCATTGCAAATTAAGAGTATTTACAACTGTATCTCACCTTAAATACAATCTCTTAAGAAATTCTTAGATTTATCTTCAAAATGTGTCTGGAATCTGAGCTTTTCCCAACTCCTACACTGCTTCCTTTCCCTGTGTGAGGCATTTCCATGCTGCTTTGTAGTGTGGCTATTGTCTGCTCCCTGTGTCCCTGACTTAGCATTACGTGTACATGTGTAGTCCCAACGCAGCCGTTCCAGATGCTTTCAGATTCCAAGTCACATTGTGTTACTCCTGTACTCAAAACCTTTCAATGGCTGCTCATCCCATTCAGAGTCAAAGCCAAAATCTCTACTGTGTCATACACAGCCCTCAGGATCCTCACAATTTTCCAAAGAGCAGATGGAGGTAGCATTCTCCACCTAGACTGGCCACTCTGCTTGTGAACTGAGCCACACAGGCTGTTCCTCCAATACATGATTGTTTCCCTTCCTAGAATGCTGAGCTGCTTGCTTCCTCAATCTCTACTCATGGGTTACATATTCAACAAGGCCCACACAGACCTCCTCCTCCACCACTGGAAATTATAGCATGTCCTCCCACCCACATTTCAATATTGCTTGTGTGCTTTTTTTCCAGAATATGTATTATCTTCCAACATATCCTGTTTATTGCTTGTTTATTCATTTTTGTGTGTGTATATCTGTATCAGTTACTTTTCTGTTGCTGTGGTAAAACACCATGACCAAGGCAACTTATAAAATGAAGAGTTTATTTGGCTTACAGTTCCAGAGTCCTTCATGGAAGGGGAAGAATGAGAGGAAGCAGCTGGAGTAGAAAGGTGAGATCTCACATCTTCAAGATCTCTTAGAAAACAGAGAGCAAGCTGGAAGTGGGATGAGGCCATGAACTCTCAAAGCCTGCTCCCAGTGACCTCCTTCCTTCAGCAAAGCCACACCTCCTAGGGATTTCATGATGTTCTCCGAACAGCACCACCAACTGGTACCACCAGCTGGGGACACAGACTTTTCTCATTCTAACTACCACAACCTCCAAGCAATGTGACCTGCACAGTGGAAGGCTTTGTTCTTTTCACTGCTGGATTCTAAGTGGCTAGAACAGTGTTTGGCAGATTGTAGGTTCCTGAAAATTAGTTTTGATTTGAAAACAATAAAAATCTCACATAATACCTCTAGAACTTACTAATGTGCCAAGAACTCAGCTAAGGGTCATGCTTCGATTATTTATCTCATTTATTCCTCACTGAGATCTCTGGGATAGGTCATTTCTCTACCTCTAGGTGAGAAGACAAAACTTCGAGAGTCAGGTAACATGTCTGAAATTTTTTTTGTTGTTTCATGGTTCATTAAGTCTGAGATTCCAAACTTTGACTTAGTGCTCCTGTCAACAGCTTTGACCTACTAAAGAACTCAGCAGGATGAGTTCGTGAAGGTCACTATGGATGCTTGAATTTTCTCCTGAAGTACAAGGAGAGGGTTGGAAAATTTTTCAGCAGAGGCATGATAGAACAAACATATTTTACATGTAGTGTTCCAGGCTGAGTGACGTAACCCTATCAAAGATGTCTATGCACTAATCCCCAGATCTGTTAGTATGTTACCCAAAGGAGTTTTGTGTTGGAAAGATTATTTTGAGTTGTCTAGGTAGGCCCAAAGTAATCCTGAGAAGGAAAGAGAAAAGTTGGGGACAGAGAGGGAAGAAGTAAGAGTGGAGGCTGAAGTTGGAATGCTGTACTTTGAATATGGTGGAAAGGACCATTGGTCAAAGAGTGGGGGCAGTTTCCAGAGGCTGGAAAAGTTAGGGAGTTCATTCGCCCCTAAAACTTCTAGGTAAAATAAAACCTGTTGGTGCATTGATTTTAATCCAGTGAAGCTGATTTGGGACTTTTGACTTTTCTCCAACTAGAAGGTAATAAATTGGGGTGGAGCTGGGATATTGCCTAGTTGGTAAAGTGCATGTATGAGGACCTGCGTTCAATGCCTAGAACCCATGTAAAAAAGCCAGGTTTGGTGGCAAGTGCTTGTGATCCCAGCTCTGGGGTAATGAGGACAGGTGGATCCCTGGGGCTCACTAGCTGTCCAGCCTAGCCTTCTTAACAAGATCCAGGCAAAAAAGAGACCCATCTCAAAGTAAAAAGGACAGCATTCTTGAGGAACGACACCAGAATTTATCCTCTGGTCCCCACACATGCACACACACATGTGCCCGTGCACCTGCCCATAGATACACATACACACACACACACACACACACACACACACACACAAATAGGATGTTTTAAGTTACTAAATTTGTAGTAAATTGTGCAGTAGGAAACTAATACAGAGAATTTCTCTCTATTTTGAAATTAATGGAGAATTGATAAAAATCAAAAATTAAAGGACCTACTGTTTGCTATCACAGACACATATGTCCATATATGTCCATTCATTCCATCTTTGTGCATTTTTACATGGAGCCCCTTTATACTATGGAAACAGAAAAGTAAGACAGGTTCCCTGTGTTCTCAAGACACCAGAATAATTTCAGATGTTTGTACTTTGATCATTACCTATTAATGAATTGGTTTTCAGTATTGAGTCATTTTAGAGTTTATAAACTTGAAGGTATTAATTTTACACCAATACATTTCTGAGACACTTTTTTCCCAAATGTCATTTCTTGGCCTCCTTCCCCAAATGGCCTATACTAAGTTTGCAGAGCCTGGCTCTTTTCCCAGTCTCTACCTCTGGAGCCTCTGCACACCGTTTTGACATAGCCTAGCAGGTGTTTCCAGTCTACAACATGCAGACCAAATGAACCCTGCATAGCTAGGAATGTGACCCAACACAAAATCATAATTTACTTAAAAGATTATGACTTTTTGTGATGTTTTTGTAACTCTATTGCATGGTTCTCCATTGCAAACTGTGTCAACCACAATATCATGTCCCAAAGTAAAAAGGTTGGACATGCCCCAGGACCACTTACTTACTACTTATCAACCCTCAGCAAATTCATGAGATTCAGTGCTCAGCTAGCTTCAAAGGCTAAGGCAGGTACAGAAGGCATCATCAAAGAACTGATTTTGAAGAGAGATGGCCTCATGTTATCTAGGTGGAAGGCAAAATATTAGAGGAGAAAACCTCTAAGCACATATTCAGTACAACTGGCCTCAGATGCATAGATTCAAATGGTTTGTTAGCTAGTGATTATGAGTAGATCACTGGGTCTAATATGTAATGTTAAATAGAAATAGAATGAAAATCTTTCAGTCTGAGCCAGACTTTAAAAGAGAATGAAACATAGAACTTAAGGAGGTGGCTATGACAGGTCCATGACATGTATTTTGTAGGTCTTCAAAGGTAGTAACAAAAGGGCAAAATGCTGATCAGCAGCCAGGCCAGGGAGAGCAGAGAGGTGAGACTGGGAGGACTTGGCAGGGTGAGGCTTAGGGGAAAGCAGAGGGGTTGGAGCAAAGGATAAGCTTGTGGTGGACAGTACTTCATAATGCTGAATACAAGGTGAGGTTAAAATATCTAAGGAAAACCATTAAAAGATTTTATAGGGTTTTTTTAAAATCTGTTATGCCACATTTGACTTATTGCATCTACAACTTTATCTTACATGCCAGCTATTCAGAGTCATAAGGAAAATTCTTTCAACTATCTTATCTGCAGGTTTCAATGAATCAACTTCCAAATGGCCCAGGGAGGTAGCACACTGCACAGTACAGTCTCTCCATTATATAGTTCCCTCTCCAGTATGAACTGCTTTTCTCAGAAAAAGACACAACAGAACAGCTCATCTCCTCCCAGGAGGGAGCCTGTCTGAGTAAGTGTGGTATGCAGAGTCCCCAGCAGTGGGGTGCTGTATGAAGGCTAGGGGTCAGTGGAGGAGTGGGGAAGGGATAGTAGTATGGTGATCCTTGTTCTCATCTACTTTTGACAGGGTCCCATCTCCATGAAGCAGATGGTTACCTGCACTGCAAAGTTAAATGCTAATGGCCAACTTTTTTCCCCCAAGGACCATGTACATGTAGAACACAATAACTGGTATGTGAATGCATTTTTTGTTTTTTTAAGTACTTGAAGTTTTTCTTACAAAATGCCATGGAATACAAATGCAATTTTTATTTTCTTTTATAGTTTGAAGGGCATGGTCAAACTTAGATTCTTTATTTAACCAGATCTTATCTGGGGACCCTGGACACTTCTCTGACTTCTTCCCACAGAGAGCTTGGACTTGAATGTGAAGGTGGCTCAAGAAGGTGCTTGAAGACAGCTTTTTGGAAGGCAGTTAATTTGGGGTTGCCAAAAAGTCTGCCACATCCTGAGCTAGCTCTTCCATAGGAGCTGAATACAATCAATGTTTCCTCTCTTGGCATCCTTGAAAGTTGATAAGGAGTTAACCCAAGTTGGTTTGCCTCCTAACCCAAGTCCAACTTGAGAAAGAATTTAGTTTCACAAAAGCATATTCAGAGGACATAGAGTTGCATTAATAAATAAGAGTCTCCTTAGACTTGGGTCATCTTAACGATTCAATTTCAAGAGTGTTTTAGTATAAACACATTTTTAAGATTTCCTAATGCCAGCTAATACAGACCTTTTGGGGGAAACAAAATATGCCCAAATAAAACAGTAAATACCACAGATAAATTTTCCTAGAAGATAAATTAGTATAAATATATAAGTGATTCAGAAAAGATAGTTTAAGATAAAGGAGAACAAAGATTAAAACAATAATTTTGATTAAAAGAAGCTGAGAATTGTTTACCATAATCTTTCCATCTTCACAATGAGTCAATTATGGTTGATGCTTTCTGATATGTGCCAGTAAAGGACCTGCCTATTAGTAGGAACAATATTCCTACTGAGGTCTCAGATCATTTCTGCAATTTATTTCTTATACAGTTCCTTAAGAAAAAAAATGGGGTGTGGCCTCACCTCCCTGTTCAGTATGGACAGCTCACTGTTCACTGACATTTGAACTTAGATGCTCCAATTTTATTGAGTGAATACTTGTGCTTTTCTTTGTACTGTGTCTGTTGTCATTACACATGGCTTCTTTTCTCAAGGATTTCAGAATTTTGAAGGAGACCTATGAGCAACTAGGCAATAACGTCAAAGGAACGGGGTGCTGGGGAGGTGAGAGACAGGCAGATAACTCATCTTGCTAGTGGGGAGCAGAGGGGCAGGTTCCCAGGAAAGTATCCAATGAGGGTCATGCTGGAGTTGATGTGAATATGTTGAATTCTAAATAAACCCTGTGAGGAGTGTTTTATGACTTACTAGCTAGTAGATTGCAACTCAAACAGAGAAATAATCTGAAATTTCTGTCTTCTGTTCTACTTCTTCCTCCTTTCAGTTCATTGTCATATGCTCACTAAAAACAAGTTAGGTGTTGCAGGTGTCAGGGTGCTATTTTGTAGCTACATTGATTTGGGAGTTTACCTGGTTGAGGCAAGTAATTTCCTTGGAGAGTACAGACATGACTCTCCCCACATGTGTACAATGATTTTTGTAAAATTATGCTGATGGGAATGATATTCTGTGGCTAATACTTAACTCACTCACACTTTCAGTGGCTAGTGCCAATCTTTTCCAGGCAAAATTTCAGAGACATAACTGGATGTTATTAAGTCTCCTCAAAAAATCATTCCCAGAAATGCTTACCCCACACAGCGGCATGTGGCAGTCATAATGAATTGAAGTCACATTAGCATAGGGTCCTCAAAAGACATTGTGAATTTGGACACTGTCAGAGGAAGAAGGCAGCATGTAGAGCCACAGAAAGAAGGTCACTCAGTGGCCCATTCTTCAGAGTCCTCAGAAGACCCCAACCCTGCTGGTACCTTGATCTCAGATTTCCAGGCTCCAGGGCCGTGCTGTGATTTCAGCCACCTGGTTTGGGGAGCTTTGTTACAGGAGCCTTGGCAAACGAATATACCCAGCCAGATCTGCATCAGGGCTTCCAGTGGACGAGTGGGTCTGGAAGGGATTGTCCTTGTCTCCTCTCCCCACTCTCTTCCTTGCTGCCAGGGGAAGAATTCAGTTGGGCCCAACATGAGAACCATTTGCCTTTTCAAAATGGTAATAGAGGAGGGTAAGGACTCACAGATTAAGTTTCTTTTATTTTGTGGAATGTTGGCTAGGGAAGAAAAAGAAACAGCCCTCAGGGCACTTTAATAATACTTACTTTTAACCAACAGTAAAAAGAATTCATGAGTTATTGATGGGTTATTTTTAAGACAAGAAGGTATTTTTGTGGATATCCTTTTCAAATGACTAAAAAACCCAAAGAAACCCCAAACCCTTACTTTATTTTCTTGAAGATTTAGTAGTCCTCTTGGATCTTAATTAGTTTTTCTCTAAATTTCAACTCTTACCTATCAGTATTTCTTAATTACATGCTTAATTGTTTCTGGTCACCTAAGAGCTTATAATTTGCCTCGCTTCAGTGATAATGGCATGCTTATTTGTCTAAAGGACAGATTATAATATAATTCTACTTTTTATTTAAGAATAATATGATAAGCCATTAGTATTATCAGAGAGTATAACTGGAATTTTGTAAATGAAGCAAGCTGGAAACAAATACGATGTCTACAGTAAGTGTGGACTTGTTGGATAACAACATAGGAGTTTAAGGGAAAAATCTGACACTTTCTATTGTTGATAATGTAAACTAGTCACCCAACATGGAACATTGTTCCAGAGTTTCATATATTTTGCCCTAGCTTGATTTCTGTTGCTATGATAAATACCATGACCAAAAAGCAGCTTGGATGAGGATGGTTTATTTCAGCTCATAGGTTATATACAGCCCATCATTTAGGAAAATCAGGGCAGGAACTCCAGGCAGGAACTTGAAGCAAACCTTCTTGCTATTCCATGTAGTCTTACCTCTGGACCACAAAACCCACAGCCAAGGAAGTACAGCAGAAACCGTGGAAGAGCACTGCTTGGGGCCTAGTTTTCTTAGACAGCCTAGGAATACCTGCCCAGGGAGTGCTGCTGCCCACAATGGTGTGGGCCCTCACATACCAATTGATAATCAAGACACTTCCCACAGACATGTCCACAAGTCAATCTAATCTGAGAAATCCCTCAATTGAGACTTAGGTCTCAGGTGAGTCCAAGATGTATAGACTTGACGGGGTTAAAGTCAAGCTGGTCATATTTCTTTTGGAAAAATGAAAATTAAGGGCTGTACATTCCATTCCATCATGGTGCCCACATATAGATACACACAAAGAATAGCAACTGGGAATTGGTTAAATTGAAGGCTTTTCTGGAGTAATAAATGGGCATGATTTGCACCCCAGTTTGTTTTTACTATTTCGTTTTTCTGTGGTGCTGGGGATAGCATTTAGGGTCTCATGCATGCTAGGCAAGGGTTCCACCACTGAGCTGTGCCCAACCTTCCATCTCAGTTGCTTTGTTTTCAAATGACCATTCCTCCTCAAAATTGAAAGTTTCTTAAAATTAGGGGGAAAATACTCAGTCTGTGACCATTTTCAAGGTGCCACCTAGTTTTAGGAAGTTATGCTTATCAAGTGTTTCTGTGGACAAGGATTTATCATCTTTTATCTCCTTCGGTTCTTATCAAAACCCAAAGGAGCTAGATGTGGTGGTGCATGCCTTTAATCCCAGCATTTGGGAAGCAGAGAAGGTAGATCTTTGTGAGATCGAGGCCAGCCTGGTCTACATAGTGAGTTTCAGGCCAACTGGGGCAATGGGAGACTTTGTCTAAAAAATAGTAATAAAACAAATATACAAAACCCCAACCAACAAACCAAACACAAAACCCAAGAGAGATGCTGTCATTGTTCCCATGATGAACCTGAAGCTTAGAGAATGATTCAAAGTGTAAAGTGCCCAGATGGAAAGGGAGCATCGTCAAGAGAGACTCAACAAAAGTGTTTGATGCTGAGACCAAGCACTGAATCTCACTTTCTGATGCTTTTTCCTGTAGGACAAAAATCATCCAGACCCCCTGCCCTTCCCATCCAGACGCTAACGTACTGAAGGGATGTTTCTTATTGAGAGTGAAAGCAGCAAAAGAATTTAGACTGATTGTTACTGCAGATGATGAACTACTGGAGATCTTTGAATCTTTAATCTTTTTCTTGAAAGAAAGGGCCCAGGAAACAACACATTGCAAGTGAAGGATCCCTAGCTAGGCAGAGAAATATTTTTCCAATATGTCCTATGATACACTATCTGACAAATGACTATGTAATAAATATTGTGCCAACACATGAGGACCTTATTAGTCCAACAACCTACTGACAAATTATACATACAACTAGTTCAAGGAACAAAATATATCTAGTCAAGGTTTATCTGAGAACTTTTGGTGTTTGCCCATGCCTTATCTACATAGCACATGGTAATTAAAAGTACCAGACTGGTGGAACTAACCTCTGTGGATGTTTAAGAGCAGACAACATTGGCTTTAAGAGAGTTGTGAATTTTGCTTGAAGTGGTCCCTTACCCCATGCTGCCCATGTTTCCTTGCCCCTGGGAATATATCAGCTACCAGGAAGCAGGTGGAGAGGCAGGAGCATTCCACACTACTAGGATGACAGGTTGACTTTGTGGAATTTTGCTCCATGAGTTCCAATCAATCAATTCTCCATAATGTGGCACAATGTGGCAGTAGGGAGCTAATGCAGTGCTGGCTTGCGTATGTGAGGCTGATCACTGTCCAATCACTAGGGCTTGCTCCTTTGATTTTTGTCTCATAAGCTTGGTTCATGTAGCCTCACACCCATTTTTTCTCCTCTCCCTAGGATTGTCTCCACAAACCCCGGCACCAAAAAGAATGAATTCCAATAAAATCCAATAAATCTGAAAGAAAAATGTGAAGTTTGAGAGCCACACAGACCACAAGGACTGTCACATTAAAGGCTCCTGTGGATTTTTTTTATGACTCCCCCCCACCCCAAAGCTGGTCTTTTGCTTCCATAAATTTTGCTGGCTGGCTTTTCATTAACTCAGTGAGCTGAAATAATTCTTTGTAAAGAATTCTTTAGTCACACATGATTCAAAAGTTGACCAAGATCAAAGCCAGTCATCTGTGTGGCGGGCCTAACACCATATATTTCATGTAAATGGTGTGGCTTGCTGCATTCTCAGCTGGAGTTGGTCCAATTTCACATCCCTCCCGCAGATAATGGGACCCTCTGATACTGTCCCCAGCACAAGGGGCTGCTCTGTGCCTGATCGCATCTCCCTCGGGAGCCTATACAGATGCTGTCTGAACGGCCAGTGAAGTCATTTTGGCATTCCTCTCAATATTATCCGAAACTTCATGAAGCATGGGAGTCATTCTTGGCTCTAGGGGGTCTGGAGTGGTGGTGGAGGAGGTGAGGAATGAAGCAGAGAAATGCTTCATTGTTCAGGCCTTCTCTGTCTCTCTTATTTTCCCTTTAGGAGGGTGGGATGTATTAAAGAGGCCCAAAGGGGAGATTAAAGTAAACCAAGAACAAGGAAAGCAGACAGTCTTCCTCCTTGGGGCTGTTGCTCTCTTGTTCTTAGTTCTTGGGCTGTCTTATGTCCTTTCTTTTTTTTTTTTTTTCATTTCAAATATATGGGCATGAGAGGAAATGATGTGTGAGAGACATGGGAGAAAGAGCTTGACAGTCAGGCTGAAACAAAAACAGAATTGGAATAACACTAGGCTGGCCTCTTCCGTGTATCCCCCCAGCATGGGCAGAGGAACAGAGCAAAGCTGAGACTTGCCGCACACACAGATGGAAGCCAGGACAGAAGGCATTATGGAGGGTAAATTCTTCACGATGCAGAAGATGGAGAAGAGTGTCTGGCAGGTGAACCCAGAGGCTCATGCAACCTCTTACTATGTTCCTATAGGTCACTGTGTTGATCGATTCGTAGATGGTCACTTCCATCCGCTTTGAGAAGAGGTCATGACAATACATGTGCATTCTGTTGCAGGTGTGGTTAGCAGCCATGATGTCTGAGACAGCACTTCCATGGGCTTGGAAGATGCCCAGAGATGAAAAACAAGGATAGGAATCATGGAGAGGCAAGAGACTATCCGCAGCATGGGCAGGGAGCACTCAGGGCTGACAGACGGTGAGTCACCAGTGGTTTGAGGGTAAATGGATGTCCGTACCTAGTTCATGACATATGTGGGGTGGAATTGGCAGTTTGGTTCCTATTGGTAAACTTGCTGCTTTCTTGGGGACTTCAGCAGTCCTGGTCAGATGGCTTTTCTATTCTACCACAAAGCTCAAACCCTTACAAAAAGCAAATTCTGGTTCCTCCCTTACCCTAGCTTCTTGCTTTTGCATTAATATCTCCCTTACGTGGACCATAGCAGCCACCTTAGCTTATTTTGTGAGAATGCTAGCAAATATGATAATAAAAGGCATAGGTTAAATTTGTAGAAAAATGTTGTTTACTAACATAGTGGAAATATTCAGTGAAGTCTAGAGAACAAAAATTGGCTTTCTGTTATTCCCAGCCACAGCTCATACATCACTGAAGTTGCAAATCAGCCTGCCCTCCCTCCTCCATAAGGAGCAAATGATATTCTCAAAAATGAAAGCATCTGGTTAAATATTAAATAGGAGAGTCATTCTTCTGAGGTCTTGCATTGGCAGCACTTAAGTAGCAGTTAAGTCAGATAGCTGTTGACTTTGACGGCCATGCATTTATGGTGCTGTATAAATAATAACTGACAGCAACTCCCTGGCAATCTTTCCACCCGTCTTGCCCCTCTTTGCATTTTCTATAGTGGTTTATGCACACACGCACGCACACACACACACACACACACACATACACACACACACACACATACTTTCCCTGACCATCATAATAGCTATTGTCTCTCCACTCCCCATTTCTTTCAACAGATGTGTCCATTTTTAGTTAATGCAAAGGAAATGGCAGCTTTTAAAGGTAGCCTTTTGCTGTGGGAAAGAGCTGCATTAACTGTAAAAACCTTTTAGTTGTACAGTTTTGATAGTCAGCCTCTCTTCCCCAGACATTGCTTACTTGGGTCTGCATTTCTCTTTACACTCACTGGCTCTTAGGAGGAATTGCTCAGGGGTCTGCAAAGGTGTAGTTTATAGCAGCAGGAGCAGCAACAGCTGAGGAACTTACGGTTCCTCGCTCAGGGAATAGCAGCAAGGGAAGCCTTGGACAAAGTATCATTTGTGCATCCCCAAAGCGTTTCATTTCTGAATGCTTGTTATGTTAGCCCGTGCTTAGAACTCAGAACTTTAATGGTGTTTGCCCAGGCCACGAGCCAAATAGAAGCAGATTCACACAGGAAGCAGGACACTTGAAATGATAGCGAACACCTTCAGATAGTCTCAAACAACATCAGCATATAAGTTTATGAAACTGAGCTCCACAGGGCTGCTGTGGGGAAAAGCTGCAGCTGTAAACCAACCTCAGATGAATTTATCCAGGAGAGCAACCTTGAATGTCTGAAATGTGGGAAAAATCTCCTGTCAGAGCTTTTGACCGGTGTCACTGTGAAGTTACTCAAGGAAAATGATTCTCAGTTGTTTAGAGACTCATTGGGAGATGTTGAAACAAGATTTTCAGAATGCTAGTACTTTGTGCCAACTCAAGAGAAGAGAGACATCCCAAGGATGGAGTTTAGGGGGCAGGATCCTGGAAGACCGCTGATTACCCTGAATCCACCTGGCATCTAAGTTCTTACACATCAGACAGCAAGTACATCCTACAGGATCTAATCAACAGATGTCACCAAAAAGACAAGACTGAGTACAGAGAAAGCAATGAGAATTCTAATGTACTCTAGAAACATAAGTGTGGGAAAACAAGCCATTAGCCCATGCTGCACAACTGTCAATTCCATAATGGCTCAGCCTTGGTCCCATAGTAAAGAAACCCTCACCATGGGTTAGACCCCTCTTGGTATTTTGGTGTCTATACATTAGATTAAGGAAAAATCTTATGAAAAACAGCCTTTCCACCTCTTCCTCCACCATTCTTAAAAAAAAAAAAACCTTCCATGTGCTCCCTGAAAAGATGAGAGAGGCCTGGCCCAACACAGGTGCTCAGACATGAGGAAACACGATGCTCCACATTCCTTTAGTTGGAGCTGATAATCACTTGAATGACAAGATCGTTTATTGAAGATGTTGACTAACTATGGACTGGGTCTTGCAGGAAGTTATGAGAGAGAGAGACAAGATTCAAGGCAGTCAACATCTGCATTTTTCTCTGTCGAGCAATCCTCAACATTGAAGATTCATTGTTCCCAGAACAACCTACCAGTACCTGAACATGTGCGTTTGTCCTTGAGCATTTTCTACATGTTCTTCCTGCAGATGAAATCTTTCTGCAGCTTCTCGGTTTCCTTTCCTCTCTGGTCAAGCCAACGTGGAGAACAAACTTGGTGTTTACTGGGAGCACCTAAGGAGATTTAAAATGCATTTGTACTTACCTTTCTGAGCTTTCAGTGCTCAATTGGTCTGATATATGACCTGGGAATGGGGTCTGAAGAGCTCATTGAGTGGTTTTAATGATCAGACAATATTTGGCCCTATTACTAGGCCCACATCATCTTCCTTGTGTCTGTTTCCAAAGAGTAGGACGTAACCAAGCCAAGGCCTGGGAACACCTTCTCCACCCCTGCTCTTCTCACCTCCTTTCTACCCACTCATGCCAGTACCTGGGTGCTTCAAGTGTTTGCCAAGTGAACTGAACTGAAACAAGATCCTGTAACACCCAAGAATGATCTGGTTTCTCTGGAAGACTGGAGACTTCAGAAAAACATTACAGTGCTTGTATTAGGTTTCTATTGCTGCCATAATGAATTAGCAGCAATTTAGCAGCCTAAAATTATAGCCATCTGTTATCTCACAGTTCATCAGGTCAAATGTCCGCTACTGGTCTCTCCAAACTAGAATCAAGGTGTAACTGGGCCTCATGCTGGAGGTTCTTAAGGAAAACCTGCTTCCAGATTTAGTCAGAATTTAGTTCTGTACAGTTTTCAGGACAGTGTCCCCGATTTCCTTTCCAGGCTGACCCCTGATGTCATGCTCAGCTCTAGAGATCATCTGGGTATCTTAACTTGTGTCCTTTATATCTTCAAAGCCAGTGATGTGGCCCAAGTTCTCATGTTTCTAGTCTCTCTGACCTTCCTGTCTTGCTCCCCTTTGTCATCTTACCCCGACTCCCTCTTGTTCCTTCTTCTTCTGTATCATAAAACCTGACTAATCCTGTGAGGCCACCTGGATAATCCAGGATAATCTTTTAAAGTCTTCTGACTAGTAACCTTAATTCTTTCAGCAAAGTCTCTTCACATCAATGTCTAGATTAGTGTAAGATTGAATGACCAGGGGATAAGAATCTTGGAGGCCACTTTTGAATTTCACCTACTAATAATGCTTATAAGTGAGAACAGGGAACCCTTTTGTGGACAGTCAGTTGCTAGAGGTCAGGGCCAGGGTCAGTCATGGTAGAAAAATACTTGGAAATGATAAGTATCTTAGTGATGGTCATAGATGTCTACAAATGACAGGTCCTGTGACTGACAGCAAATCTGGGGAGAGTAGGCTGGTGTTTATTTTGGGATTTACAGTTTACAAAGAGCTTTTCTAGAGTCAGATTAGATGTTTGAATGCTGGACTTGATGCACAGGGTGGGCAGAGAATCTCAGAGGTACCTCAGAGACTTCTGAGAAGGAGGGAGGGCTTGAACACCAGAGGGGTCACAGGCAGGATGTTCCCTTCCATTGTTCCTCAGTTGGAATAGCTCTGCATCAATCCATTTTGGACCCTGGACCCCATCTCAGCTGACTTTTGAAAACACATTTCATGAAGTTGTCTTCTGATGGCCTTGGGAGGCAGGTTGTGGTAGCTGTTAATCTCCCTATTTTGGCAGTGAGAAAACTTGAAATTCCAAGATGGTCCTACTACCCACATAGCTAGGGATGCCTGCTTCTATTCAGAATACAGTGTCTGTTGCTGCCCTGCTGTGGTCTGTCTGTCGATCCCATTTATCAATCCATGCAAAGAAAAATCAAATATTTGCTCTAGTGAAATCTGATTTTAAATCTCAAATCCAGATGCTCCTTGTCTTTTGATAGGGTTACATCCAAACAATTGGATGTAACCAATTGGAAGCTCAAAACACCATTAATTCAGAAATGCATTTAATATATGTAACTTACAGACCTTGTGGCTTAGTCTACCTTAAACATGCTCATGACACACTACCCACACTGTTGGACAAAACCATCTAGTATAAAGTCTGCTTTATAATAAAGTGCTGAATGTTTTATGTGATTTATTAGACAGTACACTGAAAGTGAAATGCAATATAATTGCAAGCGTATGCTTTCTCACCTTTCTAAATTCAAATTCGGTAAGTTAAATGGTTAAGTCACGGCCCATCTGTCCTATGTTCCAACTAACTTAGAGCTATTGGTGCCCTTGTTTTCAGAGTCTCACTATGGAGCCCAGGCTGGTCTCCAACTCTTGATCCTCTTGCTTCAGCCTTTTGAGGGTTGGGATTACATTGGGGTTACTCAACTGATCTATTTAAAACAATTATTATTATTATTATTATTATTTTATTTATGTGTATAAATGTGTTGCCTGCTTGTATGTAAGTATATATGTGTCATACAATGCCTGCAGAGGTCAGAAGAGGGCATCAGATTCCCTGGAGCTGGAATTATGGATGATTGTTAAGTGCCATGTGGGTGCTGGGAACCAAACCCAGGTCCTCTGCAAGAGCAGCCCAGTAATATTAACTGCTGAGCCATCTCTTCAGCCCCTAAACAGGCCTATTTTTTAAAAAAGATATTAGTCATAACACTCAACTTCTTGGACTTTTCTCACCAATTATGAAATGACACCATGAAAACTATTCAAAATGATGTGCTTATGCAAAATGCAATTGTAAAAGCACTTCTGCACACCTCTCTGTCTCTGTTTCTCTCTTGCACACGAGAGTGTGCCTGTGTGTGTGTCGGAGAAGGCAGGGAGGTTTCACTGGAATAAGTCTAAATCCTCTGTAAGAGGCACCTCAAAGGCACAGGACTCATTTGTATGTATCTAGTGTGTTTCTTAGAGAAAAGAGATCCTTTTCACTTTTACCAGTACAACTCATACTTAGGTTTGATACATTTAATAAAGGCCTTTGAAATCACTGAAAGAATGACAAAGTGGAAACAGAAACTACTCTGAGTTCGTGGCATGTTATCAACCAAAATGTTGAAGCTGTGCATGCTAAGCTTTTCAGACTTGCTGTGAGGAAGGGCTGGGTTTTCCTTCGGGCGGAAGAACTCAGTTATCGAGGCTAACTGTCATTTCAGTAAGAACTCTGCTTAGAAAAGTATTAGTGACAAGAAGCAAGCCAAGTGGTTGATTTGGGGGTATTTCCTAGAGAGAAAATCCCCCCTCCCACCCCCGTGTTTTCTTCCCTAGAAGTGTGGGTCCTGAGGGAGGAGAGGCTGGGAGGAAGGAAGAGCAGGTGGTGGAGAGGGAAGCAGGCCAGGGAAAGGTGTGGGAAAGAGCCGCCGGGCAGCGGCCTGCCATCACGTGCACATTAGTGGCAGGCTGGGCGGCACGTTTGCCTCAGGCTGGATCGATCGATCGCAGAGAGCAGATAGAGTCCGCAGGATGTGGCGCGGGAGGTCTGGGGCTCAGTCTTCCGCTCTCACACGTCTTCAGGCAGGTTCTGAGACGGTTTGAATTAATGGCACTTATCCAGACAGACGAAGTAGGCAAATGGAAATATTAGACAAGGCCTTTTACTTTGCTCACTATTTCCCGTTACCTTGGGTGCTGGAAACTCTCCACCCGCTACTCAGCCGGCCAGTTCCCCAGGTCGGCCGTGGCGGGACCCCGGGAGGCCGTCCTGCAGCTGCCCACCTCATGATGAGAATTTTCTAGCAGGTG
The DNA here is from genome assembly GCF_000622305.1 of Nannospalax galili. NCBI lineage: Eukaryota > Metazoa > Chordata > Mammalia > Rodentia > Spalacidae > Nannospalax > Nannospalax galili. Next base: position 259,096 of record NW_008359817.1, on the reverse strand, counting down.
TTAGGTAGGACAGGGTCTTGCGAAAGGGTGCACGGAAAACTCAAAATGGCCTTTGAAGCTGCGGGCAGCGCTGTGGAGCATCACCGAGTGTGCAAAGCCTGGGCGCCTGGAGCATCTCAACCCCCCATAGTCCCTTGCTACCTGCAGGATTCTGAGCCTTTTAAACAGCCAGGCTCTATTTACCTGAGGCTTAATCCACGCAAGGGTGGAAGCCACCCCTGAGCATGGCCTGTACACCCCCCCCCCCCCCCCCCCCCCCCCTCCCCCCCCCCCCCCCCCGCGCCACACACACCTAGAGCTGGGATCAGGGCCCCCGGAGTGCAGTTAGCTTCCCTGCTGGGTTGTGCAGGGATCCCAGGTCACCTTCCGGAATTCCCACAGGAGGCATGAGCATGGCAGTTGCAAGCTGGATGTGGACCTCCTCTTTCCACAGCCTGCTGCACAAGAAATCCAGGGGAGGTCGCTGACCAGAGTGGAGTCTGCCCTGCCTGCTGCTAGGGGCTGGCTCTGAGAAACTGCTTCTGGGCTCTTTTGCCCTTTGGGTATAAACAGAGGAGCAGGAGAGAGAATGATCTGGAGTCAGATGTCCAGACCCCCATCCAAGCTTCCTGCCCCTCCTGGCTGGATGACCCTGAGTAGGTTACCACCCCTCCTGTGCTTCAGCTTCCCTGTTTGTTCTGGAAGGGTGTTAATAAAAGATATACCTTTCAGGGTAGTTGCATTCATGACAGGAGAAGTATTTGGCTTAGCAAGAATTCCATATGTTAGAGGGAGGTTGTGATGGATGGATATGATCACTATACATTGTATAAATGTATAGAACGTTCCAAAGAATAAAAAATATTATTTAAAAAAAGAATACAATACACACTGACATACTTTATTTGCTATTTATCTGTGCCGAGTCACCTTCTTAGATCTTAAGTTAGGTGACTTTAAAATGTGTTTAGAGCATCTTTCCTTGCTTGTTGTTGGTTTTGTATTGATGGATCACTGGTTTAACTTCAGCACCCATGGCAGGGAGAGTGAAAAGCAATCCACTAAGCCTGGGCTCCCCAGAACCCCTCTGTTCTCATGTCAGTTGAACCTTTGGCTGACTTTCCCCAGGCTAAGCTATAAACTCCTTTTACAGATTGAAGAATTTTTATTCTGAAAATATTATTTTCACTTTCCTTTCCAAAGGGGGTTCTCTCTTCTCTTCTGAGTTTCTTTCAGATTTCATGTTTTCAGTGTAAATGTTCTAAGGGGTAGAGTGGAGGCGGAGATGAAAGAGTCCGAGCTGAGGGTTTTTTTTTTTTCCAATGCAAATATTTGATAAAATATGTGGCTTTGTTTATTTATGTATATCTATATGTTAGAAATGCTAACTTGAACTGAACCATTTAACATGCTTAATCCAAGGCAGATGGAGTGGTCAGTGAATTATTTTTGTAAAGCACTTCTGTTGGCATGCGGGCTTCCCGTATTGATTCCATTCTGGCCGACCACTGGTGGTTTCACCAGAGTGAGCTGGTGCCAGACTCCACTTCAGTGACATGTGTATTTTCTCCCCTGACACACAACACAATCACACATTTCTCCAGACCAAAGAACCACTTTTATAACTAATTGGACCAGACAGGGTGCTGCAGAGAAACCAGGAACACAGCAAAGCATCCTGGTGGATGTTCATTCAGCTCAGTCCTTTAACAAAGTGAGCAATTGCCCAAATAATGATTTCCTGCTGTGGACTCCTTTTTATTGTTGTTCTTTTTCTCCAAATGCTTTGTTTGTTAAATCCTATTTTCCTTCCTACTTTCCTGTTGACTGCAGCTAAATTGAATTTGGTCCAGCTCATCTCACATTGGGTCAGCAAAATGCTTCACTCTGTTGGGGAAAGCAGTCAACTCTTTGAATGTTGCCTGCCCTAACATCTGGCTGTCTTCTATCCCAACAGCAGAGGAAGGAAGGGCTGCATTGATGGGGGTGCGGGCAGGGCAAGGAATGAGATAGAAATTGAATTTCTCATATTAGGATCATGACCATCTTTGGTAAAGGAAGTTCATGACCCTGTTCATATTGCCACTGAGACAACAAAATTGGGGCTACATTCAGAAGACTGCAGCCACAGGTGAGTGATGAACCCTAAGGAGTTGGTCACTTTTGTCCAAAGGCTTTCTCCAGGAATGTGGCATAAATTTGAAGTGAAGGGCAGGTTGTCAACAAAAGTTTTAAAACTAGGGCAACCACGTCTGGGTAACAGAATTAATAGAATGGCTTGAATTAAAAAAGGGAGGAGAGGGTGACTTCGTGTCACATCTTAAAGTCATTAGCGGTGGAAGTACAGTTCTCATCTGTGGTTTTTCATTGTTTGAAGACTCCGAGGTGTTATATTGCTGAGATCAGATGGCTAGGTCTGTTGAGCAGTTCGAGATCCCTAGATGTCAAACCCAGGAAAGAGAAACAGCTGTGAGAAGATCGTAGCCAATATCAGCAAGTGTGATTTTTGTCGGGCATGTTGCGGCTCCTGTCCTCCACTGTGTGAAAACTGTCCCCATCCGGTGAGAGTTTATGGAGCTCGCTGTAAGCAGAGCTGGTGTCAGAAGCTGCACTTTGCTGTTGGTCCCAGCTGGCCAGAAATGTAGGTTGTGTTTCTGCAGGTGGAATGTCTGGGTCAAAGCATTTTCTTTCATGACAGATGGTCTCAGATTTCCCTCCTAGGACACTATATACCTGCAAAATCTGAGCTTGTTTCCTGTAACCTACACAATAGAGTGTAATGATCAATTGTTGACATTCCTATTCACATAATCGACTCTCTTTCTCTCTAATTCCATTATCTGGGAGTTCAAACAAGTGTGTATTATGTGTAGTTAGGTCCATGATGGTTGGATCTATATGAATGAACACTTATAGACTGGTTTTCTTGCTGTCATTCCCTAAACACTACAGAATATGATCATTTACATACAGAGTTTGTATTGTACTAGGTACCAGAAGCAAGCTAGAGATGATGTAAAGATCATGAGAGGCTATGTATAGGTTTTGTCTGAACCTGGGAGTTGGTTCCATGGGTCCTGGGACAAATTCTCTGCAGGTCCTAGGTGTTTCCTGATTATGTTTTAAAATGGCCTCAGTATTTTTTTCACGTGCACTTGTCTTATACGTCTCTTATAAGCATGGTGAGCACCTCCTAGAAGCTCCATGGTCACATATCATGTTTTTACTGAAATATATATATATATATATATATATGAATTTACTGAATTATATATATGTGTATATATGTATTCATTCATTTTGCCAACTTACTATTAAACTGGGTCTTAAAATGTATTTATTAATGTTTTAAATATATCTTACACAAGTACATCAATGATAGCCTAACACTCTGTAGCAGAGGCAAAAAATCGCTAGTTTGAGGTCAGCCTGGACCTCATAACAAGAGCCCGTATTAAAAAAAAAAAAAAAGGACAGGTTAAAAAAGGTGGGGGGAGGCTGGAGAAATGGCTCAGTGGTTAAGAGCACTGACTGCTTTTGCACTCTTGCAGAGGACCCGGGTTCAATTCCCAGCACCCACGTGGCAGCTAACAACTGTTTGTAACTCCAGTTCCAGGGGATCCAATACCTTCTGACTTCCTGACTTCCCCATGCATTGGCCAACACTGCTACATTTACACACATATAGCCAATATACTCATACACTAAAATAAAAATAATAAAAAAGAAAAAAAAGAAAACAAGGGTACTGGGCCGGGCGTGGTAGCACACGCCTTTAATCCCAGCACTTGTGAGGCAGAGGCAGGCGGATCTCTGTGAGTTCAAGGCCATCCTGGTCTACATAGTGAGTTCCAGGACAGCTGGGGCTATAGGGAGACCCTGTCTCAAAAAAAAGATGAAAAAAGAAAAAGTGGTGGAAAATTTCTGTTTCTCTTTATGACTTCTGATGCTATATCATAGTTAGAAAGGCTTTCACTTTTTACTCTGAGTCCAAATAAAAAGAATGCCATTTTTCTGTATGACTAAAAATAAAAAAGAGATGCAGAGCAAATTTAAAAATCATAAAAATGAAAAATCTGGGGCTGGAGAGATGGCTCAGCAGTTAAGAACACTTGTTGTTCTTGCAGAAGACCCAGGTTCGAATCCTAGCATCCTTATGGCAGCTAACAACTGTCTGTGACTCCAGTTCCAGGGGATCCGACGGCCTCTTCTGTCCTCTTTGGGCATTGCATGACACGGGTGTACTTACCTATATGCAGGCAATACACTCATGCACAAAAAATAAAAAAAAATAAAATCTGATGAATCATTAAATGCAAATAAATTTCACATTGGATGAAATGGACCCATTTTCCAGGAAAATATAGATTTCTAAAACTGAGTGCAGAAAAGAAGATCCAAGCTAACATATTTCCATAGAGGAAGTAAAGTTGTCAAAGAGCAATTCACCACAAGAACACCAGGCCCAAAATGCTTCATGGGGAATTCTAACACATCATTAAGTTAAAAATAATTCCATAGCTTAGAAAAAACAAAAACAGAAAACAGAGCAGAAGAAGAAAACTATCCAATTTTTACAATTGGAACTTACAATTTTTAACAAAGTGCATTACATTGCTAGCAAAACCCAAAGATTACAAAATAGTTATTTTTGTTATATGGACTTATCTTCAAATACTAAATCAGAAAACATGATTCAGTACACACTGAAACAATGACCTGTGGTAACTAAGAAAGTGTGCTAGGCATACATGCTGCTCAGGGCCCCCTAGAGGACCAGGAATGATTGAATGAATAGATATAACAGTGGGATGTATTAGATTGGCTCACATGATGCAGGCTGGCTACTCCCACAATCCACACACTGGAGAGCTGAGCACCCAGTAACTGCTCCATCCATGAGACTGAGTACCTCAGTAGTCCCAATCTGGTTCTGAAGGTTGGAGGATTCTTGGAGAGCCACTGGTCTACACTGAACATTGGAGGGTTCTGATGTCAACAAAGGATGGCAACCACAGAGGAAAGAAGAGTGGATGTAGTCACCAGCATGGAGTGCGGACAAGCAGGCGAAAGCAGCTCTGCTTTCCCTCAGATCTCTTTATATCTGGACTGACATGGAGGGTGCTGTCCACATAGAAGATAGTCTTCCCTTTCATTGAATCCTTCCAGGAAATACCCTCACACACCTACTCAGAGGTGTGTCTCTTAGTTGATCCCAGATCTAATCAAGTTGACAACCATCATTGTGTGCAAGATTGGTTAAATAAGAAATCTGCAAGTGAATTAAGTATTTGTTTACATGGATCTTTTGACACGTCATGTTCATTATTTCAAAAAATCATTTATTTTTTATTTTATGTGTATAAGTGTTTTGCCTGCATGTATAGTGCACCCATGAGTGCAGTGCCTGAGGAGACCAGAAGAGGGACTTGGATCCCCTGGAACTGGAGTTACAGATGGTAGTTAGGTGCTGGGAACTGAACCTGGACTTAACTGCAAGAGCAGCCAGTGCTATTAACCACTGAGTCATCTCTCTACCCCCCTCATGTTGATTCTTGATAAAATACTTGGAAAATAATAGTAGCATATATCACTGGCATTTATTTAAATCACACATCCCACACAGACCATGTTTAGTGCTAATAGCATTCCTATCAGAACAAAGACTTTTAATATACAAACCATTTTTAAGATTATTTTACTGAAGGCACAAACTGATAGCATCAGATAAGTTAAAATTCATAGCTATCAAAATTGAAAAGGAGGGGCTTAGAGAGATGGCTTAGCAGTTAAGAGCACTGGCTGCTCGTGTAGAGGACCTGTGTTTGGTTCCCAGCACCCACATGATGGCGAACAATTGTCCTAACTCCAGTTCCAAGGAATTTAATGCCCTCTTCTTACCTCAGCAAGCACAGCACAACATGGGTAGACCTACCTACATGCAGGCAATACAGTCATACACATAAAATAAAAATAATAAAATATTTTTAAAAATGGAAAGGAGAAGACACACCTGCTGTTGGTAGCAGATACTACTCAGTACCTGAACCCCTCCCCTAAGTACCACCTGAGAAAGAATTAAAAATTAAAAAATTCAGTAATAGAGGGGGAAGTTAAAGAGCAAAAATGGTTTTATGTTTTAAATGACCATCAGAAAGCATAACAGAAGAAAATCCCTTATGTGTCCCAGGGCCCTGGTTCCTCCAAGGGGTGAGGCCTGCTGCAGAGAATTGACAGCGGTTAGCCATGGAGGGAGGGGCTTCTGGGTGCCATCTTGGGACAGGAGCTGTGAAGGTACACGGTGGCAAGACTGGACTGGCCTGGCATTTACCAACCTAGGGTAAGAATGCAGGCGCACGAGGCATGGGCAAAAGCTAACAGTGGCTATGGGTGGGTCCGGGGAGCAATCTGGAGTGGCAGGCTTGTGATCTGGAATGGTGGGCTCTGAGCTGCGTAGAGCTGGACACCTGGTGTTTGTTTCTTTGTGTGTTATCCCATCAAGGTATAAACTATAATTAATTCACATAAAGATATGTTATATGGTTTGTCTGATAGTGCCTGGAGCAAGAGAGCCTGAAGAGACTGAGGCAGGTCAAACAGAGAGTGGGAAGGGGAAAATTTAGTGGGACACTTTATTTAATAGTAATAAAAGAGAGACAATACTTATAAACTTCATAAAGGTGTTGAGTTAGTTTTCCATCACTGTGATGAAGTGCTTGAGATAATCAGCTTATAAAGAAGAAATGTTTACTTTGGGTCGTAGCTTCAGAAATTTCAGTCCCTAGTTGACTAATCCATTGTCATTGAACCTGTGATCAAGTAGGACATCATGGCTGGCAGCATGTGGTAGATCCAAATTTCTCACCTAAGATAGCTGGGGAGGGG
>NW_008359817.1:251220-252214 GCF_000622305.1 Nannospalax galili | reverse complement strand
AGAGAGAGAGAGAGAGAGAGAGAGAGAGAGAGAGAGAGAGATCCAAGAACTCATTCAAGTTCATATCTCCAATGAACTCACTTTTACCACTAGGTTCCTCCTGCTAAAGGTTGTCTGTTCCCCTATAAACTATGTGAAGAAAACTTTAAAAACTTTAAAATCACTTCTGGAGTGGGGGCCCTCCTTCACACACACATACATTCACACACACTCACACACACACACACACACACATTTGAACAGAAGGGCACTGAACCACTGGGAGTGGTAGCACTTGCTTATAACCCAGGCATTCAGGAGGCAGAGGGAGAAGCTCAGAAGTTCAAGGTCATCCTGTTCCATGGCAAGTTTGTCTCCAGCGTGGGCTACATAAGAACCTGTCTTAACAAAAATTCAACATGAAAACACCATTTTGACTTGCATTCTTTAACTTACCTGTAACCAGATTATGAACATAAGGCCATGTCACTAACACGTTTCGGCCTTCTCATTTGTTTTCTTTTTCATCTTTTTCTAATCGTGTGTGGATTTTTGTGCACATGTTCATATGTGTGAGTGCAGGTGCTCAAGGGCCATGGCAAGTGTGTGGAGGTCAGGGGTAAGCTTCCTGTGTCAGTCCTCATCTTCTACCTTATTTGAGACAGAATCTTTTGCTTGTCATCAAAGGTGAGCTGGCCCACTGGCTTTCAGGCATTTTCCTGTCTCCACCTCCCATCTCTCTGTAGGAACACTGGGAAGTGTGCCATTAGGTCCAGCCTTTCTGGGTTCTGAACTCAGGTCTTCATGCTTTGTCTGTAAGCACTTTACCCACTGATCTGTCTCCTTGGTTCCATTTCATTTACAATGGTTGCATTGTACTTCACTGAATAAACTACCATAACTTTTTGTTTGTTTGTTTTTTAAATTATTTATTTAATAACCATATAATTAGAAGACACATTTCATTACAACAGCATTGACATATTCAATAAAAATTTCCAGAGCTAATATGCAT
>NW_008359817.1:238835-248392 GCF_000622305.1 Nannospalax galili | reverse complement strand
TATTGTTTTTATGACTATAGCTCTGTAGTACAGTTTAAAATCTGGTATAGTAATCCCCCCAGCATTGCTCTTAGTTCTCAGGGTTGTTTTGGCTATCCGGGGTCTCTTGTGCTTCCGTATGAATCTTAGGATAGATTTTTCCAGTTCTGTGAAAAATGTCATTGGGATTTTGATTGGCATTGCATTGAATCTATATATGACTCTTGGTAGGATGGTCATTTTCACAATATTAATTCTTCCAATCCATGAGCATGGGAGGTCCTTCCATCTTCTGATGTCTTCCTCAATTTCTTTCTTTAAAGTGTTAAAATTTTCCTTGTAGAGCTCTTTAATGTCTTTAGAGACCATAACTTTTTAAAACACACTATTCAATAGACCTTCTAGGAGCTTTATGAACTTTTAGTTTTACATACAAAGATTTTTTGGTGATTATTGAAATTGAATATTAGTTATTACATTATTTTTCTACAGTTGTTGTAATACGTTACCATAAATTTTGTAGCTTAAGACAACAGAATTTAGTCTCTCACAACACTGAGGCCAGAAGCCCCATCAGCACTACTGAACTGAATTCAAGGCAGCTCCAGGGACACCTTTCCTCAGGAGAGTCTAGCATGTGCTTTTTTTCTGGCTTCTGAGTTCCATGGTTGGTGGCTGCTTCTCTCTAATCTCTTCCTTTCTGATCACATTGCCTCCCTTTCTTCTGTGGCCAAGTTTCCCTCTGCCTTCCCCTGGTTAGGATGCTTGCAGCTGTATTTAGAACCCAGCTGGCTGAACCAGGAAAAGCTCCCAACTCAGGTTCCATGTTCTTCCCCTTCATTTGTTTACTTCCGTCTGTATATGCGCACAGATGAATGTATGCATGTGTGAATTTAGTTATTTATTTGCTATATTTGGTAATATTTTCCATTCTCAGGTTTCAGAGATGAGGCCTTAGAACTCTGGCAAAAAAATAAATAAATAAACAAATCTTATTTTTTCAGGTGTCCAAACTTGGAGACATTTTTAGCACTGTGAGTTTCTTTGTAGATTCTAGGCTCTTGCGAATGACTGACCTCCTTACTTCTTTACCACCTACTCCATTGCCCCAAGCCTCCCCAGTTCCTGCCCACCACCTAGGCCCCATGCATGTGTCCTGAGGGTCATTTGCCAAGGCACACAGGTGTTGTGTTACCCTCTTCCTTAGGATTGTTGTATCTTTGTTCTTGGACACATCAGCCCTCAGTTGGTTGGTCTGTGGCTACCTGGATGATAATTACTGCCTACGGGAGGCTCCAGGCCATAGTTCTTCACTTGTTTCTCTTATCTACATGAACAACAACACCGTTCCCCCTTCTTCAACTAACAGAAAAGGAAAATAAAATGTTCTCAAATCACCTGTTTCCAAAAAATTCCCACATCTGGAGGTTTGTTTTGTTATCATTCATGTTCTGTTGGCCTGAACAGGGAAAAGGCCACCCCAGCCCCTGATGGAAATGTGGATGGCAGGGACTGCCCTCAGCTTCCTACTTGTAATGAGTCATTCACTCTTGCCAGTAGGGCAATTTGTTTAATAGACAACTTCTGAGCATACAGGAGCAGAAACTCAAGGGCAAGAACCTTGAAGGATGTTGCCAGGTGCCACAGGGCAGGCTCAGGTTTTCTCGGCCAACTCTGCCACGGTCTCTGAAGCAACCTCCTACGTTCCTTACTTTTCCACTCCGTGTGACTCTCTATAAAGAACATGAGACTTGGCATTGAATCAGCCAGGACTCAACTCCCGGATCTTCCATGGAGAGAGACTCCAGTTTGTCTAAATCTGATCGAGCCTCAGATTCCGAGTTAGTGAAGGAGGCACAATGAATCCTGTCAAGTGTTACCCATAGAGCTCCGTGAGAGGGCTTGGGAGATGGAGCTACCACATAGCAGCATGGGTCCTAGCACATGTGGTTCACCTCCATACCCGTTTTCCTTCTCTGGATTTCCCCATCAAGTCTAGAGACCTCTTCCCGACAACCCCAGATCTAGGCTTACACCTAGCCACACTGTGAATATAATCAATATTTCTATTTATTAAGCCAGATAGTATAGATGGCACTTTACATTTAATCCATATTTTTAAAAGAAAATTTAAAAAGTATTTTTGGACCTTGAGAGCTTGTTTGGAGGTTCTAGGAGGGGAGTGCAGCTACTCATATACTCTTAACCGAAGTTCGGTCTTCCTCTATCGGGGAAGGTCGTCCTTTTCAACTGAGCACGCAGCTTGAGAGATGGCTCAGCAATTAAGAGCACTGACTGCCCTTGCAGAGGACCTGGGTTCAATTCCCAGCAACACATAAAATAAAAATAATAAATAAAATATTTTTTAAAAAAAGATCACTGGCTGCTGGGATTAAACTCATACACATAAAATAAAAATAATAAATAAAATATTTTTTTAAAAAAAGTGTTTTGGGGCTGGAGAGATGGCTCAGCGGTCAAGAGCACTTGCTGCTCTTGCAGAAGACCTGGGGTGGGTTCCTAGCACCCACATGTTGGGTCATAACCATCTGCAACTCCAATTCCAGGGGATCTGACTCCCTTTTATAGCTTCCTCGGGCACTGCATGCACATAGTACACTTACATGCAGACAAAACATTCATACACTTAAAAGTAAATAAATAAATAAAATTAATTGTACAACTGCTGTTATACTGCACATTTCCTTTTACATGCTGATTTTTTAAAAAGTTAAAACATTTTTAAATTTACGTCTATTTATGTGTTTATGCTTATCTGTATGTGTAGTGCCTGTAGCGGCCAGAAGAGGTTATCAGAACCCCTGGAACTAGAATTTTAAGTGGTGTGAGCTGCCCAGTGTGGGTGCTAGGACCTGGCCAGACCTAGGTTCTCTGCAAAAGTAGTGAATACTCTCAATCACTGAATCATCTCTCCAGCCTCTCCACTATGGTTTTTGGAATCAATAATATATTTTAGAGAACTACCAATCTAGTTCACTCATTATATCTATAGTATAATACTTAGTTGAATAAAACTGATGTTTCCTCTATTTCTCTATTAAGAGACTACTAGTTTGTTTCTAAATTTATAGCTCTAACAACAACTATGCAATAACTATCCTTTTATGGTATACTTGTTTCCTGATTCCTATTATTTTTCTAAACAATTCTAGGGGCTAGTGAGATAGCTCAGCAGGTACAAATGCTTGCCACTAAGACTGACGACCTGTGTTCAGTCCCTGGAACCCATATGGTGGAAGGAGAGAACTGACTCCTATAGGTTGTCCTCTGCACACATGCTGTGCCACCCCTCCAGATAACGAAATAAATGTAAAAAAATACCTCAGAGATGAACTATTTTGGCATATTTGAAAGTCTTTTGTTACTTGCTCTCAATTTTTCTCTTGTTTTATTATTTTTTAAATTTTTTATTTTATTAAGTTTTTGGTGTTTTCTTGAGACAAGATCTCCTCATCTGGCCTGGAACTCACAGAAATCCACCTGCCTCTGCCTTCCAAGTGCTGGGATTAAAAGTGTGTGTCACCTTTTCTTTATAAGAAAAACTTCAGTTTTTTTCTTATAATACTCTTCTCCATGTATATTCACTATACAAGGTTTGGGGTTTAATATAGCATTTTCTTATATAGTTGTGATGCACTTTGATCATATTCTTTCACTCTCTACTATTCTCCTTTCCCAGTTGCTTTCTACAGCCTTGTGTTTCTCCTCCCTCTCTCCCTCCCTCTCTCCTTCCCTCCCTCCTTCTTTCTCTCTTTCTTTCCCTCCCTCCCTCTCTCTTTCTCTCTTTCTTTTTCTTTCTTTCTTTCTTTCTTTCTTTCTTTCTTTCTTTCTTTCTTTCTTCTTTCTTTCTTTCCTTTCCTCCCTCCCTCCCTCCCTCCTTCCCTCCCCCTCTCTTTCTTTCCTTTCCCTTTTTTCCAAGCTTCCACCCATGACAGAAAACACACCATGTCCGTCTTTCTGAGTTAGCTTATTGTGTTTAGGATCCCCATTTCCTTTCAAATAACACAATTGCACTTTTCTTTATGGCTGGGTAAAACTGCATCATGAATATACATAGCACTTAATCCATCTGTCTTGATCATTTACTTGATAGACAATGCTTACATGGTATGCAAAACCAAAGGAAAATGCAGTATTGAATAATCCCACTGAAAATTACACATATGATATACATGGGCATGTATGTGTATAGCTGAAAGCTATATAACAAAGATCACAGATAAGGGAAACCTCCCTTAGAGTTGTTGGTCAGGGTAGTTCAAGGGATTCCCAAAATAATACAGGCTGTTGCCACAGCCTTTGATTGCCTCCCGGAACTTGAAAGTGAGACCCCATTGCTGAAGACAGGATATACTTCAGACACAGGACTTGGAGCAATTGAACTGAAATGAACCTGGAAGCCACCTGAAGATTAATTCTCAGAGTATCAGAAAATACTATGCAAGCTGCCAAGGAAGAAAACCAATCAATGATCCTACCCAGTTGTAAAGCCTATAAACCACAATAATGACCAACCAGGGAAGTAGTCTCTATTGATGTAGTAGTGGCACTTTTATCTTGGGGTAATCAACAGTTGTTTAATTGGACTTAAGGTCCACTCAGTGGGAAGAAACTCATGTGCGGTACTATAAACACAGCCATGTACACATGGCTGGAGAGGTCATAGACCCTAGTGAAAAATCTACTTCTGTCACTTCCCTAGACCAATGTAATTTCTTATTATATGCTAAATAGGTACCTTATATTTACAGACAAGTGAACCTCTCACCACTCATCAAAGAGGCTTCTTTTTGCAAAGATGGAAACCATCACAGAGTTCCACAACTGGTCAAAGGCAGAGAGTAAGTGACTGTGAGGTACCCAACCCTAAGTGACATATCTATAATGCAACCTCTACATCTAAGGCTCAGGGAACATTACAAAACAGGGGGTGTAAAGTTTGTAAGAGTCAGAAGGAGAAGATACCTGCTGTTAGTTATACATTCTAGACATATAGGGAAGCTGCACCAATGAACTTTCCACAGTATGGTTGTCTAATAGGATATGAATAATGACAAAGCTAGCTGACATGCCAAGGTAGATGGAAGGAATGTCAAAGGGTCCCACCTCAAGATGAGGAGTTATAGGTGATCAATGGATACCAGGGGAGGGAGAATCAGTTTTCTCCAGGGACAAGTTCCCTGAGAGGCTATATAATCCCAAGCGGACAACCCTATATGCAGGTACACATGAGTACCACTAAACAGACTCTGTTATACATATATATTTATATATACACACACACTTTATATATGTTATAGATTGTTATTCATATATATATGAACAATAATTTTTAAAAAAGAGGACAAGTTGGGTTGGAGAGATGACTCAGTGGTTAAGAACACTTGCTGTTCTTCTAGAGGACCCAGGTTCAATTCCTGCTGCCCACATGGTGGCTAATAGCCATCCATAACTCCAGTTCTAGGGGATCTGAAACCTTCTTCTGGCCTCTGCAGGGCATTGCATGCATGTGGTGTACTTACATACATGCAGGCAAAACACGCACATAAAATAAAAATCATAAATAAAATATTGGGGCTGGAGAGATAGCTCAGCAATTAAGAGCACTGGCTGCTCTTGCAGAGGACCTGGGTTTGATTCCTAGCACCCACATGGTGGCTAGCAACCTTTTGTAACCCCAGTTCCAAGGGATCTGACACCCTTTTCTGACTTCCTCGGACACCGCATGTCATGGGTGCACTAACATATATGCAAGTAATACACTCATACACATAAAATAAAAATAATAAAATATTTTTTTTAAAAGAGAACAAGAAATTGAGTGGGAGTGGGGGGACATCAGAGGAGTTGGAGGGAAATTGGGAGGGATGGAAATAATGCAAAGACAATATGCCTGTATGAACTTCTCCAAAATAAAAAAAATGAAAATTAAGAAAAGAGCTTCTGCACGCCAAAAGAGGTAACCAACAGAGCAGAGAGACAAATCAACAGTGGAAGTGAGCAGGCTTCCCTCGTGAAGAAATGCAAATGGATGATGAATGCATTAAAAAAATATTCAGGATCCTTAGCCATGGGGGAGAAATGCAAATCAAGGCTACAGTGAGAGCCTATCTCATTCCAGCCAAAGGCAATTATCAAGAAAATAAAAAGCAACCAATGGTGGTGATAATGCAGAGTGAGAGAGGAAGCCTTACACACTGCTGGTGGGAATGTAAGTTATTGGAAATCGGTATGGAGGTTCCTCAGAAAACTGAAACAGAACTACTCTGTGGTTCAGCTGAAGGAATCCAAACCTCTACAGAGACACCTGTACTCCCCACTTGCTGTAGTTCACACTATTCACAATAGCCAAGAGTTGGAATCTGTTTAAGATTAAATTTTACTACAATTACACAGTCATCATTTCTGGTCCCTCTGATAATGAATTGAATGACTATTTCTCCTCCATCACCAGCACTGACTATTCTGACTCATGTTAGTTTTTGCTGATCTGGGAGATTACTTTTCCTGGTCATGTGACCCCTGACCACATGGAGGGCCATGTGACCTCAGTGGGGGACTGAGTGTCTGCCCATACACTTGTCAGCCATCTGTTTGGCTTTGCACCTGGCTTATCTGTGCTTGGTTATAATCTTGGCATTTTTCTTTCATATGTGTTTGCAAATACACTGTTCAATTTGCTATTATATTAATTTTTTCCATTTTATGGTGATTTTTACTCTTCAGACCTTTTAGCTTTTTGTATAAAGGGCTAAATCTATCAATATTTTAAGTTGGAACTGTTAATTTTTTTAAGTCATTCTGTTCTCTTCAATAAACTTTGTGATTATATCTGCTATGTGAAAAACACTAAGGGTTACAAGTAACAGTCAATTAAGGCCTCGGGGGAAACTTGTAATTTAGTTATGGGACAAGATACTCACATAAAACCATAGTCAATAATGCAAGCTGTCTGCGATAAGTGTCAAATACTTGGCTTCAAAACTAGGTGATTTCACGCTGGCTGCCAGGAAACAGGGAGCAGAGAGCAGCGTGGAGCCCTGAATCCATGACTAGATCAGCCAGATGACTCACAGCAATGCAGGACATTAGGGCTGGAATAGTCTTGAGACCCTTCTAATCCCATCTCTGCATTTTGAATAGAAAACTGCTCTTCAGAGCCCAGAGTGCCCATCCTGGCAGCCTGCCTTCACATGCAGCAGACCAAACAGACCAAAGACTCTCCAAGGTGCCTCAAAAAGCCTCAGGTCACACATCCAGTATCTTCTGATGAGGCCCCAGCACCGGGATGAGCTGCCACTCAAATCACCACAGTCTGATCACTGATGCCACCACCAGAGCCCCACTGCTGTGAGTGGGGTATTTAAGTGCCCAGGAGATGAAGGGCAAGGCCCCTGCTTGCCTGGTGGGCTCCCTGGCTCATACCCTTCCCTACTGCATGAGGTTCTAGGTCTTGCAGTGAGTACGCTTTCCTTGTAGAACTTCTTGTTTGATCTCAAAACTGAGTATTATTGGGATTCTAGTTTCTGCTTTATTTCTTACAATTGTAGAGCAGCTGCTTCCTTCTTGTCTGGTATCTTTGTCATTGTCAGATTGTTTTCTCACCATACAAGCCTCCAAAGTCCAGGACCTCAGCATACTTTAAGAGTAATCACAGGAGGCCAGATATGACACTCATACCTGTAGCCCCAACATTCAGGGGGCTAAAGTGAGAGGATCACTGTTGTGTTTAAGACCAGTCTAAGTTACACAGTGAGTCCCAGGCTAGCCTATGCTAAAGAATGATAACCTGTCTCAGACAAATAAAACCCAAATCAAAACAGAAAGTAAGAGTAGTGCCTGTTGAGTGGTAGGATATCTTGGTGGTTCCAAGGATGCCACTTTCTCCACCTCCTTCATCTCTGCCTTTTTTTTTATTTTGAAATAATTATAGATCACAATAAGTTGTAAGAATAAAACAGCAGCAAGAGAGTCCATGGACCCATCACCCAGCCTCCCCCAACAGAGATCTTTTCCTTATGAAGCAAGAACTTTGATTGGCTCAAAACCATCAAGCATATTACATACACCATTCATGTTTGTTAGTGTTCACACACACTATTTTTATGTTTTTGTGTGTTATTCTATGATATAAATTCATGTAGCTACCATCAAATCAAGTTCATCACAAAGACTACCTGGTAGCAGTCACATCTTCCTCTTCTTTCCTATCCACAACTAGGTACCTGTTCTCCATCTCTACAGTGTTTCTTTCCAAAAGTTTCTATTAGGAGCTGGAGAGATGGCTTAGTGGCTAAGAGCACCAGCTGCTATTACAGAGGACCAGGGTTCAGTTCACAGCACCTACATGGTGATTGACAACCCTTCATAACTCCAGTTCCAGGGGGATCTGAGGCCCTCTTCTAAGCCTCCATATATGGTGTACTTCCATACATGTAGGCAAAACACTCATACACATAAAATAAAAATAAGTATATCAAGTTTCTATCAATGGAATCATAGTGTGGTCTTTTAAGATTGGCTGGATCGCATCCTCCTAGTCTTGACTCCCCCAGCCCCATTCACCCTCCCCTCTCCCCTGCCCATCTCTCCTAGTTTGGATCCTGTCGCATTCCTTGTCTTGGGGCCCCAGACACCTGGGGAACCAATACTGCTTCCTGACCCTTTTCATCCAGACCAACTTAGTGCCTTCTCTGGGCCCCAGGAGCACTGCTTCTGGCCCAGGCCCCACACTCACCTACATCTGCTTCCCTGGGCATGCATCACCCACCACAAGCCTCTCTCCCACCTGCAGGCCTCTCTTGGGGTAAATCCATCACACCCTCCACGCCTCCACTCCCCCAGCCCCATTCACCCTCCCATCTCCCCCACCCTTCTCTCCTCCGAGTTTGGGCCCTGCCCATTCCTGGTCTTGGGGCCCCAGACACCTGGGGAACCATTACTGCTTCCTGACCCCTTTCATCCAAGCCAACTTAGTGCCTTCTCTGGGCCCCAGGAGCACTGCTTCTGAACCTGGCCCCGCCCTCAACTCCCCCTGCTTCCCTGGGCCTGCACCACCTGCCATCCTCTTTCTATTTTGGGAGCTGACCTTTCCTCTTCCTGATCCTTTGCATCCAGACCAACCCAGCTCCTCAGTGCAGTCCCCAGGAGGCCTTGGGGCCTCTTCCCGCCCCATCTGCCTTTGCATCTCTGGGTGGCAAGGCCAGCAGCTTCCCTAGACCAGCATCTTTCCAGGGCCAGGCTCCCAGGCCAGTCCAACTCCCACATTCCTGAGGCCAAAATCGGTCCTGGAGGGATCCAGACCTTCAGAGAAAGCCTGAAATCATCTGACCCTCATCTGAATTGGGCCTCTGTGGGAACTCCTGAAGACAAAATCAATCCTGCCATTCCAATATAAAGTCAAGACAGAGAACCAGAAGCTTAGATGAAGCAGCTCTTCATACCCAAAAAGTAAACTACAAAGACACATAAAGTTCAAAAAAAGACAGAGAAATAAACTTGAAGGCCTGAGTATCACACAAGAGTCAGAAACTACAAAAGAAATTCACATGTCAAAA
>NW_008359817.1:238080-238538 GCF_000622305.1 Nannospalax galili | reverse complement strand
ACAGGAGAAAGCCTCACCAATAGGATGAACAAAATGGAAAACAGACTATCAAGACTGGAAGATAAAGTGGACGAACTAGAACACACAAGCAAAGATTATGAAAATTTTAAGAAATCACAAGAATGGAATATGCAGGAATTGTGTGACACCATAAAGAGACCAAACTTACAAATCATAGGCATACAGGAAGGAGAAGAATCCCAAGATAATGGCATGGACCAGATCTTCAACAGAATCAGGGAAGAAAATTTCCCAAAAGTAAAGAAAGACAGGCCCATATAGATACAAGAAGCATATAGAGAACCAAACAGACAGGACCAGAAAAGAGACTCTCCATGGCACATCATAGTAAAAACACTAAACGTACAAAACAAAGAAACAATACTAAAAGCTGCAAAAGAGAAACAACAAGTCACATATAAAGGAAAACCCATTAGGATTACAGCAGACTTTTCAAT
>NW_008359817.1:235803-237124 GCF_000622305.1 Nannospalax galili | reverse complement strand
TATTCCACTCAAGCACGGAAGAATACACTTTCTACTCAGCACTCCATTGAACTTTTTCAGAAATTGACCAAATACTGGGCCACAAAACAAACCTTAACAAATACAAAAATATTGAAATAATTCCCTGCATTCTATCAGACCACAAATCAATAAGGCTCAAATCAACACTGGACGAAACTCTAGTCACTACACGAACTCGTGGCGATTGAACAACACACTCTTGAATGATGAATGGATCAAAAGAGAAATTAAGAAAGAAATAAAACTATTCCTGGAATTAAAGGAAAAGGACAATACAACACGACAAAAACTCTGAGACACGCTGAAAGCTGTCCTTAGAGGGAAGTTTATAGCTCTAAGTGCCTACATCAAAAAATCAGAACGTCGCCGGGCAAGGTGGTACATGCCTTTAATCCCAGCACTTGGGAGGCAGAGGCAGACGGATCTTTGTGAGTTCGAGGCCAGCCTGGTCTACATAGTGAGTTCCAGGACAGCTGGGGATGCAAGGAGACCCTATCTCAAAAAAAGACACACGCACACACAAAAATTGGAAAGAATGCAAATGACTTAACATTGCAACACCACTAGCCCAATTAACCAAAAGAAAGAAAGAGCACCTCCAAATCAACAAAATCAGAGATGAAAGAGGAAACATCACAACAGAATTATAAGGTAATACTTCAAAAACCTATATGCTACTAAATTTGAAAACCTAGAAGACATGGATATCCATCTAAGGGCATGGGAACCACCAAAACTAAACCAAGAAGAGATTAAGAGCTTAAACAGACCCATAACACAAAAAGAAATTGAAACAGCAATAAAAACCTCCAGACTAAAAAAAGCCCAGGGACAGATGGATTTACAGCAGGATTCTATGAGACATTTAAAGAAGATCTGCATCCAATACTACTTAATTTAGTTAAAAAAAATAGAAATGGAGGGAGAACTTCCAAATTCCTTCTATGAAGCCAGCATCACTCTAATACCAAAGCCAGGTAAAGATACAACCAAAAAAGAAAACTATAGACCCATATCCTTAATGAACATAGATGCAAAAATTCTCAACAAGATACTTGCAAAACATATACAGACACACATCAAAAAGATCATACACCATGATCAAGTCAGCTTTATCCCAGTGATGAAGGGATGGTTTAATATATTTAAGTCAATAAACATCATAAATCATATAAATGGACTCAAAGACAAGAACCTTATGGTCTACTCAATAGTTGCAGAGAAGGCCTTTGACAAAATTCAACATGCATTTATGTTCAAAGTCCTAGAGGGAATTGGACTGGAGGGAGGGTACTTCAAC
>NW_008359817.1:235302-235653 GCF_000622305.1 Nannospalax galili | reverse complement strand
TCTTCTAGAGGAGCACAATGAGAAGGAAACTAAAGTAGTAATAATTGGAAAAGAAGAGATCAAATTATCCCTTTTCCAGATGATATTATATCTAAGGGATGCCAAAAATTCCACCTGAAAACTCATAGAAATTATTAACATGCTCAGTGAAATGGCAGGTAACAAAATTAACCTATAAAAGTCTATTACCTTTCTATATACCAATAACAAGCAATCAGAGAAACAGCACATAGAAACACTCCCATTTATAATAGCTGCAAAATATATGTATATATCTCAGAGTAACCCTGACCAAAGACATTAAAGAGCTCTACAATGAAAATTTTAAATCTTTAAAGAAAGAAATGGAGG
>NW_008359817.1:233468-234906 GCF_000622305.1 Nannospalax galili | reverse complement strand
TGATATTTGACAAAGGGGCCAAGAACATTAACTGGAGGAAAGACAGCATGTTCAGCAAATGGTGCTGGCCAAACTGGATCTCTACTTGTAGAAGAATGAAACTAAACCCCTATGTTTCACCCTGAACAAAAGTCAATTCCAAACGGCTCAAAGACCTCAATGTAAAGCCTGAAACTCTGAAACTATTAGAGGAAACCATTGGGAATAACCTACAAGTTATAGGCATAGGAAAGGATTTTCTAAACTGGACATCCATTGCCCAGGAAACAAGGGGAAGAATTAACAAAGGGGAATCGAATCTATGCCTCTGCAAGAGCAGTCAGTGCTCTGAACCACTGAGCCATCTCTCCAACCTCAGAAATAACCTATCACACAATATATCACACAATATCAATTCTTCAATCCTCTTTTCTCTGAAAGACTGCACAGAACCCTAAGCACTGTTAACAATAGCCATTTTATCTTCTAATATACAGAAATCTCCAATTGAGTTTCAAAACTGAAAGGAGATTTAGCGATCATTTGACTTACATCTGTTAAAAAAAAACTTTCTATGATACCAAATGTTGGAGAGAATGTGGGGAAAGGGGAACACTCATCCACTGCTGGTGGGGCTGCAAATTGGTTCAGCCCCTATGGAAAGCAGTGTGGAGAACTCTTAAGAAACTACAAATGAACCTACCATTTACCCAGTTATACCACTCCTTCGCATATACCCAAAGACCTAATCTTATTGCAGAGACACATGTACACCCATGTTTGTTGCTGCTCTTTTCACAATAGCTAAGAGATGGAAGAAACCTATGGAAGCAACCTAAGTGTCCCTCAACTGATGAATGGGTAATGAAAACGTGAAATTCACAATGGAGTTCTACTCAGCAGTAAGGAAAGACAAACTAATGAAATTTGCAGGTAAATGGACAGATCTAGAAACTGTTATACTAAGTGAAGTAACACAGACTCAGAGAAACAAACGACACATGTTCTCCCTCATATGTAGATCCTAGAACCAAACCCTGATAAGTGAGTATGTATCCAGACATAACTATAGGAACCAGGAAAATGGAAACGAAACAGGGAGGTAAAGGAAAAGAAAGAACCTGAAAGAGAACAGTAGGAAACAGGCCTTAATGAGGGCGATACAGATAAAAATTGGGTTAATTTAAGGGGGGGAGGGAAGGGTATACAAGGAACCTAGCGGATAAAGGGAAAGAAGGAGCAAGAGAGGTAGGACCATAGGAGAAGGGTATTATTATGGGAGAAAGGGGGGGTAATGGGGGCACCTTAAGAGGAAAAACCATGATGGAGGGGTAAGAGAATGTGAGAGATAAACAATGCCTAGCTAGTTTTGAAAAACAGAGAGAACCACATTACTCCTACAATCTATGACAAATTATACATAGCAGATCAAGAAATATATGTCTAGGTAAAGTTTATT
>NW_008359817.1:205673-232750 GCF_000622305.1 Nannospalax galili | reverse complement strand
TGGAGTCCATATGTATAGCTAAAGGCTACATAACAAGCAACAATGCCAGATAGGAGATACCTTCTTTTGAGTTGTTGGCCAGTGTGGCCCAAGGGACTCCCAGATAGTAACCCAGCATAGAACTGGGAAAATGAACAGCAATCTTATCTAAAGGAATATTTATAACTGATTACTGCTAGATGAGGAACAGTTGACCCTCCTAAAACAAAGACCTCTAGATAGGCTGGCTAGATTCACCAGAAGGACAAGTAGTGGGTAATGGCTGGGGTGCTGACAATACAGCAGAAAGTAGCAGGGATATCAAAGTATAAGGGCTCTAGCGGGGGGAGGGACGCTATGTGAGGGAGCTACCTGGGAAGTGGGTCTATAAAAAATAAATTCTTCAAAGCATGAAAATTTGTTTCTTAATAACTAGTAGATGTGAAAAACATTACCGTTGAAATCTGCCTGATGACTTTATATCCATGCTCAGGTGCCAAGGACAAGAGTGTAACCAACTGTGACTAGTAACAGTCAGATACATAGAGATTATAGATGCATGTGCAAACATCTAAGTGGAAGTGGCATTAAAAATGAGTCTTGCCGCGCCAGCACGTCAAGCACTGAGTATTCTGGGCAGAGGGCGTCAGGATTGAACAAACTATCACAGTAGTTTAATAATAAAATGGAGATCTTTTTTAAAGTTTAAAACCTCATTTAATTTTATGTCTTATAGGGGTCATATGGAGAACAATATTCTATAACTATATCAATTCAACTGTAAACCTAAAAATTTATAGCCAATTTTGAAAAAGGTGCATCTTAGCTCTGAAAATTGTTACTGAATAAGTCAATGGTGTTGTAATGAAATGCTTCTTCTAAGTATGTGGTTATTAAATAAATAATAAACTGAAAAAAAGATTGGCCGATTTATTCAGCCTAATGTCCTTGATAAACACCCATGTTGTTGTATGTATAAATAGCATTCTGTGGCATGGGTACAATGCAATATGATTACCCCTCACCTACTGAGGGACATTTGGGTTGTTTCCAGGTATTTGATATCACATAGCTGCTCAAGTCAGGTAAGTGGAGTAAGTGTAGGGAGTAAGGGCCATACAGATGCCTTAGGAAGGAGCTCTCTTCATCTTTGTAGTGGAGTCATTTCTGTCTTTATTTCTAGGGGCATTCTTTCTGACCTGCGTGCTTCAGACTTATATTTGAAAACCAAGGCTGGTGTTTTCTTTAGAAATCACCTTGATGAACATTCTAGCACAATAGTTTGCTGTCTGCCAAATTCATTCTCACATGGGGGCTGTTGCACATCCTCACTTTTTACCTCCCAACTATTTATTATTTTCTGACAGACACCATGCACTTTGGATTTGTTCCTTTACTGTGGCCCCAAGAGAAATCTATAAGAGCTTTGTTTTACCCTCCTCTTAGTTAGAATGTCAGGCTCTCCCCCAAAAGTCTAGGTTTAAGTAGATATAAATAAAGTCCTTCAGGTAAGGACAGAATGAAGGGATGCCATTCTGGGGTTTTGTTTAGAAAGAGTGAAAAATCTTATCCCTGTCCCTTTCTGGCTCTAGCTCTATATAGACAAGCAATATAACTTCTTTGCCACAGTCACCTGATTTGCAACACCACCTGTCTCATAGGACAGCTGGAGGTTCAAGTGATTCAGTTTGTGTGAATGCGCTTTATAAGACCCTAACACGTGGTCTACATTCAAGGGAGTATCCTTTCTGTCATGTTATCTTTCCTTCCTCCTCTCTCTTCTTCTCCTCCTCCCTCTCTTCCAGAGAAAAATCTCATCACCACCACCACCTGATCATCTCCACCCTTGGAAGGTAGAAAGCAGTCAGGCAACTTGAAATCTTGAAATCTTGGCATTCTTGTAACATTCCATCCAGTAGAGGGCAACAGCTCCTACATGCTGAATCCAATGTCTTTAAACCTCAAGTTGAAATACACATAACTTACAATCATTTGTATTTCTTTTTTAAACATGTATGTGAGTGCACCAGTGTCGTGCAATGCTGTGGAGGTCAGAAGAGGGCGTCAGATTCCCGACACTGGAGTTAAGGACAGTTCATAACTGCCACGTGGGTGCTGGGAATCGAACCTGGGTCCTCTGCAAGAGCAGTCAGTGCTCTTAACTGCTGAGCCATCTCTCCAGACCCCATTTGTATTTATTTATTTTTGAAGGACACATGCCCATTGTAGTCACCCTTCCATTCAGCAATCTCCTGGTATGCTTATTTAATACATTGTGTTGTAGTACAAATCACTTTTGGAAGTGCCTGGCTGCTAGGAACTTACTTATTTTGTCCAGTAGGATTTGTATTCCAATCTTCCCAGTTGAATTAGCAAGCTGTAGAGCTCAGACCTATGACCCAGGCACACTTCACTTTTGATTACTGATACTTAGCATTAGCATAAGAAGATAGGGTCTCACTTGTGCTTAATAGTTATCTGAGACTCCTATTCCTAAGGCAACACCTACATTGTCTGTTTGGGGAAACTGTCTCTGCTTCATTTCAGGATTGGCAGGGACAGTTCTTAAAAGCAAATAGCAGTTGACCTGCTGAGTTTGTCTGGTACAGTTGAGGAACATTCCTTGGTACTTACCATGCTGGTCCCCAGGGCAGCAGGCCAGGGGGCCCATTTTAGAGTGAAGAGAAAAGAGAGAAGGAGGAAGTGAAGGAAGGAGAAAGGGAGAGAAAGAGAGAGAGAGATAGAGCTGCTAGTAAGGACAGTTGGGGACAAGCAACCATCTGAAAGTTTGGTTGTTATCCTGCACTAGCCTCACTGGGGATCCAATGCCCTCGTCTGACCTCCTTGGGTATTGCATGACATGAGTGCACTTACGTACATACAAGCAATGCACTCATACACATAAAATAAATAAATAAAATATTAGATCCTGTTTGCTATCTGTACCCTCTTACTAACTAACCTCCACCTATTTTTGTACACTGTAATATATGTATGTATATATATTACAGGGAAGCCAGATTTTGAGTATCTAGGGTACCCTCAGCCCCCATCTTCCCTCTTATTTGAGAAAGAAGATCAGAGAAACAAAGTGACCTTAACTGATGTTCTTTGGTGGGGAACCACACTCACTTTTCTACTCGACTTTCTTTTTAATTGTCTGTCTGTCATGCTCGCTTTGGGCCACCCAGTGAAACATTGGTGGGAGAGAGGCTGCTGTGGACTGGAGATGGAGGAAGGGGCCCGGCCCCAGGAGAAAGCCCCCACTCATACTCTCATTGCAGCTCCATGTGACAGTACATAATTTTTTCTCCTTGTTTTGGAACCATCTCGTTTTCTGTATTATACTGATTTGGTTGATTTGCTAAACATTGATCTCTCAATGATTATTCCAAGATATCTTCAGGATATCCGGTAGCTAGGGAGGGGAGTCTTTGGTCACCTTGTGGTCTCAGTAACTTTGAGCCCTGGTCTCAACTCAGTAGGTGTTCGGTTGCTGCTCCCTAGTGGAGTTAGGACAAAGCTGACACACCAGCAGTGACCAAGGCTGCCCTTCATCTAAGGTGTGAGCAAACCTGGGGCCAAGCCCAGCCTCAGGGAAAGCATGGCCCACACTCCTGGACTAAGGGCACTCCTGACTCCTGAAGCTGGCTAGAGCCACTGGGGACACGGAACCTTTTGCTTGTTCGGTCGACAGTTCCAAAGTACTGAAGCCTGTCCCCTGTGGGTGAAATCTAAATTTAGTTTCAAGAAGCTGCCTTCTCATTTTGCTGGAGAAAAGTTCTTTTCACTAAAATGGGCCTCAGCTTTGATTAGGTGGGAGGACCCACATCTGGGAATACATGAACTTTATTGTCCTTGGATGACGGCACCGTTTCCTTGCCTACTGGTTTTCCGCCTTTTAGCCTAGGGTGTGATCTGAGCTCATGACTATGTTGGCCAGGATGAGCCATTTTGCTGTGGCCTGGACTCCCGAGGCCACACCTATGCTGGAGTCCACACCTGTGGGTGTTGTGCTGTCCCCACTTTACCTCTCAAGTCTTGGCTTGGGGAAGGTAGAGTGGTGGAGTTCAGGACTCTGGGTTTGTCTGAACATTCCCAGGGGTATGGGGAACAGGTCTGTACTACTTTGGATGGGATCCCAGCATCCAGGAGGCTGAAATTCCTAGGGATTCCCTGGAACGGTCTGGGATCCCAGGTCTCAGTGGACACCTGGGTTTTCTCTAGAGTGAATACAGACTAATTTGGACAGACATCTACTCTAAGGGGGTTGCTGGGGCAGGGAAAGGCTTCTAGCACTCTTCCTGACTAGAAACTTTCATAGAGGTTATGTCCCCTAGGCCTCCTCTGTCATTGTATCTTGGGGAGTTTTTTAGTGAACATGCCTCTAAAACTCAGCTCCCCAAGTGCGTGTTTAGGCCCCCTTTGAGAAATGTTTTCTTTGATGTCCAGTGACATAAGCTCTGGTTAACTCATCTATTTATGAAATTCTGAAATGTAGGGCAAAGAGCACTATACTTGGACTCAGAGGAGCTAGGTTGCTGGGTGGTCTGGTTTTACTACTTATTAGCTAGATGACATTGGACAAGGTACGTTCTCCAAGTGTCTGGTTCCTTGTCTGGAAAATGGCAATAACAAGACTACACTTGGTTCTGTCATCAGCAATGAGTGAGATGTTATATATTTTCAAGTGCTTGTTGGGACCGTAGGTTGCATCCCCTATAAAGGCATCATGGCTGGTGACAAACGTTTGCTTGGGTTTGGTGGGTTTCTCTGATTCATGGGACACCTGAAGGACTCCCATGGGCTCCCTGAAGGACACCCAAATCTTCACAGATCCAAGGAACTCCTGCTTTCTTTGGCCCCTCTGTCTGCACTTTTATTTAATCGCTTGACTCTTACTATCTTTTTCTGCAAACGATAGTGAAAATGTCTAGGAATAAACTGATGTGATCTTTGGGATAGATTCAACAGCTATTTTGCTAAACACCCATAAATATCTTTTTCTGTATTTATCTGTTTGCTAATTTGTAAGATGAATACAATGGCACCCATAGGCATGCCTTGCTCAACAACCTAGTGAGGGAGGGCACAGGAAGCAGAGGCAACCATTTCAATCCTGTGGTCATCATCTAGCTCTTGCAGCCTTTCTGATCCAAATCTAGATTTACACATTTTTTCCAAGCTCTTCTGTACAACATTCAATACTAATCCTTGAACAAGTGTTCCCATTTAACAGGGAATCATAGAGTAGAAAGAAATTAGACTAAGTCTAAAAGAAATTAGGCTCTGGGTAAAGGAAAATTAGATAGATACCTTCTTACTCTAATTTTCCAAGATATCCTGGACAACCCCCAGAAGTTGTCAGGATGGAAAGAGCTGTGGAACATTTCATAAGCTAGTAAAACATTGTTTGAGGGGTGATAGAGTCTTCGGAATTTATCTGCATGGCTGATGTCACCTTCTCAGCATAGCGAGCCAAACTGTCTCGATGTCTGTGGTCCTTTCTGGAATTATTTCCCAGTAGTTAAACCCAAGTGACCCTTCAGGTCACTTCCCCTGTCAGATATTGTTGGTTTGCAAGAAGTGTCCCTTTCTTTGCCAAGGAAGCTTCTCCTTCAAACTGAAATGGAAGGGAAATTGATAGCTTCTCTCAGCCTTAGCTTTCTTCTCTGTAGACTGCTGTCCTAACTGTCCCAGCTCATACCTTAAAACTCTGCCTCCACGGTCTGCAATGACTGTCATCCTAAACATCTATACCCTCCACAGGCCACAGGCATGATTTCCTATCACCAGTTTGTGTCCTCCCTCAACACAGACTGAGTAGCAGTCTGCTGCCTCATGGTCATGTTCAGTTCCTGGTTCTGCTGTGGCTGATGATGGCATAGCATCTCTTCCTTAAGCTAAGTTGTTGCAAATAGTCCTTCCTTTTAATGTGAGCATTTGGAATCTACGACAGTGGTTCCAGGGAAGAAGAGAAGTAAAATGTATCTATTTCAACATTGCTGAGTGCTGTGCTTAAGTATAATATTTCAAAGCCCATGATCAGGTTAGCTCTCAAAACAACTCATTAGGCTAGAACATTGCACATCTCATAGATCAGAGAACTAAGATGTAGATAATTAAAAAAGAAATAGTTGTGATGCAATACACTGAATGATAAAGCCCTACAAAAATTTCTATGTAGGAGTCCTAACACCCAAAGTGATGGGTCAGGTTTGGGGGTGTGATTAGGCCAGAAAGAGAAGGCCCTCACTAATGTGATTAGTGGCCTTATCAAAGCAGCCTAGAGAGCCAGCTCACCCCTTCTACCACATGAGGATACAACAGAAAGGCTCCTTCTAAGAACCAAAATTCAGGCCCTCACCAGGCATAAAACTTGTTGATACTTTGATTTTTGAAATTCGAGACTGCAGAACCATGAGAAATGATTTTCTGTTGTTTTTAAGCTACATGGCCTATGGTATTTTGTTATAGCTGTTGGATCAAGCTAAGTCCTATATTTCCTGTCTGGGCATCCCAAAAAAGGATGTATTATCTTACCTTAGAAGGATCAGAAGCACACAGTAACTTCAGTGTTACAGTAACAGGGAACCATTGAGGCTTCCTTTGAAATTCACCAAACTGAGGTCAACCTGAGGCAACTCACTGGCGCAGTAACATGATGAAGTTTTTAGGGAAATCTTTCTTTCTGCCTTAACCTTGTGGCCAGCATTGCCATTCCTCACCTACAGAGTGACCCCTCAGAAATCAATGGCTCTGAGAAGGCTCTATGATCCAAGAGCTGGGGGCCAGCAGTGTTCTAAAATTGCCATACTGCTCAGAGAAGTCTTGGGAAAGAGCATCAAGATCCAGCTGGCCAGACCTGGGGTGACTTGTCTGGCCCTGGAGCATAAGCATCAGTATGCCTCCCTGCCCCTGCTGCCCTGTGCACCGATGGCTACTGAGGCTGGTTCCTGACCCTGCTGCTGCTGGAGCCCAGCCCTGGGAGGGAACATGGCCAAGGGAATGAGCTCAGCTGGCCCACCCCTCCTTCTGTGAGTCCTCTGACTACCTGCTTGAAGCTCCGCCCATAACCAAGGTGTGAGAGGATTCCTTTCTCCAGAAAGCCTTGACTGAGGTAAGACTCAGGAACCAGAGGGCAAAGATTATCATCCCCAGAGACAGGTGTCCCCTGGGTGTGAGGCAGTAAACTCATGAAGCAGCAGCTGCAGGCTGTCTCAAGGAAAGGCCTTGCACTTTTCAACCAGGTGTTGACCTTAAGGCAAGTGGTGGCCACACCCCTGCCGTTTGCTTCTGCGGGTGGAACATGGGACAAATGACACCATGGCACTTTTCAGAGTGTTGAAGTGAAGTTTTGACAAATTTCAAAGCATGTCAAAATGCAAACCAGCAGCCAGTATATCATAGGCTGTCATCAGGGCCCCACCACTGGTTATCACATTAAGTCAGCCAGTGGGCACAGCCCAGCCGAAGCTCAATGGACGTAACTGAAACTCCCAGTTTCTCCTATGAGAGTTAAACAAACATGGCAACAGTCACTTTTCAAAGTCTTTACGCACATGTTCTAGAGAAACAGAAACATGTTGGTGAAGCATATCAAATAACTGAGATTATGTAGCCCAGAGGTATTGAACCTGGGCATGCTGGGCAAGCTTTCAACCACTTGAGTATACCCCCCGCCCCCCCTGCCGTCCCCAGTTGGAGTCTAGCCTCAGCTCTTCCATTTGATAGCTTGATGTCTTTAGCAAGTTAATTAACACTTCCGGGCCCCAATTTTCTCAGGCCAAAAGGACAATATTACCTCTATTTTCAAAATTATGAGACTTTTCAGTTAGAACGATTCGGCATTGCTTTTTACCTGCTAATCATGGACAATGTTTGCTAGTTGTAAAGTTTTGTATTTATGTATTTATTTCTTGGTGTGTTGATGGTGTTCTCCTTTCTGGATATCAGAAAGATAAAACCTTTTCTGCTCAAACTGCTGGGAAATGCTCTGAGCAAGGTGGAGGTTTCAGGGCTTGAGTTTCGGGTTATAGAGGAAATATTTCTGCATTGGTATTTCCCACTATAAATTCTCACTGGGGTAGGAAAAAAGGGTAATTTCAGAAAGAATTCGTACTGATCTTTTTAACCGTTTCTTCCAAACAAAGTAGAGATATCTGAAAGAATGTTTCAGAAAGATAGCAGGCAGACGAGCTCTACACCACAGGGTAGGGCATAAGAAATACGTTTCTTCTGTTACTTTAAATGAAGTTTGATTTACTGTTACAGCCAACCTGCGGGAGTGGTGGGAAATTCAGTCTCAAATCTTGCTGGAATGCTGCCTCCCAGGTCCTGGAAACATTTGTCCAGGATATTCTGGTAGGGCTCTCTGGTCATTGGTCCACATGTGTGACCATTGAGGTACTATATCATTTCCTGTCATTTTTTTTGCCACAGCTTGGATTTCTCCCTGAGGTCCTGCTACCTCTACGAGGGTTGTTGGGGGAGGTAGGGGCACAGGTCTCACCTGGGGCACAGGTCTTTGCTTCTTTCAGTCCTGGAGGAGGGCCTAGAGACCCTGACAGGCTCCCTTCTCCAGCATCACTGTCTCCTTCTCCTTCTCCATTATTCAGAGGAGATAGTGGGTAATCTCCCCCTAGAAACAAAATGATGGCCTCTTCCCTGGGAGGAGAAAAGATAGGTTATCTAGGTTAGCTAGGTTCAACTGATTTTAATAGGGGTGATAGGATGTGATGGAGAATTTGCTTGAGGACTGAATGACTGAACCACAGGGGAGAGAGATTTAGAGATTCACATGTAAAATCAAAGGTGATTCTGGGCCCTCTAAAATGCCGGTTGCTTTCCTTTCTCCCATTTTTAGGTTTGTTGAGCCCCAGGACCCAGCAGAAGCTACAGCCTACAAGTCTATTTGTGGCTTTGTGTTGTGGTTACTCAGGGATGATCTAGTTTGACTGTCATAGCAATCTTGCAAAGTTGATGGGGCAGTCTGTAGCCCCATTTTCCAGATTGTTTCCAAGATATGCCCAGAGTTGCAAAGCTGTTTAGTGGCAGAGCGGCAGGACATAAAATCAAGATATCTTTTTTTTTTTTTTTTTTTTTTTTTCTTTCAAGACCCTGAAGCTTCCCTGGGTGTTTAGATTAGACCTTGGCGCCATCCTTCAGTGACCTGTGATGTTTGCTTTTGGCTGAAGAGAAGGATGGATTAATAGCCCCCTGGATCCTGGAGACTTGTTGACAGACTGTTATCTAATTCCTGCTCTTATGTGCCCTTTGCTACTTTCAGGGATCAGGGCTTCTTTTGAGAGACTACCCTCTAGGCTTGAATTTGTATCTGGTGAGACCCCAAAGGCTAGGGTTGGGGCAAGTTTAAGACTTGTTGCTAATTCTATATGAGTTGAACATGAATATCTTCCTGAGGGCAGTCATTTTATAGTTATTAATCCAAGTCTCAAAGAGTAATTGCAGGAAATGTATTTCTGACTACTTAGAAGTGCTTCATTATTAGACTTTGAAAACTACATTTTTTTTTTTAATCAGAAAATAGAATTACCTATAGTCACTGTTATCCCTTCATATCCTGGGATGCTAAGATCCAGTTACCTACTTCCCTTCAAAACAGCAGCAAAGCTCAGGAGGAGAAGAGCCATCACACTTTGCAAGACTGACACCTACCCTAAGCCCCACTGCATACTGATAATGCCACACCCTCCTCTGCTGAACAAGACAGATAAAATGGAAATTTCTATTCTCTTCCCAAGGGTTGCCATACTTGTGAGATATCAGGTTCAGGAGAGGTTCCTGAACCAGAAAATCTTGGTCCAGTTTCATTGTCTGTAGTAAAACAGGAAGATTGAGGAGAGCAGCAGAGAGGCATTCCTGGAGGGTTTCTGGCAGGAGAGGTGCCTTTGAATACTTCAGTCCTCACAAAGGATGGCTAAGAGCCATGCAGTCATTTCCCAGATGCGTATCAGCCTGTATAAAGTATCAAGTACAGGATCCACTTTTCATTAGTTGGCATTTAGCCTCATCAAGGTGAAGCGGGAAAACCAAACTTTACCTGCACCAGCCAGATGCTCTCACACAAAGGTATTCAGCCTAGAGCACTAGGTCCCGAAATGCTCAGGCATTTGAATGTCTAGTCCTTCTATCCAGGACCCCAGATTCCTAGGCTGATGTTCAAAACCTGTGGTTGCTTCCCCAGCTGACCTATCTAGCCTATCTAGATAGATATCCTCCATTAGGGGATGAGAGAGCAGTGGTCTTAGCCCAGGTAGCTCTCTTGGGCTTGTTGCATTGGAGGGACGTGGTCCAGATCAGTCTTTGTCTTTCAAACACTGCCTGGGTTTGACATCTGAGAAAGCAGAGCTTGTTGTTCTTGCCATACTCTGGAAAGCAGCTGTTAGGAAGACAATGGGCTTTATGGGAAAGCTAGGATTTGTGGGAGGTAGGCTTCTAGTGGCAGGGAAGGATGCAAGCTTTGCAGGTTTGGGGTATGGCAATCCTGGAAATGCACAGGGTGTGCTAGGGCTTAGGCATCCCTGTCAGGAGCTGCCAGGAGGTGTGTCCGTGTGTCCGTGTGTGTCCGTGTGTGTGTGTGTGTGTCCATGGAGGATGTCTACCTAGATAGGCTAGATAGGTCAGCTGGGGAAGCAGGCAGCCACAGGTTTTTGACATCAGCCTAGGAATCTGGAGCATACTTATCTAGCTTTGCCATTTTATGTGGGATCCCCAAATCAACAGCATTCTTGTTCTTGAGATTTTGTTAGGAATGCACAGATCCTGTCCCTGTCCCACATGACAGATTCACAGCGTGTTCTCTAGCAGCCTTATCTGGGAGACTTGGATACTCATTCAAGCGCTGGTCTAGAGGAGGAAGTGAGGAAGATTTTGGAGCTGGGAGAGATGTAATAGAGTAAGTGTTTAAAATCTGCATGAGAGCCAGGAGCGGCCTTTCACCCAGGAGCCCACCCCAGGAGTCTCAGCCCGGTCTCGGAGGGTGAAGGCGGGATGGAAGGTGAGCTAGGTCCTTCTCCATAAGAAACGGTAAGTTCCCCTGCTGTCCTGCCTCCACCTCAGGAATCTTGGTGATTGGCCCCCGACATAGACACAGAGAAGAGTTCGGGAAGTGGACATCCCCAGGATTTGTGTTTTTGAAGTCAGATTTCACCGTTGTGGTTTATGTGCCCGACCCCCTGAAGCCGTGGGGAGCCTGGATAGCACCGTGCTCTGCTGAGGGCGCCCCCGCAGCCACACAAACAGGCTCCGGCTCCTCTTGGAGCCAGAGCTTCTGGGAAAGGCATTTCGGAAGTTTCCTGTGGCTGCAACAAATCGCTAAGGTCTGCACAGCAGCGCTGCTCTGACCTGCCTTTCTCCACCTTGGGGCAACTGGCTCCCGAAACTGGCAGCAACCCCAAGCTCCACGCGGGCTCAGCTTCATGGGGGTGAAAGGGGAGGGAGGACTGTGTAAAGCATCCTCTTGTCTGTTGGAACCTGACAGGCCTGCCCAATAGGCTGTACAACCTGAGCTTCCTGTGCCTCTTGCCCGGGAGGACTGTGTAAAGCATCCTCTTGTCTGTTGGAACCTGACAGGCCTGCCCCCTGAGCTTCCTGTGCCTCTTGCCCTAGAAGGAGATGGGGCATTCCTTCCCTAGAGGAGGTGGCGAATCTCTTCTGGAACCTAAGGAGGTGTGCATCTTCATGCAGAAAGAGAGGCAGGGGACATGCAGAGAACACTTTCATCTGGAAGAGTCTATCAACCCGAAGGTCATTCCTCCCTTTTCTGATCACCGCTGAGATGCCAGCATCTTCAGGAAGATCTGGAGCCCTGAGCCTACTTACTTGCCGGAAGATGGCTAACCAGTGTCAGTTTTCTTACCTCCACTTCCCTGGAGTTGCTTCCCTGCTCTCTCTGAATTTTTGCAAACAAACTTCTGAATTTAATAGTTCCTTCCTGGTAATTTGGACCAATTGGGAGGAAGACAAGTATTGAATATATGACATCTTGAATTTGAAGGATGTAGTTTAAAATGAATCTAACTACTTGCCAAACCCAAACTGTTTCCTAGAATGAAGTCTTTGGGGGGACCTGCTTCTACCAATAGGCCAGAGTGTAATTAACACATTAGTTATTTGATAGCAAATGGATTCTCTTAGGACACAAATATAATGAAAAACAGTTTGTTCTAGTGTCTGTTGTTTAACTGTTGCCCACCACATTTTGGTTTTTACCCTTAGCTTGCCAAGTAAACCCAGACTTTGAGTTCCATTTATTATATTCTCATAAAATGTATTCTACAATTCATGGTATTTTTTGTTTTTTTTCTCCCAGAGACTTAATTATCACTGCTGTAGAAAGTAGTCTATGAACTTTCCATTAATATGGACTTTGGCACCCAAGAACCCCCTTGAATGGTCACATTCACCTTTCCCCAGTACCATAAGAGATATATTTTTGGGTTTTACCCCAAACACAGTGTAACTCACTGCCCATTTTTTTTCCTGGGAGATCATGGGAATATGGAGAGAACTGGGGGGTCACCAGGATAAAGCAGCTTGTAAAACAACCGTGGGGGGTGGGGATTCCAAATCTGACTTAATCAACATTTCTCCAGATCCTTAGACCAATAAAACTGTTTGCTTTCTTACCACAGCTCAGCTGGCTGATTTATTTCTCTCACTCTGCTGAAGCTGTCACTGCTTAAAGCAGTTCATTTGTCAGGTCCAGAGAATTATAATTCACAGGACTGCTCACGAGTGCTATCTCAGTTTATAAATTTCATGAATTGCAATTTACTACACTGCACCCCATAGAGTCCCGTATTAATAAATTGTGGCTCATCTGCAGAAGCCCGTATATATGGCTCCCTGGGATGTAAGCCTTCGGCGTTAGAGCTGCATGTGGCTAGCGCATAGGCCTGGCTGTTCTTACTGGACTTGGCTTCCAGGCAAGCTGCCTTCCATACATTTTCTCCTTTCCTTGCAGTGACTCTTTGCAAGCCTAGAGTTTTCATTTTCACTTCCATGTAAAGCAGACCAGACACCATGTGTGTATGTTTGTGTTGTGGTGGGGAGGGTTAGGCTGTGGGAAGAACTTACTTAATTCCTTCCAAAATGTGCACTTTTACTTTAGAGATTTCATCTCCCTGTGGGCACATCCAGAAAGTTATATTAATAATGAAAACACTTTCTTTTCCCTTCCTTTCCTTCTCTCTCTCTCTTTCTTTCTCTCTCCTTCCTTCCTTCCTTCCTTCCTTCCTTCCTTCCTTCCTTCTTTCCCTTTCTTGTATTGGGAATTGAATCCAAGCCTTTGAGCATATCACTGAACTATAACCTGAAAACTTCTATCTATCTATCATCTATCATCTATCTATCTATCTATCTATCTATCTATCTATCATCTATATCTATCTATCTATCTATCATCTATCTATCTATCTCTCTCTCTATCTATCTATCATCTATCTATCCATCTCTATCATCTATCACCTATCAATCTATATCTATCATCTATCTATCTGTCTATCATCTATCACCTATCGATCTATCGATCTATATCTATCTATCTATCTATCTATCTATCTATCTATCTATCTATCTATCTATCTATATCTACCATCCATCCATCTATCTATCATCTATCTATATATCAATCATCTACCTATCTATCTATCTATCTATAGCTATCATCTGTCTATCATTTATGTATCTATATATCTGACAAGGTACTGCTATGTAGCTCAAGCAAGCTTTGTCTTGTGTTCCTCCTGCCTCAGTATCCTGAGCAGCTGATATTAAATGTCTGGCATGCGCACCTTTCTTTAGATATTTTTTTTCCATCCCAGCCACCAGGCTCTCAGCTTGAGCTTTCTGAAGTCTTTGAGGCTTTTCACATGCTCTCAGCATGAGTCTAGTTCTAGTTCTTTATCAATGAAGATCCTAAGAGGTATCTTCCTTTTCTTTCCTTATGCCTTGCTCTGACCTCTTCTGTTGGGCATGGAATTCAGCTCCCGGCCAGGACCGTGCAACCTTGTTCTAGTATCCTTGAGTTCACTGGATGCTGTTGCTTCTTACTGAAATTCTGCTGGTTGTATCTCATCCCCACTGGGTGTACCAAGATATCCACCCTTAATCTGCCACTCACACTTAATCTTAATCTGCCACTCACACTTAAGTCCTGTTATTGACCTAATTGTGTTTCCCACAATTTATATGTGAAGTCCTTAATCCTTATATTTTGGAATGTGATTGTATTTGAACATAGGGTATTAAAGCTGGCAATTAATGTGAAAACAATTTCAGTAGTGTGGGCATGGGTAGGGTTCTTATAAGAAGAGAGTCAGACATAGATGTACACAGAGGTCAGACAAAGTGAAGACACAGGTAGAAGACACCCATCCAAAAGCCAAGGAGAAAGGCTTTGGAAGCAGGACAGGGGGAAGGAAAGGATCTGGAGACACAGAGACCCAGTTGTGACTGGTGCTTCTTCTACAGCTCTGCCAGTTCCTGGGACTGCAGCAATGAAGTCTTACAAGCTCGTGTCCTGAAACAACAGAAGTTTATTCCCTCATAGTTCTGAATGGCCAAATCAAGATGCCAGCAAGACCACACTCCTTCGTAAGCCCTTTTGGGACCTGCTGGTTCTTCCATTATTATGTGGCCTTCTCCTGTTCTGTGTGTGACACTTGTCATTGAATGTAGTACTCATGTGGCTTATCCATGATGAACTCATCCCAAGATCTTTAATCTACCAACACCTGAAAAGACATCTTTTCCCAAATAAAGTCACATTCACAGGTTCTAGGGATCAGGTGTGGCATACTGCTTGGAGGGTTCTAACCACCACAACTCCTTAATTTTAGTGAAGATATTCCTTCAAATTGGAGAGTCTCTAACCCCTCTCTACCTAGAAAAATTCTTCAAGTTTCCTATCTAAGGCCAACTTCACTATGACCCCTTCCCTGAACTCTGCTATCATCACATGGCAAATCCTGGGCCCTGTAGGTCTTTGCTGTTGTGCACTGAATTTATCACCTTGATTCCAATCCTGTGAGGCCTTGCATAAGTTCCTGAAGGGCAGAGCAGTGTTGTGACCTCCGCTCCAAAGGTCACCTCACCTCTAGCTCTCTTTGCCCAAGAGGACTAAGACCTTCAGTCTAAGCTCTAGTTGCCTTTTCTGTTTGCACTGGACAGCCTGCCGTCCATACTCCTGAGCCTCACCTGCCTCTGCCTTCCATCTGACAAGCGCTCACTAAATCCCGTGGATGTCTGGAATGTGTCTCCAGATTGCTTTGCTGGCACTGCTTTTTTCCTGGATCTGCAACATACATAGCTTTCCTGAACAGTCCTCATTCAAGAGGTGCTGCAGTTAAAGATGTCCCATTAGAAATGACTATGCCAGGACTAGGAGCAGGGAGGGGAGTACTGAGCCATCATACACTGTCATAGAATTCCTGGTGTATGAATTTGATCTGCAATTTGGGACAAAGAATGGGTCTCATCCCTAAAAATTCATGTCAAACCCACAGGAAGGTGCTCTTTTCACAAGTGGCCAGTGCACTTTGTTCTAAGAAGGATTTGAAAAGCTTCCCAAGTCCTGTAGAGAACATTTTTAGTGACCTGGAGCACTTAGGAAATGGGGAGCTCTATTCTATTAATTTTGTGGCTAAAAGCCTTTTTGACTCATTGGGTAAAGGCACTTGCCACCAAGACTGACAATCTGGGTTCAGTCCTTGGAACCCACACTGTAGAAAGAGAAAACTAACCACTGTAAGCAATACTCTGACTTCCACACTTGCACAGTAGTGTGTTACACCAACACACATGACACAATAAATAAATAAAGTGTAAATTCCTGATGCAGCTCTCCCTCAAAAGCATGTACTTCCTGTATCATTAGGCAAAGGCTGTGATTTGGGGGTGTGCTTCACTTTTGCAGGAGCCCCTATAGGCACAGGCTTGGGAATGGATCTGAGGAATCTTGGGATACAACCTTAACAGCTCCTTTGTTAATTTGTGTTTGGAACTTTTCTTTTTCTCCCCAAAAGCAGAACACAGAAAACAGTGTATTAAATGAAAGCTTCCCTTTTTAACTTCTAATTAATTTTGAGTTTCCTTCTAAAGTACTAAGAATATTTTCTCAGTAGTAGTTAACTGTGTCTATATACAAATAAGATAAATATTGTTACAGAGAAACAGGGGGTGTATGTCTGTGTGGATGACCATGCGGGGTACAACCGAGGTACTGGAAGATGAATAAACACTGGAGCAAAGTGAAGGGGAAAATGGCAGTGGGCACCAGAACTGGCTTCCCAGCCCCTCTTTCTATTTACCCAATGCTGCAGCTGTTGTCAAGTACATTTATGAGGTCTGTTTTCTCATCTGAAAAACAAGAGCAGTTCTTATCTCAACCTGCCTTAGGGGATCCTTACGGGAATGTCACGAAATATTTTGAACATGCTGTATAAATACAACACTGCGCAGACTTCTATGGCCTTACCATGGCACTAAGTTCTAGGAAAGGGGTTGAGGGTTTGTCCACAGACCTGCCATTGGCCATTAGTGTCCCTGCCATTTTATTTCCCAAAGCCAAATTTACTTTTCTGGATTTGGCTTGGGTTTCCCGACTCATCACCAGCAGTCTGCACCAGGACCCTGCTTGCAGCCAGCCCTGCCCACACTTTCTTTTCTTCAGCAGGGCCTGTATGGCCAGGCTGCTCCACCTTGGTACACACCCATTTGTTATGATCCAAGAAGAAGCTAAACTCTGCCTCTTTACCCAACATAAAATCTGTCTTAGACGCCAGAGAGACACTAAATACAGTTTTTCTTTGACTGCCAGAGGAGATAAGTGCCTAAAAAGAGACAGGAATTGTTTGCTTATAAGTTGAGTGCAGCGGGTTTATCACTGGGCGCCATAGATTATGTTGAGTGCAGTAATCAGGAGGAAGAATGGGAGGCTACAATAACAGTGCGATAGGGACTATTCTGACTCCACAATCAAACCCTCCTTGACTCATGCCCCCCTGGAAGGAAAGCGCTTATGTTACAAAATTGCACTGGGTCCTGCCCTGAGAATCTTAAGTATCTCACAGGCAGTGAGGCGCTCCATTGCCAGGGAGATTGGGATGTTCCTTGGATGGGTCCGATGTCACCTGAGAAGCTGGATGGTATGGTAGGGATGGGTGGCAGGGCTACCTCCCCCAGAGCATGGTGGCTGCCCAGAGCCAGAATCCAGGGATTGCCTAGAAGATGGTGAATGTCTGGTGCGGAATAATATTTATTCGGGATGTTCCTTGTACCATGGGAGCCATGCAGTTTCCTGGGTTTGAAAGCTTCAGGTGATTCATTTCTTCAGGTGGCACTCAGTATTTCCACGAGTACCAGGGTAGCCTCTAGATGTGTCTACCATTCAACCCTCAAGTCATATCTCTGCAGCCTGGGAGGCTTATAACAATTTCCATGGACCCAAACTCTTTCTGCTTGGTTGATGCTGTGCAAGCACTGCCCTGGTCTAAAGGGGAGGTAGGATCCTCTTCCTGAGACTCCTATGGGGCAGAGGGAAAGCTGTGAGCTGTCCAGGAGCAGTGCTGGCTCCAGCAAGACCCACAGTGACGTTAATGCTTGGCTGGCCACGTAAATCAACTCCAGGAGTCAGCCCCTCCCTTATCTTGGCAGTACGTTTGCTTTCTGATAAATCACACTCATGACCAAATGTATTTGGACCAGATTAAATGTCTCCTGATCATGTGATTTACTCATGTTATATCTCATGTGTGACTCCAATGGGTTCAGCAAGGGCTAGACTCAGTTTCCAATAAAGTGGATAGTCCACATTCCCTGTGGGAGCCTGTGGCTGAATAGCCTCAGGGCTGTAAGAGGCTTGAGGTTCAAAGAAACACAGGACATCTCTCCCCAAACTCTGATGATGAGCTCAGGGCTTGCAAACACCTCCGAGGCTGCCCAGCACCTTCAGAACAAAGCCAGTCTTCCTCTCTTCTGAGGCATTGAGGCCACAGTGTACCTTCCCAGCCTGATCTCTTACCACACCTTGCTTAGGCACCCTTTCCCATTGCAGGACCCAAATTCTTTAGCTTTCTTGAACAGCCTGTGGATCTTTGCCATTTCCTATGCATCTGTGCCTTCATGCTAATCACCTTTTGTTTAACAGCCTTTCTTTCTGGTGAGCTTCTGTTCATCCTTTAAAACCCAGTTCAAGTGTGCCCCCATTCTAACTTTGGAAGCCTTCCTTTTCCTTACTGTCACTGTGAAACCAACTGAATAGCTCCTATCTGTCCTTTCAGGGGAGATTGTGTACCCAATAGACTTACCCTTGGGTATGACAGGTATTTGCTGAGCCCACTTCCACTAAGCTAAACTTCTCCAGGCCTCAGACTCTTGCTTCTTCATTTTGACACACCCAAAAAGCAGCCCATGACAGACCCTCAGTTTTTTTTCTGAATGACAGCTGTGTGCTGTAGCACATGACAATATAACATGCTGCCTGTTCACTGAGTAGTCAAGAGACCATTTGTAGAAGAGTAGAACCAGCCACCTTGCAGCATGCTTGGAGGAAGGAGACGCAGATAGATGCCTGAGGACTGGCAGCCAGGAGAGGCATGAAGGCTGCTTGTGAAGTCATCTTTGGCCCTTGTTTTGCCTCTCCATTTTATCTGTCGTTGGAGTTTTTAGACTTTTATTTTGATCTGCCCAAGGCAAGCAACTATGCAATTGCTTGTCTGTGTATCGGTTCCGAATGGAGCAGCACTGGTTCTGAGCACTGTCAGAACGCTCAGATTCCAATCATATCCCTACAGAAGTCACACGTACATCTTTCATTCAGAGTCCTCACTGGTGAAGTGGGTCGTTCCACCCATCCTTGTCTTGTTTACTGAACAGTTAACCAAAGAGAGTGTTAGGTCCAGCAGGCTTCTTGCCTGGATCCTTGCATGGGTTATTTCCAAGGTGCACCATGGCTCTGAGGCTCAGAGGTGTCCCATGGTGGCACTGCTCCTGAGGAGCCGAACATAGTTCAGGCTGAGCTCTAGGCCCAGTCAGGCAGGTGTGCTCTGCTCCCTGGCTCACCACTGGTATTGTGGATGTAGGAATGCAACATACTTTGCTGTTTTTAGGCCTTGTGGGAAGAAGCTAAATGCCATGCGGCTGCCAAATAACTGTGCAAGCAAAAACCCTCTTTCAACTGGTGTAGGAAGTCTGTGCCTAGTTTATGTTCCTTACTGCTAGTGCGATCTTTTAAGAACATACCTAATCATGAGCATGCCTTCTAAGGGCTGCAGGCTCTCCATGGCTTGTGAGATATAAACCAAGATTTCTATAAAGGACTTCAAGGCCTCTGTGATCCAACCCTTGATAGCCTCCAGTTTCTTTCAGTCTTCTTTCCCCCACCACACTGTTTCCCCAGGTACTCCTCTGCCCAATAGGCTGGAGCAAGATGGCTGCAGTGGTCCTCCCTCCAGCTCACACCCTCCTCCCTGCCAGCTTGAGGTATGGAGTTGCTTATGAACTCTCCTTATTCAAAGGACTTTCCTGTGTGCTGTCCTCTGCTGGCAAATTACTATTCTTGCATACCTCACTAAGGGACTATTTCCTCTACATATGTTCTGCACTTTACCTTTGATAGGGAATTAAGTCTTCATTCCTTGTGATGGGTGCAGCCAGTTCCTAATCTGTATTCCTTCCAGTTGTTCCTTCTCATTTTTTGTATTAGGTTTCCATTGCTGTGTAACAAATTACCCCCAAATATAATGTGAACATTAGCAATCCTTTTTAAGCCCACAGCATTTCTGAGGGTGAGGAATTGCTGTGGTCTGGATGTCTTCAACCCTCTAAAATTCATGTGGTGTAGTCTGAGTCCTCAGTATGATGGTTTTAGGAAGTGAAGTCTTTAAAGTGAGCTGGTCATAACTGTGGAGCTCTATAAATGGGGTTAGTGCCCTTATAGAGTCTAGAGTGGTGTCTTGCTCCTTTAGCCATGTAAGGAGGTAGCAATATGACAGCCATCTATGGACCAGGAAGCAGACTCTCACCAGAGCCTGATGCCACCATGATCTTGAACTTCTCAGCTTTTAAAATGCTGAGAAATAATTTTCTGTTGTGTATAAACCACGTGGCACATGTTCCCTCTTCCCTTTCTTCTGCCCTCTTTCCTGTCTCCCTCTCCCACTCTTTCATTTTCTTTCTTCCCCTTCTTTGGTGTTTTGAGAAAGGGTACATAACCAAGCCAGGCTCACATTCTCCACCTTCCTGCCTCAGCCTCTATCTTCTATGTTGTGGACTGAACACAGGGCCCTGAGCATGCTAAGCAAGTGTTCCACCACTGAGCTACATTTCTAGTCCTTGTCAATGGCATTTTTATTATAGCAGATTGGACAGATTAAGACAGAAATCCAGGAGAGGTCAGTTGGGAGTGTCTGGATGAGGGTCTCTCAGGAGGCTGCAGTTAGACAGGAAGGTGCAGTCAGGAAGCAGCTGGGCTAGGCTGGAGGCTGTGTTCTTGCAGTGGTGTTCTCCATGGCTGGCTGTTAGAGCTCACCGTTGGCGATGCCCCAGTCACATGGGCCTTCCCACAGAGCTGATGGAGACGTGGTAACTGGTTTGTCCCAATCGTCCTTTCCCACTGAGGTTAAATTTTATTCGGGTACGTCAATGTGGCCACTTTACAAGGCTCACTTGCATCTCAGAAGGCCTTGACATCATTCTCACTAATGAACTGTAAACAGGTGTCCATGGGATGGAACTTTCAGGAAAACTTCAGTTTTAGTTAGAAGGGGCAGTCTTACTTGGCATGTGCCTCTTAGTCTTCACCTTTATCTTCTTACATCTCCAGTGTATGCCTGCTGTCTGGATGTACCAGCATCACTGTGTAGGCTCCAAGATGAAGGTCATAAACCAGGAACAGTAGAAACAGTGTGCTACCTGAGGGCTCCATGGATCTTCTGTGCCTGCCACAGGCTGCCTAATTCTGTACCTTTTGTAGTTGGAGGAAAGATGCCAATTTGTCAGCGTTCCTGTGGCCTGTGTCCTGCTCCATCCACCCAAACACAATGCAATCCCACCTGCTCCTCTGCCTTGTCCGACTTCAGTTCCCACCTTTGCCGCACTGCTGGCCCATCACTTGCTTTCCTGGGCTTCTCTCTCTGTACTTCCTCAGTGAGTTGCTCTAGGGCAGACAGTGGGTCATACTTAGCTATGTGCATTTTAATTAAAATGATGATTTTATATTTTAAAAGAAACTTGTAATGAGTTCTCTGAGCTTTGACCTCAGACAATGAGCTTCATCACTCTGTAGGTGATAAGCAAATCTGGTCTTACCTGGACTCTTCCCACCAGCGCCAAGACCTGGGTCAGGAAGAGAGACATCAAAGGCAGCAGAGGGGAGGAGAGGGAAAGACCTATTTGATGTAAAAAAAAAAGAGAGAAAGGACTTTCCCAGATTGACTACAAAGAAGGGCTTCTTCTGTGGCCATGGCTGCTGGCTCACCAGGTCATTATTTTTGCCATTCACCTCACATGGGTCAGAGAACTTGAAGATAGATTCCTGCAGCCAGAGAGTCTAAGCTCGTCACAAATGTGGCTCCAACCTGTCATTGCCCTCCTCCTCCCTTTCACGGCCTCTGTCTCAAAGGATAAAGAGAAGCGTCAAAGTTAATTCCACGGCAAGAACAGAGCAGGAAGAGAAAATGCTCATGGTCAGAACTTTGGGGAGTGTCTAACCTGGGATAAGAATAGAAAGAGGCAGGATTTTTATGGCAATGAAACAATCCTGTGCAATTGTAATGATTGGCATAAGTCACTGTCAAAACCAACAGAATGCGCAACACAGAGTGACCCCTGATGTAGATGGTGGTGGTGTTCACACTGCTCCAGTATTAATTTATACCACCCGTGGAAAGCTCACCATACTGGTGCAAGGCATTAATAATGGGGGTCCTAGGGGGTTACATGGACAGTGTTCCCCAGTACCATCAGAAAAGGACCTTTTCTCTTCCATATCCTTTTGACTTGCTTCTTTGGTGTTTTCCTTAAATTGACTCACAGTTTAATAGATTTATCTTGAAAGAAAAGTACTAAATACTTCCTGTTCAATTTTTCTGTAAAACCTAAAACTGCTCCAAAAAATAAGATCTATTGCTCTATGAGAAAGTACTATAAAACACAGAGAAAGAAAAAAAGTAGAAAAGGCCTAAGAGTTAAGCACATGAGATACTGAGGAGAAGAACAAGGGCACCAGGGAGGTGGATCAGTCTGGGCTAAGCTCACCTGAGTCAGTCAAGGACCAGCCTGGGCTAACCCAACCCAGGTCAAACCAGGAGTCAGAAGCACCTGCCAAGCTGTTTGCTGTTGCTGTTAGGAAAGTCATATATTACTCTATTAGGTCTTGGATTTATCAGCCACATCTTCTCAGTGAGCAAATAACATGTTAGAGTCTTTCCTCAAAATTTGGTAAACGTGTATCAGTGGTTTCAGAGACGTCAGAGACGGGAATGTGATTTTCCTTGACAATGAGTCATGTAGTAAGAAAGTTGCCTGTTGTCTAGGGCATCCTCAGTTCTAATTTAGTCAAGTCTAAAGTCTCAGTTTGGCATAAAAGATCTTTATTACCTCTGTAATTAATTGTTTATCTTTGTGATTATATATATGACACAACATTTTGATCATTTTTTAGTGCACAGTGCAGCGGCATCAAGTACATTTGCACCACTGTGCAACCACCGCCTCTGTCCATCCAGACTTTTTAATTAATTGAAACCGAAACTGGACCCTAGTAAATAATCATTTCCTCTACACATGGCTAATGGCAACCACCATTCTGCTTTCTGTGTCTATAAATTTGTCTACTCTAGATATTTTGTATGAATAGAATCATGCAATACTTATTCCTTTGTGTCTGGCTTCATTTATTTCCCATAATTTATTCATGATTCACTCAAATTATGGTGTTGACTGGAGATGCAGCCCAGTGGCAGAGCACTTACCTACCAAGTTGTGGTATTTATGTCAGAATTTTATTTCCTTTTAAGGCCGAATAGTATTCCTTTGAATGAACATAACACATATTGCTCATTCGTTCTTCCATCAATGACCTTGTGAAATGTTTCTACCTCTTGGCTGTGAAAACACCTCTTTGAGACCCTGATTTCAGTTTTTTCATGTGTGTGCCTAGACGTAGAACTTGTGGATCAAATGATAATTCTGCTCTTTGTCTTTCTGAAGACTCTTTTTATTTGCCACAGTGACTATACATTATACATCTCTCCCATGATGCACAAGGGCTTGAATTTCTCTACATTCAACCAATACTAATGGTTTTCTATTAGGTTACAATATTTGTAAATATATAATGGGGGAAATGGAGGTGGGCTCATGTATGTGCATGGTTCTAGTGGGTATAATCTTTTTAGATGAAGTATAGCTGAGCTATTAGTGCTAAGCTTTGTTATGTAGTAGTTTCTATCTAGAATTACAAAGGAAGTGCTCAAACCATGGACACCTAGTATGGCCCATGTCTTGTTGATGCCCCAGTTCGTTGCCTCTTCTATAACAGCAACAGAATCCCATGAGCCCCTGGGAAATGAGCTAGCTATGGACTAGTGTGGAGTTTCCTCCCCAGGAGCTACTCAGTGGTAGGAAAGCAGTTCTGGGAGCAAGTTCTGAGGAAAGCATAGTGTTTGAGAGGGGAAAGATTGATATTGGCCC
Organism: Nannospalax galili; assembly: GCF_000622305.1. Taxonomy (NCBI): domain Eukaryota; kingdom Metazoa; phylum Chordata; class Mammalia; order Rodentia; family Spalacidae; genus Nannospalax; species Nannospalax galili. The sequence continues at coordinate 209,053 of NW_008359817.1, read as the reverse complement.
CTCAGGAGAGAGCTTGGCTGCTAGGTTGAGCCAAAAGGAAACAGTGGGTGACCTGATCCTTCCCAATATTAGGGCAGGACCAGTGGGGCACAGAGAGCTGGCTTTCCCTAGGTGTCAAGAACCCACCGTCACCCATAGTCCCAAGTCTCTGACTTTGAGATTCAGCACTGTGTTGTTTTCATTGAGTTTCTTTACACTCATGGCTCCTTTTGAAGACCAAAGATATCAATTCTCCATTGATGAGACCTGAACATATCTGTTAAAATGTATGAGTCAATTTAAGAAAAACAGTAAGTAAATAATAATTCAAGGGACTGTGAAGTCCAGGCTCTGATGCCGGGAAAGGAGGAGGATCAAAGGAGTCTTTTGAGGGGGTGCCATGGGCAGATAAGACAAAGTTTATTCACCTTGGGCAAAGGCTGTCACATAGACTGCTAAGGAGGCAGATGCCAGCAGGCATCAACTGCACAGAGGTGGGTATCAACACACATGCAGACTGGTGCACAGGCCACATGGAGGTAGGCACACAATCTTACAGACATATATAGCAAACTCCTGACCTCAAGGCCATATTCATACAAAACCCACACAAAAGTTGTAACCTTCCAAAATGGTTATATAACAGATTACATCACTGCTTACTTTGGGGTTCCCTGGACATCTGCTGTCAGTCATCATTAGCTGACTCATGGTCTTCCAGATGCCCAGTGTCATCCATGTTTTAACTGACTCATATTGGATATCTGTATCAGTACTATGTTGTCTGAACACAAACTGGCCTGTATAGACTTCTGTTCCCTACAAGAACGTGGTACAGACTGGGGGGAGGGGGCTGGAATAATAATCTGGGCTGACCTGTGGGAATCCCTGAAACACTATGACCTTTTTCACAGTCATAATGTTCAAATGACAAATGGCATACGAAAGCTTTTATACAAGCTATAAACCCCCTTAGATGTAGTAAATCCTCGTCTTCAGTGCAAGTGCTGCAGGGATGACTGAGTAGGATGTTGGGCAGAGATCTGATTGTTCAGCATCAAAGGGTAAGTTTGGGGAGGGTAGAGAATGAAGAGAAGTAGAGGCGGTAGGTCAAACAGGGTTAGAGAAAAATCAGAATTTTCAAAGAATAGGCACATGTGGAGTGTTTCTAAATGGAAGGGGAGGGCAGAGCTCTTATTAGTTAGCACCCATGAGTTATAGCACACATAATCAGAATCAGCCATGTCCTGGTCAAGGCATTAGGATTGTTGGTTTTCACTGGAGAGCACAGAGCTGGAGTGTAATGGGAATCCTCAGTGTCCTTGGGGAAGATGGAGCTGAGCAGGTTAGGACCAGTGGTACCCAGTTCATTCTTGAAGGGAGGGAGACAGTGGGCGTGGAGGCTGGAGCAGCACCTCTAAGTCCAAGTGCAGAAGTTCCTCGGGGCAAACTTTAGAACAAACATTCCTGGCCTCTTTGCTCTTCCTCTTCTTCAAGATGTCTCATGACCAGCCTGGGAGTGTCATGTCTCACATGCTTTGGAAGACAGTGATGCCCTGAGCAACTAGAAGACACATGGAGGGAATCATGGACAGTCCCAAGAGACTGCAACAGATGGCGGGTGTTGGAGGTCATCTGTGCACACTTCCACCTGTTTCCTCCACTGCTCAGTTATTTCCCAGGTGTGTGTGACTCGGATGTGTCCAGGATCCATGGAAACAGTAGTAAAAGATAGAGAGCTCTTGCTCTATCCATGAAGTTTCAGCGGCTGTTTCAAGTCTGCCTGCCTTGGGTAGAGGCTGAACTACTAATGGGTTTTCAGAAGGAAGAACAGGGCTACCTGGCATGCAGAGAGATCAGAACCATGGTTTAAGCCTGGATACTTAGTTACTCCTGCCATATGTTTGGGTTAAAGCAAGTACTTGAAGAAAGGCCTGGCCCTGGGTGGGGATGACTTCTATAGTACCAGGTAGTGTTTTTACTGTGTTAATAGGTTGGTGATCCTGAGACTAAGCCTTGCTCTGCCTCCTGTCTTAGGGTGACATTGAGTCTTCTGCTTTTAAGTGATAGAGACCTCCATTGGTGTTGGCTCTGGGAATCTTACAAAGGAGATTAAACCAAAAATTCCTATTTTTTTCAATGCTTAGTATTGAACCTAGGGCCTCAAGCCTCAAGCATGCTAAGCACATACTCTACCACTGAGCTACACCCCCAGCCAACATTTACTGCACCTTAAAATGTTTCTTACAGCATGCCTGTATTTTGTAGTTATCCCAGAGAAGGGAGTCTGGGCTTTTAGGCAGGGTTGGGGTACAGTTTGGAGTTGGTGTTGAGGCGTGAAGATTGCAGCATTACCACATCTAGTTGGATGTGATTCAGAGCAAGTTCAGACAGATTTGCCTTCTGAAATCTATGCAAATCTGAACTACATTTGCCAAGAGGCCTGAGGCAATTGGCTGCTCCTGAGCTCATGCATAGGGGTTTGGATAATAACGCCTCTTGTACTGTCTGGACTCTCACTCATTCTCCAGAGTGAAACCATAGCCGTTGTGTGTCTGGAGTCTAAAGCCTAGGCATTCCTGCTCTTGCAGGTCAGAGCCCCCCTCAGCCAACCCCTCAGGAGCCCATCTCTGCACAAGCAGCCCTGGAGATGCTGTTGGGCCTGCAATTTCTTGTCCCTGGCTACCTCTTTCATCCCTACCCCAACCCAATGTTTCACCAGGCCTCACAGGGCCTTCTTGTCTCTCCTTTCATGTCCTACATGGCTGCCTTACACTATCCTGTTCTTCAGCTGGACCAGATCAGCTCTTTGTCCACAGCAGCCAGAATCTCTCTGTTCTGATAGTTTCCCAGAAAGAAACTATTCTGGTCCAGGTAGCAGGAGCTCAGAAGTGGGAGTTACTTCCACTCAGGGAGGGAGCACTGTCAAGGCCTTAGTAATTTGTTTGAGGTGACAATGCACATGTGGGACAGTCAGCTAGGATTGGGCCTTCTACTAGGGATGGCTCCTGAGAACATCTGCCTTAGGGCTGTCACTCCAGCCCAGGGCAGTGTCCCAGTGAGGCAGGATTTCTGATGTGAAGATGTGCAGAGGTTGAGATTTCTCATCTGAAAGGAGCCAGCTCTTGTTTTGTTCAATTTGCTCTTCTGTCTTTTTGACCTAGAACAAACCCAATTAACAAAGTCACCTTGTGGGGGTACAACTGTACATGGAAGGTCCTGAGAAGTCCTGTAGCACAAAAGCCATTTCATTCAAGGTTCCTTAATGTACTTAAGCCACACAATTCCCTTTCCTGTATTTCACTATGTGCTTCCTTGTGCACCTAGCGTCCTGTAAACTACCCTTTGAAAAACACTGTTTTTAAGAATTTGATAATTCTGATTCCTCCCCTGCTTTTGTC
>NW_008359817.1:174334-204431 GCF_000622305.1 Nannospalax galili | reverse complement strand
GTTTGGTCCTTCCTGTATGTAGCTTGTATGATATAGCCAGGGGCCTTTGCTAGGATGCTGGCATCATGGTGTTTGGATCTTCTAGCCACCATTTTGCTTTATGTCACCCAGGCTCAGGTATTCTGTTATAACAACACAAAATAGACAATACATTAGTGCTTATCAACCTGTGCACCACTGTTGGATTATGGGTGTTAGGAGACAATCATTTTACCAGACCTTTGAGGATTAGCTTAAGTGGGAATCAATCCTCTCAACAGCCTTTTCTGACTTTGAGGAATGTCTTTCATTTACCTTAAGTGACTCATACCAGAGTCATCATTTCCATGGTGTGCCATGGTGTGAGGCACTCTGGGAAGTTACAGGTTGGTTCAGTATCAGTGACTGCTAAGCACTGGGCATTAGCTTTGTAGTCAACCTCTCAGTTACCATGTTGTATCTACACTCTCTATTGAACAACACCGTGTGATTAGATTAAAAACAGACACTTTTGAGGACAAACAGGAACATTTCTTTTGAAGTCGACACTAACCAGGAAGAGGCTTTCTTTTATTAGTTTTACTTTTATAACATGTTTTGTTCCACTAGCCCTGTTGCTCTGGATTGGATATGGTTTTATCTTCAAATGTCCATGTGCTGGAAGGTTGGTCCCCAGTATGGGAGTGCTGAGGTGGAACCTTTAAGAGGCAGAGCTTCCTGGAAAATGATTAGGTAGTGGGGGCTCTACTTTCAGGATTAGATTAATGCTGGTCTTGTGGTATGTGGGCCTCTTAGTAGTATTAGTTCTTGTAAGAATGAGCTATTATAAAGTTTGGTCCTTCCTGTATGTAGCTTTTATGATATAGCCAGGGGCCTTTGCTAGGATGCTGGCATCATGGTGTTTGGATCTTCTAGCCACCATTTTTCTTTATGTTACCCAGGCTCAGGTATTCTCTTATAACAACACAAAATAGACAATACATTAGTGCTTATCAACCTGTGTACCACTGTTGGATTATGGGTGTTAGGAGATAATCATTTTACCAGACCTTTGAGGATTAGCTTAAGTGGGAATCAATCCTCTCAACAGCCTTTTCTGACTTTGAGGAATGTCTTTCATTTACCTTAAGTGACTCATACCAGAGTCATCATTTCCATGGTGTGCCATGGTGTGAGGCACTCTGGGAAGTTACAGGTTGGTTCAGTATCAGTGACTGCTAAGCACTGGGCATTAGCTTTGTAGTCAACCTCTCAGTTACCATGTTGTATCTACACTCTCTATTGAACAACACCGTGTGATTAGATTAAAAACAGTTGAAGAAAAATTGTCAAAGGGAAATAGAGATTAAAACGAAGAAAGGTGCGGCGAATGAAGTCTGCACACAGAAAGCCAAATGGGTTAAACAGCGCTCTGACGGTGACTATGAATTCAGATCTACAGTTTCATAATGATGGGAACCATCCACATCATTCTTACAGTAACTGTGAATCAGAGCACATTTTCATAGTGACTGGAACCCTCCACAGAGTTCTTATAGTGACAGCAAATACAGTGACTGTGAAGCCAGAGCACATTTCCAAGGCACTTCTCTTACAGTATCCTTGAATGCACGTTCAGGGGAAAATTCCAAAGTTTTGGGTAGGAAAAGCAGTTTGGGATATTGGAGGGGCCGGGAGTGCATCTGTTGAGTCCATGGTGTGCCATGGTGTGAGGCACTCTGGGAAGTTACAGGTTGGTTCAGTATCAGTGACTGCTAAGCACTGGGCATTAGCTTTGTAGTCAACCTCTCAGTTACCATGTTGTATCTACACTCTCTATTGAACAACACCGTGTGATTAGATTAAAAACAGTTGAAGAAAAATTGTCAAAGGGAAATAGAGATTAAAACGAAGAAAGGTGCGGCGAATGAAGTCTGCACACAGAAAGCCAAATGGGTTAAACAGCGCTCTGACGGTGACTATGAATTCAGATCTACAGTTTCATAATGATGGGAACCATCCACATCATTCTTACAGTAACTGTGAATCAGAGCACATTTTCATAGTGACTGGAACCCTCCACAGAGTTCTTATAGTGACAGCAAATACAGTGACTGTGAAGCCAGAGCACATTTCCAAGGCACTTCTCTTACAGTATCCTTGAATGCAAGTTCAGGGGAAAATTCCAAAGTTTTGGGTAGGAAAAGCAGTTTGGGATGTTGGAGGGGCCGGGAGTGCATCTGTTGAATTGTTCATGCCACAAGGAATCTGAGACGTATAGTGTGAATGCACTGTCTCTTCAGGCTGTCAGGTTGGCAAAGGCTGCAAACTAATTCAAAAGCCACAGTGCTTCATCCTGTGAGGGTGTGTAGAAACTGGCACTTCTTCTGTTACTCAAGGGAGGCAACCTTCTCGAATGGCAGTTTGGAAAGAGGAAGACATATCAAGACATGTACAGTCTTGAGGAAGATACTGTCTAGGAAATTCACTGAGGGCAGCAATCATAGGGTGTCCAAAGGTCCAGTTACGAAGATGTTCATTGCTGTGCACTAAGATCTAAACATGAGAAAACAGAACAAATGCATAGTGGTGCATTTATGAAGAGAGATAGGCATTGTGCTCTCCTCTCTGGGCAAGGGATAGATGTGAGCACATCCTCAGAGGTATGCCTCATGTGGCGATGCAATGCCACCACCTCTGTGGTAGCTTGTGGTAGAATTTTCCACTCAGGTTACTACAGTCTAGCTGTTCACCAATGGATGACTTTGAAGGAATGAAGTCATCCACCGCCCTGCCCTGGGGTCCTCAGCAGCAGCATCTTTTTCCTCCCCTACCATGTACTCAGCGTGATATACAATTTTACATTCATGTGCTGTTCATTTCTGGATCTTTCTATTCTAGCCCCCCCCCCCCCAGGCTACAGAAGTTTACTCCCATGGTCACTTCCTACCTCTTTTCATCTCCAGAAACTTCTACACAGAAGATGAAAACTTGCCCTCCAATTTGGCCTCCAGTGCATTCCCCATCTGCTTCTCTCCTTCAGTTAGTTTTGGAACTATCTGGCAACCTTAACCAGCTCCCTCACATGCATGCGTCCCATTATCCACACCTGCTTCTGATTCTTTATTGTCCCCAGTCCAGAGTTCACACACCATCCTTCTACATGCACAATGCGTCCATATACATTTCTGTCTTTTCAGAATGAAATTAGCAACTGGCCAACCCTGAATCACCCCAACATACACCTTCTCCTAGCGTCTGAAAAATCAGCAGAGTAAATGTGGACATTTTAATACCATGAATTCTGGAGTAGCAGTGCCCAGTGCAGTCTCAATCCTAGAGTGCCCACTTTTCCTCCACCATGGCGATTCTCTTCTATCCTTTTATGTAGTGGTCTCCCCTTATGCATAGAAGTGCATAAAAACCCTGGGTAGATTAGATGCCCGAAGCTGCAGGTAGCACTGCAAGCACCATGTAGGCTCCGGTTGCCAGTCAATCTGATGACCTAGGTAAATGACCAGCAAATAGGCAGCAGGCATAGTATGATGCAGTGGACAAGGCTTCCATCCTGAATAGGACAGGGCAGGGTAGAGAGTGATTTTGCCGTGTACTCAGCGTGATATGCAATTTTACATTTATGAGTTGTTCATTTCTAGATCTTTCTATTTAATATTTTCAGAACACAGTTGATTGTGAGTAACTGAAACTACAGAAAATGAGACCTTGGATAAGAGGGGACCATTGATAATCATGATACATTGTATGCATGGATGACATTGACAGTAAATTAAAAATATTTAAAAAGAAGGGACTGAGAATTCTCTTCAAACCTTGGTTCTATTGTAACTCATTCTCAAGTTCAGTTTCACTGTGGAACTACTAGATGGAACCAAAGTCCTGCCTGTCCCCACAGTCTTCTGATTCTTTCTTCCACTTACAATGGAGGGAATGTGTGTGGATCCACCTCTCTGGCTCACCTGCCCCACCTCCTTCAGGTAGCCCCTTCTCCTTTACATTAGCAGCTCCCCTCAATGTATTCCTCTTAGGACTAAAGGACTCCATAACCTCTCCAGTCTTTAAAACAACTGTAAAACCCAGAGAGATCAGCAAACAGACAGTATTGAAATCTGTAGAAAGCTTACCATCACAGTCCCTCACCCTGAACTGGCAAAAGTCCAGGACAAACCTTGCTGATGACAGGCTCCTTCTGGGGGGTCCTCAGCAGCATGTGTCTTCTGTGTCATGCAGACAGTGTTGTAGTTTTGCCCTCTCCTAATGCCTAAGCTCAAAGGTGGGGTCCAGCAACTACTTCTTTTCCAGAGTCACTGGGGAGTTGGCACACAGGCTAATCCTGAAGTGTGGTATAGGAAAGATGATGCTCCCTGGAGTTTCCTAGAGAAGGGCTAGATGTACTTATCTTGGAGTAGGTTGGAGCTTCCCTTAGGTCACAGAGAGTAGCACAAAACCCATGCTAGGTAGGCAGAGCCCCCAGCAGAATGCTGCAAAGGGAGCCCAACCAGGGCACCGAAGGGAGAAAGGTAGACAAAGATTTGTGTTCTTGTGAGCTCAGGCAATGCTTGTAAACATGTGGCCATTGAACACCTACATCAAAATATCCTCGGACCCTTGGCAAAACACCTAGATTCCTGGACTTCATCCCGTAGGAGCAGAACCTCTGGAATATTTTGAGAAATCCACTCTTTAAACAGTTACTCATATGATCCCAGCAGGCTAGTGCTCAGGAGCTGATGGAATGATCTTTGAGAGTCCATTTTCCTCAGAATAGCATTCTACTCTCTAGTAAGACAGTAACTGGCAGAGAAACTCAGCTCTACCTACTCTGTCTTCTCTAGAAGGCCTAGACATATCCTTGAAATGCAAGGGCCACTTTCTTCTAATTCTGATGTTCTGTAAATGTCCATATAAGCTGGGAAATGTCTAAAATCTTATAGGAGGGGCATAGCAGTTCCAAAGAATTAACGCTTTCTTTTCCTTTCTTTCTCATCAGATTTCAAACATGCTGGCTTGGAAGATATGACATCAGAAAGAAGAAGAAAGATGGAGGAAGAGGAGGAAGAGGAGGAGAGGGAGGAGGAGGAAGAGGAGAAGAAGAGGGAGGAAGAGAGGAGGAAGAGGAAGAGGAGGAGGAGGAGGAGGAGGGAAAAAAACCTCATGCAATTCCTTTTGTATACTTTGCCATAGAGCTGTAGTCTGGGAAGGGGTTGATTCCCTGCTCCCTGTGGGCTATTCTCTTTTATACATTGTTTAAATAGTTGCAAGGCCTCTTCTCTCTCTCTCTCTCTCTCTTTCTCTCTCTCTCTCAATGCATTCTTTAAATAGTCACAAGTTTCTCTTAATGCATTATTTAAAGAGTTACAATTCTTTATCTCTTTCTTAATGCATTCTTTAAAGGTCAGATCATTGGTGGAGCTGGTATGAGTTGAGACTGCAGGGTGGGAGCAAAGTTCAGGTTGGTTTCAAGGGTAACTTCAGGGAAAGTGGGGTGAGGGGCTAGAGGTATCTGCAGAGCCACCCAAAAAGACAGAGGATGTTTGGATAGTTTGCAGTCTCTGCCTGTGGTGGCCTCTCACCATGCCTCCTTCTCTGTCACCATTTGTCTTCCTGGACGTGAATAAAAACAACCCTAAACAGGGCCAAACAGAAAAGTAAGGTTAGGAGGAGCAGGAGAAAAAGGAGGGGGAGGAGAAGGAGGAGGGGGAGGAGCAGGAGCAGTAGAGGAGGAGGAAGAACAGGAAGAGGAAACTAAGAGAAAAGGTAACTCTTTAAACAAGAGAAAGCTAGAAAGTTGCAAGGAGAATAATACTAAAATATTGCCAGAGAGAACAGAAAAAACCAGGTGAAAGGAAATGAATAAGGTGTTAGCTAAAAATAAAATTTAAAATCTTCGTGAGATAAAGTGCACGAGATAAAATGGGTGGTGTTTAAAGTGAAAGATAAAGGACTTGGAGCTCATAAGATAAAAGCAAAGAGTAGAAGAGGTGAAATGAAAAGATAAAAGTCTCCTGAGAAGGAAAAAAAAGGGAAAGTTGATGGAATTAGCAATTAAGTTAAAGAATTCAGAGGCTAAAGATATTAAAACTCTGACTTTGGGAGTCCTCTGGAGTTGAGTCCTTTAGAAGAGTAATAAGCTTTCAGATGGTTTTTGCAAATTTTCTCATGGCTTCTGAGAGGACTGAACCGGGGACTTCCTCAGAGCCCCCGGCAGTGATGGTAGAGGTGCACACCTTTCTGTTTGCAGGCGTCTTTCTTACCTATAACCCCACCCCCAGATTTGGTTCGACTTGAAGAACCTAAAGGGTCCTTGCATGCTCTGTAGACCAGCTTAAGATTTCAGAGCACTTTCTAGGCTCCTGGGTAGCCAGCAGACACAGGAAGACGGGGCAGCTAGACTCTTCTGGCTCATTCTTTGCCCCTGTGCTTGGGAGGAGACTCACACAGAGTAGCCTGTCCAGGGTGCACCACAGCCTCATGCCTCTTCACCTTTGCACACCGTCAGCCCTTTGACTCCCTTTTTTTGTCTGACTAGGTTTTACCTGTGCTGTAAAATGTAGTTCCTGGTATTTCCCTTGGGAAGCCTTTGTTGAATCTCAGCAGGATTGTATTCTTCCAGGTTTGGTTTGGTTTGGTTTTCAAGCCCTCTGCAGAACATAATAATTGTTGATTTGTTTGTCTGCTATTTCCATGAGTCCAAAGGTCAGACACCAATGATGCTAGTGGAAGAACAATAGCACTAAGGTGCTGTCCATCTAGTTTCTACCATAGAGCCAAGTACCCTGCAAGGTAGACCCTTTAGGCTTACCCTGTAGACTGAGGAGCAAACATTTAGTCATTTATTTCTTTGAAAACTTTTAATCGACCTTTGTCTTAGTCTGTTTTGCTGATGACAGTTTCTTTGGGGGAGAAATTAATTTTTTGAGGGGTTCTAGAGGCTAGGAAGTCCAAGAGCATGATGCCATACTGGGTGAAGATCAGAGACCTGCATATCATGGTGGAAGGCAGAAGAGGAAGAATGGGAGCAATCATTCAAGAGGGGCTGGACTGCCTTTATGACAGTACCTCCTGTAGTACCATTCATGAGAACAGAGGCCTCCTGACTTAGCCACCTCTTCCCAAAATTGGGGGTGGGGGGTTGTTACAGCAAGCTAACATTCAAATTATAGCAACCACCAGTGCTGCTTTAACTTGACATGGAGGGTCAAATAACTTTCCTAAGCTTACCCACCCATTTAGAAAGTTGTGAGTCATCTACTGAGCTCTTTGACTCTGTGCTCCTGGCTCTGTCCTTTCTCTTCTTGGCAGGTAAAAATGATTGTCAAGCAAGTATAAGGAGACAAGGAGAAAAAAGGCTTAAGGATCCATGGCTACTTTCTCTTCAGTTCCTCTGCTAACCCTTTCTAGGACAGTGCTACGTAGAGATGCTGTGTTTATATCTTTGGATCTTTTATACCTTCGTCTAAATAACTTAGTGTGTGTCAGAACAGTTCCCCAAATAAACAGTAGTTGCAATAAAACTTGCCCAAGAATATTCCTTTGAGGGCAATGGACTCTCGGGTTTTCAAATTGTTACAATTTCTAGGGTTCATTTTTCTGCTTTGGGAGTGGAATGTACGGCTTGCACAAACACAATTAAATCCAAATTACCCATGGCCACGCAGCCACTGGCTATCTTTAGGTGTGGAGAAAGATACAGGTTTGTGAGGCTAGAAAATATCTGGGGGAAAAAAGTATGAAGTGGCTCAGTCCTTTTCCTTTCTGTAAATGTTCATTTAAAACACTCTAAATTCCTGAGGAAGTTGGTGTTTTATTTGTTTATTTTTTGATTTGTGAGTGTCACAGAGCATGAAATCTTATTTTAAAGGCACTGTTCTTTCTTGAGAAATAGGCCCATGATTTGCATTCTCAGATTCCGTGTTCAAAAACTCAATGCAATTTCTGTCTCTTTGGGGGCATTTTTGAGTTGTTCAAAATATGTTATTAAAGATTTTTCCTGCTGAAGATTTTTTCAGAAACAAGAGTGCTGGTAATTTGTTGTGACTCATAATGAGTTGGTTTATTCAGAGATTGTTGAAAGCAGCCTCCACATTTAAAACATAGCATACCTTTGTGCTTAATATACAATGTTAAATTGTCATCTCCGTATGACTGGTGCCAGCCATTTGAATAAAGTACCAGATGGAAATTACTCTCCAGTTATTCCTTTCCCATAACTTAAATGCAAACAGCAAAATGGGAAACCGTTTTTCATAGCTTCCCAAACAACAATGATAATAACAACAGTCTGAAGAAACCCTGGCAGATGCCTTCAGATGGCATGGTATTCTAATGACCGTAACATCTATAATAGGTCTGTTTTACAGATGGCAGCCGAGCCAGATCAAGCTCTTCATTAGTCCTTCTAAAAACTGTCATGTACTTTCTCTTCTTTATGGTTCAAAGCACAAAAGGCCCTTTGTGCCTTTAGAAACTGCTGTAATTTCAAATAAAGGGAGAAGCACATTAGCTGCTATTATGCATGAGCTGATCATCAGCATAAAAATGAATTTGTAATATTTTGCCACATGTGATGTATTATTGCTGGGCTATGTAAACAATACTGGGTCTGAAATTGAGCCTTGGGGACTCCCTTTACAACTGACAAATTGAGAAACAAGGCCATCAACTCTCACACATTGCATCCGCTGAGTTAAATAACTCAGCCAAGATCCATTTCCAGCCCAGTCTGAGATAATCTCTGTCCTGTAATAATAAATCATAGTCAAGGGTGTCGGGTGCCCCAGGCAGATCTATAAACCTGTAAACACTGCTATGCTACACAGTTCTGCTCTCTCACAAAAGCTCAAGCCAAGCCATTCATGGGTTTAATCTCAGCATTGGTCAGAATTAGATTCATGGCTCCTGACTGCCCAGCTGAAAAACAGCAGTGTTGCTGTTTGGAAGTAGATCAAGGTGGTAGCCTCCTCTTTTGTTGATTCTTCAGTTTTCTAAGCTGGTAAATTCAGCAAGAGCTGGTATCTGTACTGGAATCGGGTCACAGGGAGGAGGGGGAGAGGAGGGCTCTGGGGCAGCACTATTTGTTCCTGAGGAAGGAAGTAGAGAAAGGTTGCATGGTAAGCAGGGTTGCTGAGCAAATGACCCATTGTCACCGGACCTCAACTGAAGACTTTGGCAAGGAGTGGGCTGGGGAATGGTGATGCTGCTCGGTTCGGCTTCTTTCTTCATTTTGCTTTGGTGGCATGTATACAGTTCTCATGGGTTTAATCTTTTGATAGGTGACTGTGTTAGGCACAGTGGGATTAATATTTGGCCATATAAAGTCAATGAGCATATAGCATTCCCTTGACTTACCATGGGATTACATCCTGATAAATCCATCGTAAAATCCATCATAAACTGAGACTATTGTCAGTGGAAAAGACATATAATCTACCTAACCTGTGGTCTGTTTGTATATGGCTGAGATTGACTATTCTAACTGATTATCAGTATCAGACATTTCTCAGTTTGTATTTAATTCTTCAATTTACTCAAATCTTTGTAACAGTTCATCAATTCTCCCTAAGATTTTACTTATCTGGAGGCTTCAGTACATACTTGAGTTGAAGGGCCAAAAATTTGGGAGGTTGATTGGTAGGTGATACCAAAGAGAGAATTCTCCCTGAGATATACCAACTGATTAATACTGGATGAAGAATGAATTAGCATTTGCTAAACACATTCTAAATTCCAGTCATCAAACTGCCTGTCTTGAACATGTTATTTTATTTATTCTTCATGGCAATCCCATTGTGATAATCTTTTTTTAAAGAAGGAAGCAAGACCCAGGGGGAGGAGGGCTAAGTAATGTGCCCAAGCACACATAGCTAGTTGAATGACAGAACTGAGATTTGAAGTCCTGTGACTGTAGGCCCATGCATTTTGTCCTATGCCTCACTGCCTCGAAGACTGTTATCTTCAATTTATGTGACACCTTTGTCTTAAGGCTGGATAGGCAAATAGAATTCATGCCAAATTTGGTTGATTAGTCATAATGCCTGGAATGCTGTGTTGGGAAAGAGTCTTATTGGGCAAGGTTGCAGGCTGATTAATGATGTCTGCCATGTGTGCTGCTAGGGAGGGTGGTAGCACACTGGCTGAGCATTTTTATTGGTCAGATCCTCTGGTTGATTAATGATGTCTGCCAGACGGCTTGCTGGGGAGGATGGCAGGACATGGGCTGTTCATTTGCCGGCTCCTCCTCAGGTTACTCGGAGATGTAGACTATCTCCCAGAAGAACAGTTCCTGTGTGAACTTGTACTGAGCAGCAATGTATACCCACATCTGGCCTCATGGTTGTAAGTTGGTAGCAGTGTATTATTCACATCCCTTTGAGAAGAATACCTTCAAAAGAGTGTCTCCCAACTGCCACACTTGAAGCTAGAAAAGAGGTCTTCAGTACTCTAGGATCTCATATTCATGGATGTCAAACACACTCCAAGTTACCTTGGCAAAGTGTAAGGCACCTTGCTCTTAAACAGCCTATTGACAACAATGATTTTCTTTTTTTCTTTGGAGAACTTAAAAGTGAAGGAAGACTAAGTAAGGACCAAAACAGGAACTTTTAACCCTCGCTTTGTGCTATGACATATCACTCCACTCAGTTTATAAAAGCTTGGGGGAATGCTCACTAGTGAGACTTTCCGTTTCAGATGCTTACTTGTACATGAATAATTCTCAGGTCTTAGGGCTCAGTGGGAAAAATAAGACGATTTCTAGTTTAAATGAAACAACCAAAGGTCTCACATGATTAGTTCTCAATAGTGGAAGAGACTAGAACACATGACATTAGGGATCACTAACAATTTTAACAATTAGACTACACTTCCTCCCAGACACAAATTTTAAGACCATAATTAAAAATAAGCATGTTTTTAGGCTAAAAGATATAACTTTGTTTCATTTCCAGTTGTCCTGGAACCTAGCAGTGCAGATGTGTCTGAAAGGATTTAGATTATGAGACCAAATGTTGTGTAAGGCCTTAGAGACAAGTTCAGTTCCGACACGAGCTGGAGTTTTACTACACTGGGGATTAGTATAGGCTATGACCCTTGATTCTTCTACGTTATTCCCACTGTCTGCTGAGCGTGACAATTCAAGGGTCAATGTCCCACAATGCCTTAGAAGTCAGAATTCGTGAATTCAGTTACGAAGCATCTTATTGCTTGGTTATTTCCATTTACACAAGGAAGATTTTTTTCCTATGCGCTATGCTTAGAATTGAAAGTTTTATGGTAAAAGCAATTCCCAGCCATTGTTTGCACATAAGCCAATCCCAGCAGTCCACCCCAAATTTAATCCTTGTCTAAATTGCTTCCTAATAAGGCACCCCAAAGTTTTTTCTAGGTTGTGGAGAACTCAAGAGAAGATAAAATTGTAATTACATTAGAAGAGCCATGAGCAGTCCAGACGTTGATGGCATAGTCAGTGCAGATCCAAACTAAATGGACGGAGTTCAGAGGCACCTAGGATTCAGAAACTAGAGGCTGTGGGAACTAGCAAAATGTGGTAAGCTGCAAAAAGGAAGAGAGGCCTTCATTCTACTCCAAAGAAAGTACTAGATGAGGCTGGAGTGTAGTTAGGTGTCTGCCAGCTGCTATTCAAACACAATCCAGGATGGGAGTCCATCCCAGGACAGAAAGTCGGGATGCCTGTAGAGCTCTTCAGATCTCCTCCCCTGGACTGTGTCTGGCCTGGATATAGAGATGCTTAGAGGAGATGATAAATCCATCCCATGGCCCTAGCTTTAGTCCAGTCCCTCTCACCTCCCTAAATCAGGTCTCAGAGCAACTTGGAACTTAATGCATAGGAAGATAATTCTTCTGACTGTAGAAAATATTAGGTGGTGATACAGTTGACATGGATTATTGTAAATTCTCTCTTAGAACTGAATTAGTACTTGGCCCAAGATGAATTAGATATATATAGCACATTAGTCTCAGTTTCTACATATGTAAAATGGAGTTATGATGAAACCTACCTCAAATATGGCCACATAGATAAACTGGGAATTCAGGTCATATCCTAAATTACATTATTTAAGTGGTCAACAATGATAGCATGGATAGAAGTCTGCTGCCCTATCCTAGAAGTGAGATAGTCTAGACATTTGCTGCTGAATTCAAGATGGCTCTGTATGTCGCAAACTCACATCTCAGGGAATTGCCGCTATAGAGTGATCAGGCTTTCAGAGCTTGGTGGCAGCTGGCCTCTCTCTATCTAGATGACTCCTAAAGTCATAACATTTTGAAGGACTGGATGACAGTGAAATGCTAAACCTGTTTCCACAGTGAAATGCATTGTTTCTGTGACATAGCTAAACTTTCAGTTTTATTATGCATGCTGACCTAAGCTTAGCCAAATATGATGCTACTACAGACCCCAGAGGACAGCAGTATTGTGACAGCTTTCCAGCACCTATCCAAGAGTGGCACACATATGAGCCCATCTAGCATTTCATTAAGACTTTAAGAGGCAGTTACCATCTGTCTCTCATTATACTGATAAGGAATTAGAGTATGAGAAAGCTTGAAGGCTTTGGCCAAGTTTTCAGAGCCAGGATGTGCAGAGTCAGGATGTGAACTGAGGTCTGTGAGAACCGTGACCTCTTAGCCAGTCTCCTGTCTTCACTACCTTCTGGTCCGCCATGTTGACCTGCATGGCTTCATGACTGGCTTGTCTTCAGAGTGGGAACCTGGGGACATGTGCTGTCATATAATCTGTTGAAATGGTTGCCTAGTGCTCTTTTCCCAGAAAGAGGACACTATATGACCCTGAGCTCAGTAGTTAAGAACCAGACCTTCTCTGTGGCCTCAGTTTGCCTTTCAATTCCATGACTCTTGCTGTCCTCTTACCTTGTAGAGTGGTGACTAAAAGTTCGCCTCAGTTCTCCCTCTGCCTCTTAGCAACCAAATCAAGAACATAGATCAGATGCTTGCCATGCAGTGTGAATCCATCCAACATTTTATATAATCCTTCAGTCTCACTCCATCCCTGTGAAGTAGATGCTGTGGTCTTTCACTCTGCAGGTGAGGCAACTGCAGTTCAGCTAGGTCTCTAGATATTTCTGAGGTCTGACACCTGGTTGAAGGGAAGATTGGGAGATGGATATTAGGTCTAGTGAATAGGATGAGCTAGCATTTTACGTATCCTGTTTCCCAACAATGCTGCAGTTAATAGCAATTTGGTTCTTCAGGGAATGCTTAGCAAAGTCTGGAGACATTTTTGGTTGTCACAACTGGGGAAAGTTACATGTAAGTAGTAGGAACAGACCAGAGATGCTGCTAGACCTCATGAATGCACAGGCCAGTTTTTTCCCACACAACCTCCATAGCAACAGAGTTGAAGTCTTTGGTCTCAGAGGAGGTGGTCTATAGGCCATCCATAGAGAGTTGTACCTCATCTCATGGCTCTTTGGGGACTGACCACATTTCACACATTGGGAAACTGAGCCTTAGAAAGGTGAGTGACTTCCCATGATCATTGACTAGCTCCAGTATAAATGGACACACAGAGACTTTTTGCTTTATTGTAACTCTGCCTCCTTGAGCCTTGACTTTTCCCATTAAATACAAACTTTTGTCTACTGAAACATCATTTAGCTAGGTCAGTAGCTCTTAAATCCTAGCATGCATCAGATTTGCATGAGAGTTTGGGAAAACAGCATGCTGGGTCCTCCCCACGTGGCTTCTGATACAGTGGGGCCCTGGGCCTGGGTATTGATATTCCCAGAGCTCACAGGTAGATGCTGCTGCTGGCCTGAGGCCATACTCCGAGAAGCACTGACAGAGGTGCAGAATGTCTTCCTTCCCTCTCTTTGGAGTCTCCTGCCTTCCCTCACTTCTCTTTCCTCCAACCGTCTGGGAACACAAGAGTGCTGAATTTGCAGCCTGGCTCCCACAGACAGGCCAAGGCAGACAGGCCAGTGAAATATTAGTGGAATATGTACAGCCTATAGACCGGTGAGGACTCAGTGCAGAGCTCAGCCAGATTACATGTATTACTGACCCAAGTGTTTCTTACAGTTTCCCAGGAGCAAATTAACATCTGCAGGTGATATAGGCTGGTGAATTCTCTGGGATCATCTAATCTGGGTCAGAGAGCACAAATGGTTTATATCTGAACACTGAACCCTTTCCCCGGCATCTCCTGGGGGACCAAGGGACTGCCCTTTGTGTTGGAGGCAGGACGGCAGAGATGCACATGGAGGCCTGTCCCCTGCCCCTGTGTCTGGCAGCTGTTCTAATAGGGTGGCTATGTCAGGCAGCTGTAGGTGGTCGGCTCAAGGGGCTAGGATTTATTTTTACCTCTGAATGCTTGGAACATCCGATGTGCCAGAGCTCCAGACATTCGTGGTGAATGTACAGACAAGATGAGCTGGGCTCTAAGACGAAGCGAGCCAAGAAGGGGAACTGAAGCAAGTATTTATTGAGGCTGATATGTGTCAGGCACTGTGAGTGGTGCTTTACAACCATCTCATTCAATCACACAGCATCCTGGAAAAGTAGGTGTGCTTACTTGCATGAAGGAACTGAGCCTTCAAGAAGCCAGCTGCCTTACCTAAGCCTCCAAGCCTTGTCAGCAGAGGAGCTAGAACAGTCCAGTGGAATCTGACCACAACAGCTGTTATCTTTCCGTTTAAAAAAGGAGGAGCCTTGACACTTGGGGTTCAGTAGGGGTGGCGATGCCTTATGCCTGTGATTTACTGAACAGTTCTCAGACTGGTTTTGACGTGAGTCAGCCTCTATCAGGGAAGTTTGAAAAAGTGTTCTTTTCTTTTGCTTCTTTTGCTTGATGCAGATATTTTGAGTAAGGGAAATACCACATGGGACATGCTAAGAAGAGTCATCTCATTGTTAGGTTAGTAGAAAGTGGAGTGGCGATTCTCCTTGGCGCTTTCTAAGAAGTACAGTAAATGTCACTTTTAAAAGGATAAGATGGAATCCCAGGAATTCTGGCTTGATGGGGTAGTGTTTGATTTGTTTGCCTCTAAACTAAAGCCTACTACCTCTTCTTTTAGGTAGGGACAGAACTCTGTTGCTTTATTTTCATTTTATGACCAGGAAATATAAATCAGCTCCTCCCTATAGTTTCCTTGACTTGTGAAAATAAAACCAAAACAGAACTTTGTAATTTCATCCCAGCCCAAAAAGAAAATGGAAGAAATCTGAGTCTGAGGGAATTGCCAGTCTTCTGCCTCTGAGGTCCCCCAGTGTCCGCCTCTTAATTGCAAATAGGAAGGGCAAGATTTTTTTTTCAAAGCATTCACTCACCTTGAGCAAATTGCTGGCAACCATGGGGAAGAACCAAACGTTAAACCACTTTTGTGGATAATTGGCCTTGAGCCTCCTAATCCCATAATATGCTTAGTGGTGTCTTCAGTAAGCCAGACTGTCCAGCACCCGCCATTTGAAATTAGACTCAATTCACATCAATAGCAATGCCTTTCATTGCCTAGGGACTGTAAAGCACTTTTCAGCCACATTACCACATATAGTCCTCAGAACAACACTCTGAAGAAGGTATTTTCATCTTTAAAGTATAGACAAGGACATAAACCTTGGAAAGATCGATCTTTAGTAACGGACAATGTCCCAGCTCAAACCCAAACTTTTACATCATAGGTATTTATTTGCTACATTCTTATTTTTCTCTTCTGTAAAATTGACTTTGGTCTTTCAATTTAGTGGTTGGATTTTGTTTAAAGTAGCTTATCCCTTGATGTGAACTGGACACAAATCACTGAAAGACATAGGAAGAGTTCTATTACTCAATGAAGGCAATCACTTTAGCATTCTGCTTGATTTTCTGTCTATTGAATTAACACCTGTTCATTTTGAATGAGTTCAAGTTGCATGTGCATCTTTCAGTTTCGTCTTTTCAGAAATGCCTAGCACATTAGCTAGCTGGAGCCTTAATGTTGTACTAAGGAAGTTTGTTGCACGGATGAAGGATAGAGGCATCAATGCAGGCATTCGTGCTCTAGAATAGGATGCAAAAAAACTAGAAGAAATTGTTCTTGTCCTTGAGATGCCATCTAGGTATGACTGGATTAGAAATTTAGTTGCATAACAAATTTTTGGAACAAATAATAAAACATTAGCAAGTACGTAATCTTCGGTTAATAATGTGGAATGAGTGCCATAGGCCAGTGTTTCAAATGGGATTGATTGATATAAGGATTGGTCACGGGTTAAGTCTTTGGGACAGTCTTTCCTTAAATCTTGAAGGAAATGATGTTCTGATGTTTGTGGTTGGCAGGCAGGTATATGGATGTCTCTGCTCTTTTCCACAGTGATAAACCACAGAAAAGCAGCAGTGCTTTTATTGTGTGAAAGACTGAAATTGCTTATATTCTAACAATTTTCCTTCGGTGTTTATGTCCCTGGAGTGAGAGAATGTATCTAGTGGGCATATGAAACCTGTTCTCGTAATCTGCTTATTGGAAATATGAATTCAGCCTGTGTTTCTGAAGAATGCTGCTTTCTAATCACTTGGGGGAAAACAAAAGGAAATGAAAAAAGGCTGCTTTACTGTTTAAACCTTGGGAGAAAGAAATGCTGTGAACTAAATAATTTACAGATTAAATGCTGAGTGTTAAGGAAGAGGTCAGCTTTAGTGCTTTTAGAAGAATAATTTACAGATCGACTTAGCTTTTAAAGTCCTGCTGTGGCATTTGGGAACACAGTTTCCCACTGATAAGTAATACTGTAGTGTGTGATAGATGAGGGAATAATAGCATGAGTTTGCCCAAATAACCATTCTTAATGTTTGTTTAACAGATAAAGAAGTCAGGTGACTTTTTCCATCAAGGTTTTTGTGCAATGTTGCAAGAATACCAACTCCATGATCTATCACAGAAAATGAGAACTTCTTAGGGAAACAATGTTGGCCCTTAGGAAAGGCCATTCAACACAGCTGGATTCCTTAACTACCTTTTCCTGTAATTTTCATGTTTAGCAGAAAGATCATGGACTTTGGAATCAGATCTGTGCCCAGATCTCTGCTCTGTCTCTTCAAGAAGTGAGACTTTGGAGATGGTACTTAATCTCTATTAACCTTCTTACTTACCTTGTAAACGGAGTTACTAATACGAATGGCTCAAGGTTGATGGGAGGATGAAATAGTTACATGAACAGAGTGCCTAGGAAACAATCAATATATTCATCCATTCAACAGACAGCTGCAGTTGTACGAAAAGCCAAGAGTAGGCGAATTAAGGCATTCTCTGTACTACTGCAGGGCTAACAGTTTAGTAAGAATGACAGACCCAAAATAAAAGCAAACAGATCAATATATATAATTATGATGAATGTAGCCAAATATCAGAAAGAACACAAGAGCTGAGAGTGGGAATATTTGTGGCAAGTGTGAAGATGCTTAATATGGGGTAGCAGTGAAGGTCTTTCTGAGTAAGTGATTTTAAGCAATGAACAAAATCATGAGGGAGAGGTGGCTATGAAGAGTTGGGGCTAAAGCGTTCTGAACAGAAAGGAAGGCATGCACAGCAGCCTCAAGGCGGGAAGTGGCCTCAGTGGTTGAAGAACTAGATGGGATCAATGGTTGCAAAGAAGTGAACCCCGGGAGACAAACCAGGGAGGTGGAAACATGAACTGCTGGAGGTGAGGTGGACGTCACCAAAGAGCAATCCCTTGTTGCCTTAGTAGAGTTTGGATTTTATTGTAAGTACAAGTTCATCATTAGTTTTCTTCCCTCTTCATCACAATATTGACAGTTGATCAACACTGAGAACTTGTCATCTAATTCTGCAGGCATTCCACTAAATGTCTGCACCAAGGGTTAGGGAACAGCTGCCAAGAAGGCAGGAAAGTGCATCTGAGGCTGAACATGAGTTCCTGGGATCTGCAGGAAGGGTGCCCTGCTTAACTTTATTGCTGTGATAAACCACCACCAACTGGGGGTGGAAAGGGTTAATTGCATCTTGCTCTTCCAAGTCACTGTCCATCACTGAGGATAGCCAAGGCAGGAACTTGGAGGCAGGAACTGAAGCAGACACCGTGGAAGAATGCTGCTTACTGGCTTGCTCCTCTGACTTGTACTCAGCCTGCTTTCTTATACAACCCAGGACCACCTTCTCGGGGGTGGTACCATCCACAGTGACTCAGGCCCTCCCACATCACTCAATCAAGAAAATACCTCACAGACATGCCTACAGGCCACTCAGATGAGAAAATTCCCCAACTGAGGTTCCCTCTTCGCAGGAGTGTCAAGTTGACAACTGATGCTATCCAGTACAGAGGGACTTCAGTAACTCAGTGTCTGACCTACAAGACTTGCCCACTCCCTCAGTTTCCTCCCCCATTAGAAGGAAAAGGAGGTTGTTCTAGACTTAACTTCAAGGTGACTGGGAGAGAGGTTAAATTTCTGATGTGTTAATAGCCCTGTTTTCTAGGAAGGGCCCTGGGTAGGTCCTGTTTAACTACTTAAAATATTCATAGCTACCTGTAATGATCTTAGCCAGGTTGTGCATAGGAGAAAACCTAAATAAGTTTGTCCTTAAGAAAGTGATGGATTGACACCACTACTTTGGAAAATAATTTGGTTTTATTCTGTTAAATTGAATTTCACATTCTCTTATAACTCCCAAGGGCAGTTCCTACAATGAGTACAGAGAATTGTGACCACAAATATTTAATAGTAGTGAGGAAACAGAAATGATCCCAGTGCCCACACTCAGGAACATGAAGGGCTCATGGTATAAGCACACACAAAAGAATATCATACAGCAGAGAAGCTGCGTGCTCTACCACTGACCACACATACAGATGTCATCCATCTATGAAATCCATAACTTGTCTCAATGCTGTACTTTGGAGTTCAAAAGCAACAGAAACTAAACTGCATTTTTAGCAGTCAAACTTTTTAAAAGAAAGATGTGATGATGGTGAATTCTAGATCCTGGTTGCTTCTGTATGGAGAAACAGGACAATGGACAATAGAGGAAAGTAACAGGTAAACACAGGCACGTGCCACTCAGGCACTGAGCACAGTGGGAACTTACCACATTCTTATGACTCGAAGAATTAATGTTTGAGCAAATGAGCGAACAAATTAAATTCTGTCCTACTTTGACCAATGAGGAGAGTGTGTTGTGAATTAGAGATAATGAGTATTTTAACCTTGAAAATGAGCATCATTGAAAGAAAACGTGACTTTTACATGGGGTGCTTGAGTGAAAGCAATGATTTGAGCATTTATCTGTGGAGTTCTGAGTCACTCACTCAGTGGCTTTGCTTTATGGAGCTAACTGTGGATTTCTGCTGTTTGTCCTTTGCATTCACATTCTTGAAACTTCTATGATCATGCACACAATCAAAATAACACGGCATATCCACACCTAAAATCTGAATTTTAAATAAATTTATGCACATAATATTGCCGATATGTCCGTATATCTTCCTTGTTTTAAAGTAGAATGGAATGCTAATGGCAACAGCTTCTTGTCACGGTCAGTCATGAGGTTGGCTTTTGTTCCTGGTTGGAGATACCTGTGGATTGCTAACTCAGTCACACAAAAGCTTTACTTTTGAACTTTGGTATCCCCATTTGCCCAACTTTTATTTTCTTGTTTCATGTTCATGAGGTCCACAAAAGGCAAGAGAGGCAGCAGAGCTGTTCCCATTGTACTGACAGGCAACAAGAGACCAGAGAACACAGGGCCGAGAGAGTGGCAGTTTGTTACAAGGGCAGACCTGCCAGGCCCCTCCCCCTGATTCTTCCCATTGATTTTGGTATGTTTGGCTAAATGTTCAATGATTTTTTTTTTTAAACAGACTAACCTGGCTTGAGGTTCTAGTTCTTCTGCATGCTCTCGAATGGGTTGTTCAACCTCTCTGAATCTCAATTTTCTCATCTGTAAAATGAAGGTGATGTCTGCTTCATATGACGATTACAAGAAATTTAAATTAAGATCAAATTAATTAAAACTTAACAAAGAGAATGAAACAGAAAATGCCAGTTTCCTTTATTTTCTTACTCTCACTTTCCTCTTTA
The DNA here is from genome assembly GCF_000622305.1 of Nannospalax galili. NCBI lineage: Eukaryota > Metazoa > Chordata > Mammalia > Rodentia > Spalacidae > Nannospalax > Nannospalax galili. The sequence continues at coordinate 184,405 of NW_008359817.1, read as the reverse complement.
TATTATCACTAGAGATTTAGCAATTTGGGGTAGGCAGAAAGAGGAAGCAATATTGTAAACATAAAATATGATTTTAAGCATTAATTATGATGTTGAAAAGTCCTATGAACAATAATAAAATTGAAAGTTAGGCATGGTGGTGCATACCTGTGACCATATCACTTGGAGGCTGAGGTAGGAGGGTCATAGAGTTCCAAGTCAGCCTGAACTACATAGTGAGACCTTGTCTCAAAAAACAAGAAGGAAACAAAAACCCTTTACAGTATTACATTTGACTCTAAATCTCTCTCATGTTTACATAGGAAACTGGCCTTCAAGTGGGCAACATTTTCACAACCAAAACAAAATATGTCAAAGTAGTGTGGTCTACACAGACCTTGGGTCTTTTCCACTCTGATATTAAATATGACAGCACACTGGAATATTTCATGAGTGTATTCATTGTTTAGCTAAGCTTTGGCCCTAAAAGAATGGAAAAGACTTTCCACATCAAGCAAGCATATCAGGACTGAGGAGGACTGGCAAAACCGGACACTAGAAAACCATTAAACTCACACGTAGGCCTTGTCTGTGAATTCAATTCCTATAAACACGAGCCACGACAGCACATCTTTACAAAGCTGACCTATTGAACACACATGCATTTCTAAGTTATGTGGAATTGTTATTTCTTTAAAAACATATACGTATAAACACAAAACTTGATATAAGTGAAATAGATGCCATAAGAATCTTAGCTAGTAGAGTTGCCCTTTGACTATAATTCCACAGTACTGTATTATGTTCCACAAGTGTTGCCAGGAAGCCTCAGACAGGCAGGTGAAAGACAACCTCCTTCATGTACTTCTGTAAGCACAGATATTATGGAGTGGGAAGCCCCGTGAGACCTAGGATGAGAATGACTTGGCCCAACTCAAGTTGTGCTGTTTTCTCCTGCTGTTCTGGGCTACAATCAGAGCTCTTCTTTCCCTGAAGCACTATTGTTTATTTCCTTTTATTTGCCAGTAGCAGGCATTGTAGTATAGAGACTATGGAAACTTGCCCCCTGTGTAATCAGAACACAGAGACACACAGACACACAGACAAACAGACACACACACACACACACACACACACACACACACACAACAGCAACACATTGCAGGGACATACTTAGATACAACAGGCATGTAAGAGCTCAGTTTTATCGCAATGCAAAAAATGAATTAAGGAGTGAGATGATAGAACAATGCACTCTGTCCTGAAGGCTATTCAACATTTGGCTTAAGACATGTTGATATTTTGAAAAGACTGGGTCATCTTTTCATCACTGTTTTTCAGTTATTGGCCAAAGACAAAAGTGCTCTTTAACTGGCCTTGTGTAGCACTGGCAACCTGTGGAGACAGAAAAGATCGGTGGCTTACTGGATTTGGGGCAGAAGGGAATGTGGAGATTGCTTACCAGGCATAAGGGTTATGAAGATGTTTCAGAAATAGAATTGGATGGTTGCACGGTACTATGTATGTGTAACAACTTCTGATTAAGATGATGAATTTTATGTTATGGGACATGCGTCAATTGTTAAAAGAAGACGATGAAGTAGGAGTCTTGAGTTAGCAATCAAATAGCAGTTCTCCCAAGTGCTAGACAGTGAACAGTGGCCTCGCTACACCCTGCAGATGGGTAAAGAGGCTTCCAGTGCCTGTAGAAGGCCAAGGATGATGATGGCTTGAGAGAGGCATTGGAGCGAAGCATGTAGAGTCTGAAGGTTGGACTCCAATAGTACAGGAAATAATCCCAAGAACTGATGAAAGGGACTGTGTGAAATTAAAAAGCTTCTGCACAGCAAAGAAAGCAATCAACAGAGTAGAGGGACAGCCCACAGACAGGAAGAGACTTGCCAGCTCTCATCTGACAGAGGAATAATATCCAGAGTATATAAAGTACCAATAAATAAACACCAAAACAAATTATCCAATCAATAAATAGGGAAATTATAAAAATTATTCTCAAAAGAAGAAATGCAAATAGTCAATTAATATTTGAAAGTATACCTAGCCTTCAAGGAAATACAAATCAAATCTGTATGGCGATCATCAAGAAAACAAGCAACAAATACTGGTGAGGATGTAGGGAAAGAGGAACCTTTATCACTGCTCATAGGGATGAAAACTGGTGTAGTCACTATGGAAATCAGCATGAAAGCTGCTAAGAGAATGAAAACATAACTACTATACGATTCAGCTATAGCACTCCTGGGTATATATCAAAAGGAATCTAAGTCAGGATGCCACAAAGATACCTGCATTATTCACAATAACTAAGATACGGAACTAGCCTGGATGTCCATAAACAGATGAATGGATAAAGAAAAGGGAGTACATATATTGCATGTGGAATCTAGATTTATCATCATTTGTTTGTTTTGAGGTAGGGACTCACACAATAGCCCAGAATAGTCTTGAAATCAACAGGTATCCTAGGCTGGTCTCAAGCTCACGTCAATCCTCCTTCCTCAGCCTCCCAAGTATGGGGATTACAAATGTCACTATTCTCAGCTAGATATGACTGTTGGTGACATGGAACAGAAGGGTGACTCTTGGGAGAGTCTAGGAGGTGGGTGACTATGAGCAAGGTGTAATGCTATAAGAAAACCCATATTTTGTATGATAACTAATATAACTTTTAAAAAGAAGAGTCTCAGGGTCAGGCCTGATGGAAATCATGGGCACATTGCACCCACAGGTGTATTCTGCACTTAATCTTATCACAGGGTCCCAAAGCAATATTCAGGTGTATTCTGGAAGGGCACCATCCTTTCCATGGCCACTGCCTCTGCTCATCTTCCCCACTGTGGCTTGGTTATGACTCTAGGTGATATTCTGGAGACTCAGATTCTGGATTGCTCCCCAAGTGCTTAGGTGAGATGTCTCAAAGCAGATCCTCTGCTTCATGCTGGGACAAAATCCAGGCTCCAGGGTTCTGTATCCTATGCTGTGTGACATTTTCAGAGTCTGTGCCCTGGCATGACTCATAGGGCTGTGCAGTACTGAGGCACTGTATTCAACTGTCCTGGTATCTTTGACCAAAGTTTGTTCACCATGTTGATTTCTGTGTATTTCTCCTTGACAAATAAGCCCAGTGCCAATTCTGAGCTCAGTCCATGAGTAAAACAATTTATTCCTCAAGTAAAATTTGAGGCCTTTTTTTTTGAGATAGTGTCTTTCTGTAGCCTCAGGATGGCCTGGAACTTATTATGTAGACAAGGCTGGCCTCAAACTCACAGAGATCCACCTGCCTCTGCCTCCTGAGTATTGGGACGAAAGGCATGTGCCTCCATGCCTGGCCTAATTGAGGCTTTAAAAAATATTTAGAAATTTTTGTTGGTTAATTTTGCTGTTTGACAATTTCATGACATGTCTATAATGTATTCTTATTATTCCCCCAGTGTACAGTGTATTATTAAATATTTTTACTGATTCTTTAGGAATTTCATATATTTTGATCATATTCAGACACCCTCTCCCCTCAAATCCACCAACACTTTACTACCCTTCCAATTCATGTCTTCTGTTATTATTATTATTATTATTATTTGGTCTTTTGAGACAGGGTCTCCTTGTAGCCCCAGCTGTCCTGGAACTCACTATGTAGACCATGCTGGCCTTGAACTCACGAAGATCCTCCTGCCTCTGCCTCCCAAGTGCTGGGATTAAAGGCGTGCACCACCACAGAAGGCTTATGTCTAATTTATGTCTCCCAAGTACTCTTGGATATGGGCCTATCCCCTGGAGCCTGATCAATCCACTTGGCATAGCACCATTAAGGAAAACCAACTCTCCCTCTCCCAGCAGCTATCAGTTGCCAATAGTTCTGCAGCTAGGGTTGGGGTTTCCTTCTCACCTTCCCCATGAATGCTGAGGTGTTGTCTGGCTTGGGCATGCACAGGTCTTGGGTATGCTGTTAAAAGCTTATGGGTTCATTTGTGCAACTTCTCTATTGTGTCTTCAGTTCCTTATTCTCTGCATGTTGAACAGTTGTGGATTTCTGTGTTAATCCCCATCTGCTTCAAGAAGAAGCTTCTCTGGTGAGATCTGAAGGACACATTAATCTATGGGTACAAAAATAAGTCCTTAAGGAGTCAGTTTAATATGATGCCCATTTAGAAAAAGAGTAATAGTAGTTTCTCCCCTGTGGCTTGAGATCTGTCTAGCCAAAGAACAGGTGCTTGGCCTTGATAAAAGTGCTGAGTATGGGCTTTATCTTGCGAAGCAGATCTTAAATCCTGTCTGAACATGGTTGGTTGGTTACTCCCATAACATTCATGCCACTATTGCACTGCAAACATTGATAATCATTATTGTAGATAGGGTTTATAGCTGGATGAGGCTGATGATTACTTTCCTGCTAGTGTGCATAGAGGCCCTTACAGTACTATGAAAACTAGCCAGTAGAAAGAAAGCTTAGCGGTCACTACCAGCTTGATTTCTCCTTATTTATTCTACTTCTCACATATGGAGTTTGTTCAGCAATAGGGTCTTACCATCAAGTTCTGGTGGGTAACCAAGAGCAAGGGCGATACCTAGTGCAGCTTAAGGAAGGGTCTGTGAGAACCTTCTGGTTGACAGCTTCAAAACAGGAAGTCCATTTGTCCCATTGGGCTTTTCATTTTCTAGCCTGTGGTGTCTAGTAGGGACATTATCCCCGTTACAGGGAAACTCCATTTAAACTCCTTTTATATTGTATATGTATGTATTTTAAGAAGCTTCTGTAGTAGTAGGTTTTCATATGACTTATTCAAAAGGTCTTTATTGTTAGCTACCCCTCCTCATACACCCTCTTCTACTCTTCACACCCATTCCCCACCCCACTTAACACTTCCTATTCCATTGTCCCTTTTAGCCCTTTATATCACTGCAGAGTGCCTTACTAGTTTCCTGTATTATGTGGATTTTCCTATTGAAACACACATGTCTAAAGATTCAAAGCTATTCACTTATGAGAGAGAACATGTAGTATTTGTCTTTCTAGGTCTCGGTTACCTCACTTAAGATGATTGTTTCCAGTTCTATCCATGTATCTGCAAGTTTCAAATTCTTGTTTTTTTCTTAACAGATGAATAATATTCCATTTTGTAAATACACATTTTCATTATGCATTGATCAGTTGATGGACATCTAGGTTGTTTCCATTCCCTGGTTATTGTGAGGAGAGCAGAATGAACATGGATGAGCAGGCATCTCTATGGTAAGATATAGAGTCCTTTGGGTATATGCCCAAGAATGGTATGCCTGGATCATGTGGTATATCTATTTCTAGAATTTTGAAATACTTTCACACTGATTTCTATAGTGACTTTACCAAGCAGTTCACACTCTCACCAGCAGTGAATAAGTATTATATTTCCCCACATCCTCACTAATATTTGTCTTTTGGCTCTCAGCCATTCTGAGTGGAGCAAGATAAAATCTAGAAGTAGTTTTAATTTGCATTTGATGATGGATAAAGATGTTGAACATTTAAAAAATTTTCTCACCCATCTGTGTCCATCTTTTGAGAACTCTCTGTTTAGTTTCTTGATCTAATTTTAATTATGTTGTTTGCTTTTTGATGTTTAGTTTTTTGAGTTATTTGTATATTCTAGATACTAACCCCCTGCCAGAGGTATAACTGGTAAAGTATTTTTTACAGTCTATAGGCTGCCTGTTCACTCACATAATGGTATCCTTTGCTGTACAGAAGCTTTTTTGCTTCATGAGGTCCCATTTGTCAATTTCTGGTCTTAATGCCTGAGCTATTAGGGTCTTGTTCAGAAAGTCCGTTCCTGTGCTTATAAGTTCCAGTGTCTTCCCTATTTTTTCCTCTATCGGATGTATCAGGTCTTATGTTGAAGTCCTTGATCCATTTGGAGTTGAGTTTGTGCATGGTGGGAGATAGAGAACAAGTTTTATTCTTCAACATGTAGCTATCTAGTTGGATAAGCACCATTTGTTGAAGATGCTTTTCTTTCCAATGGTTATTTTTGGCTCCTTTGTCAAAAATCAGGTGGCCATAAGTGTTTGACCTTAAATCTGTGCCCTCAATTCTATTCCATTGATCAATGTGTCTGTTTTAATGCCATATCATCCTGTTTTTATTACTATAGCTCTGTAGTACCATTTGAAATCAGGGATGGTGATATCTCCAGCTTTTTCAAGATTGCTTTAGCTATCCTCACTTTTTGCTTCCATATGAAATTTAAGATTATTTTTTCTTTTTAATTGAACTTTTGTGTATTTTATACAGAAAATCATCTTTAAATTCCCTTCCCCTTTGGCACACTCCCATAGCTGCATTCCTCCCCGCCCCCCCACTGGACTTCATGCATTCTGTCATTTGTGTTAAGGCCTATCATGTAAAGTTAGTGTCCCCAGATGTCCCTCAGTGCAAGTTCATCCACTGGGATTTAGTCAGCCTATCTACAGTCCCTCCCTTTAAGAAAATCAGCTCTTCCTCACCTAGCAGTAATCAGCTGCCAATAATTCTTTGACTAAGATTGGTGTCTGCTGTTCATTACCACAGTTTTGGGCCGGGTTTTTGTCTGCTTAAGTTTGTACGGGTCTTGTGCATGCTGACACCATTGCTGTAGGTTTGTATGAGAAGGGCCTCAGGTGCCTGTAGGACTATCTCTGTATGGTCATGCACCTCCTCCCTGTCTCTTACAATCTTTCTGTTCCTTTTTCCATAATGGTTCCTGAGTCCTTGGTGGGTGAATTTTAATATAGGAGTCCTGTCCAAGGACCCACACTCTGCAGACTCTTAGTCTCTGTGTTTTGGCCATTTGAGAACTTTTGCATTCCTGGCCCTCTGTTGCATGAGGGAACTTCATTGATGAGAGCTGAAAGATATATTAGTGTTCTCTTCATCCCTTGTTCTATGTTCTGTGAGTTTTAGGTGTAGAGGTTGCATCCTAGATGTGCCCCTTAGATTTGGGCAATTCACCGAGAATCTCTGTGAGTGACCAGTTGTGGAACTCTATCTCTGTCTGTTAAAAAAAAAAAGCTTCTTTGATGGGTGGTGACTGGGATACTTGTCTATAAATTTCAGGATCCATATTTTTCACACAGTAAGAAATTACATTTGTTTAGGAATGTGACAGCCTTGGAGTTTTCTCTCAGATCTATGACCTCTCCAGCTATGCGTATTTGGTTAAGTGTACCATACCACACACGAGTTTACTCCCATTGAATGGGCTTTAAGTCCACTAAAGTAGTTATTGATTACCCCCAAGATAAAAGTGCAACCACTGCACCGATGTCGTTGCCTGTCCTGGTCATTAATGTGGTTTTTAGGCCTTGAAGCTGGGGTTGGACCATCAACTGATGCTCTCCCTTAGCAGCTTTCATAGTGCTCTCCAAAGCTATGAGAGCTGGCCTTCAGGGGAGGTGGGTTCCAGGTTAGTTCCAGCTCTGTTGCTTCAAATCCTGTCTCCAAAGTATCTCTCAGCAATATGGTCTTACCATTAAGTTCTGGAAGGTAATCAAGGACTGTGACAATAGTCTGTGTAATTTTGGAAGTCTCTTGGACCACCCTGGTCAACAACTCAAAGGACGGTTTCTCCTGTCTGGCACTATTTCTTGTTATTTAGTCTTCAGCTATAGTCACAGACTCATATAGTGATATTGTATGTATAATTTTTCAGTAGGTTTATGGACTAGCACAATTCCCTCTGGTTATTTTTTCAACTTCTGTAAGAACTGTGTTGGAGTTTTAATGGGAATTGTGTTGTTGCATTGGGTATTTCTGCAACGCTAATCTTACCACTTTGTGAGCATAAAGGTCTTTCTATTTTTTATATCTTCAATTTCTTTCTTCAATGTCTTCAATTTTTCTTATACAAGTCTTTCACTTCCTTGATTAGAATTATTCACACACACATACATATATATTTGAGACTATTGTAAATTCACTCATTTCTTTCTTGGTATGTTTGTTGTTGATATATAGGAAGGCTACTGATTTTTGTGTAATAATTTTATATTGGACTACTTTGCTGAATGTGTTTATCAGCTCCAGGAGTTTTCTGGTAGAGTCTTTAGGATCTTTTATGTATAGAATCTGATCATCTGCAAGTAAGGATACTTTGACTTGTTACTTTGCAATTTGTATTCACTTTCTCTCCTTCAGTTGCCTATTGCTCTAAGTAAGGCATCGAGCACAGTATTGATCAGGAATGGAGAGAGTGGGCATCCTTTCTTCATTCCTGATTTTAGTGGAAATACATTGCTTTTCTCCATTTACTATGATGTTGGCTTTGGGCTTGTTGTATATTGGTTTTATTATGTTGAGATATGTCCGTGCATCTCTGGATTCTCCATGACTTTTAACGTGGAGGGATGTTGGATTTTTGTCAAAGTCCTTGTGCTGGATAACTTTAGTTGTCAACTTGACATACCTGGGTAGAGGGAGCCTCAATTGGAGAATTTCCTTCATTGGACTGGCCTGTGGCCATGTCTGTGGGGTATTTTCTTGATTGTTGAGTGATGTGGGAGGGACCAGCCCACTATGGGCAGTGCCACCTCAGGCAGGTCATTTTGTATTGTATAAGAATTACATGGGAGGGGGACCAAATCAGTAAAGCAGCGTTCTTCCATAGTCTTTGTGTGCTTCAGCTCTTGTTGCCAAGTTTCCTGCCCTGAGTTCCTATATTGGGCTGCCTCAGTGATGAACTGTGACTCGGGAGATGCAAGGCAAACAAACCCTTTTCTCCCCAAGTTGGTATTGGTCAGTGTTTTGTCACAGCAATCTAAGGCAAACTAGGACAGAAATTGGTACCAAGATCGTGAGGTATTGCTGGGACAGACCTGACCATGGTGTTTTGGGCAGGATAGTGGAAGGGTTTGGAACTTTGGGCTGGAAAAGTCATTGAGTGCTTAGAGTTTGTTGCTGTGGAGCTTGGAACAGTTATGCTGAAAGAGTTGTGGACCATGGAGGCCTGGCTTATGAAACTTCAAAGGGAAGTGGAGACTTTCAGGGCTGTTTATGTAATATCTTGGATTAAAAATCTATGGGTTCTGGTCAGTTGGGACTGAAGAATCAGTTGTGATTAAGAAGAGACCAGAACCACTGAAATGAAATCTTTGTTTAACTGGGACAACTGATGCTGGTTAGCTGGGGCTGAAAAACCAGCTGTAAGTAACAAGAGACCAGCATCATTGTGGCAAAATCTTCTGGGAAGTATTTCCTCAGGGTCAGCACATAGAAGCTGTTGAAAGCATGAAGGGTCACAGAGATCAGCTGAGGCTTGGCACCCTGAGAGACCAGGAAAGGCCTTTGGTGAAAGTACAGCCTCAGTTGCGGTGAAGACCCCAGGATTGAAGGGGTCATGAAGAGAATCTGAGGCTTTGCACCATGAGAGGCCAGAAGAGCCCATTGATGAAGTGCCTCAATTTCAGTGCAGACTCTAGCTCTTTGGAGACAGCAGGATGAGGGGAAAACCACCAAGAGCAGCAGTAGGTGTGGAATAGAGCCTGCCTGGGCCTGACAGATAAACTGTGTGTGCTGTGGATGGCAGGGCTAGAGAAGTAGAGCCGCTGAAAACCTTTGGAGCCCAGAAGATTGTGAGTAAATCCCAGAGGTCCAGGCTTGAGCTACTTGCTGGATTAAGGTTTTGCTTAGATGTGCCCAATTCTTCCCTTTTGAAATAAGACAGAATTTCTTTTAGATTTTATAAGCATTCATAGTTAAGAGACTTTTCAAAGAGACTATGGACTTTTAAGTATTTAGATTTTTTAAAATTTTTCCTAATATTTCAATTTAAAATTATTTTTCTATTTATTGTGTATTTTTTTAAATAAATAATTTATTGAGAATTTCATGCATGCATGTAAGGTGTTTTGATCAAATCCATGCCCACTCCCTCCCCTCCAACTCCTCCCATATCTCCCTATCACTTTTTTGCTGATAACTTCATGTATTCTTTCTTCTTCTTTATTTTTTTTTAATGGGGCTTTAGGCTAATGTAACATTCCCTCTTCTGAAGAGGTAACCCTAAAATCTTTTAAGGAGAAGAGCTCCCAAATACTTTTAACATTTTTGACCTTTGGGACAGA
>NW_008359817.1:172713-173836 GCF_000622305.1 Nannospalax galili | reverse complement strand
CTAGAGTGATGGATTCAGGATTTGCTTTCAGGTATTTTGATGGCTGTTGGAATGGTTAGAATCAGTGTTGGTTCCCTCTCAAAGGCTTCTAGATGGATCAAATCCCAAATTTATCCATCATTTTAGAACAATAACTGGTTGTCTCTCTTAGCTACAGGTGGGCACTACAGTATTGGAGACCAAGATTTAAAGTCTTACATCTGAGCAGCACTTCCTGGTTAGGAACAAAATCATCAATGAGAAATAATTGTCTAAATAACTTTTTATATAGACTTAAGCATAATGTCTGGGAAGTGTAATCCCTTGAAATCTTAATATACTGATGACTTTACTCTTTGGTTATACATTCCTTTGGGTGTTTAAGACCATACAGTTGGCCCAAATAAATCAGTTCATTTTTACACTTAATGTCATTTGAGGATCTGTTCCTCAGGGGTCACATGGGCTTGAGAGGAGCTCCTGGCTCCTTTCTTTTACCATTTCTCAGTTCTGTCTATTTGAAGATAAGTCAAAGGTCCTGCTTAACCATGTCTGGCTTCACTTGGAAGCATGAATGAGATGTTTCCTCTGACTTGACCCTCCTCTTTTTAGGCTGGGCACTGGTTCAAGTCCATGTGGTGGGGTTTCCATGGCCTCCCTGAACAAGAGGACAGGTGACTCACCACATTTACATAGTTCCATAGTCCCCTGGAACTTATTTGACCTTGGAAGACAAGCGGCAAAAACTGTCCTTTAAGTCCCTCTGACCACATTATTATAGGCCTCAAAGTATGGCTGTTAAACATCCAATAAGGTTAGTTCCACCAGTCTGGTACTTTTAATTATCATGTGCTATGTAGATAAGGCTTGAGTAAAAAAGCAAATATTCTCAGATAAACCTTGACAAGATATATATTTTGTTCCTTAAACTGGTTGACTAAACTATGACCATAGAAATTTAAAGATTATCTGTATATTATTTTTGTTTCATCCTTTATATATCATAACAAACCTAAACAGACCTTCATCACTTGCTTTGAAATGTTCCTTTTCTATTTTATGGAGCAATTTGAGAACTGTTGGTTTCAGTTCTTCTTTGAATTTCTGGTAACTATCTGGACCTGGGCTTTAGTTTTGGGGAGAT
>NW_008359817.1:98657-172580 GCF_000622305.1 Nannospalax galili | reverse complement strand
GATTTTTAAAATATGTCCTTACAATTCTCTGAATTCCCTCAGTATCTGCTGTAATGATTCCCTTTTCATCTCTGATTTTTAAAATTGGGTTCCTCTCTTTCTTTTGGTTAATTTGGCTAACGATTGTCAATCTTGTTAGTCTTTTCAAAACTCCAACTCATCATGTCATTGATTCTTTGTATTTGTTTTTTATTTATTTCTATTTCATTTATTTAAGCCTCGATTTTGATGATCTCTTTCCATGTACTCTTTTTGAATGTTGTTTGTTCTGTTTTTTCCCAAGATCTTCAGGTGCATAATTAAATTATTAATACAAAATCTCTCCAGTTTCTTGATGAAGGCACTTACTGCTATAAACTTTCACTTTAGGACTGCCTTTTAGTATCCCATAGATTTTGGTATGCTATGCTTTCATTTTTCATTAAATTCTAGAAGTTGTAAAATTTCTTTCCTGATTTCTTCTTTGATCCAGTTTTCATTCTGTAGTGTTTTGTTTAGTTTTCATGAGTTTGTATACTTTCTGTAGTATTTGTTGCTGTTGATATCTATCTTTATTCCATTGTGGTCAGATAGAATACAGGATGTTATTTCAGCTTTCCTATATTTGTTGAGATTTGCTTTGTTTCCTAATATGTGATTAATTTTGAAGTAAGCAGGCAAGTGACAGATCAGGGTTGATTCTTAGTTGGAGGGCCTGGGGTGACTCCAGTTCAGTGGCACCCAAGAAAATGTGCAAATATAACTCTTGCTGTCTGGGCTGGTGTACAGGTTATATAGCCTCAACTATGCCTGTGAGTGTGTGGACGTCAGTAATGTCAGGTAAGGTTCTGTAGAACTGATATTTCTGGGTCATTGTGAAGGCATCTGACCCATGCTGTGTCTGGGAGTATGGGACCATGGAGAGGAATTGCTGGAGTTTTGGAATTCAGTCTGTGGGTGTTCAGGGTGTATGACAAGAGCTAGATTTCAGAGTGTGGGATGGCAGACAGGGACTCTGTAATTGTGCTTTAAAAATTTTTAAATTACAGCTTATTTATTTAATGTGCATAGAGTAGGAAAGAGAAAATGTCACTGTGTATTGTGAAGGTCAGAGGACAACTTGTGAGAACTGATTTTTTTCTACCATGTGGGTTCTGGGGATCAAAAGCAAGTGGCTAGCCATGGCTGTAGCACTTCTGAGCCATCTCTCCAGCCCTATGTTTTTATTCAGAAAACTGAAAAGTTGAACTCAAGTATCTCATCTTTACTTTTGTTTTTGTTTTAAAAGCTTTTATGAAACACTACTTTACAGAACTGAAATGATCTCCTCTGGTGTAAGCTCTTTTATCTTGAAAAATACCAGTAATGAATGCTATGAATTTCTGTATTGGAAAGTCTGAATCACCCTGGGGATCCAGGCTCCTTGATGAAAATGTGAAATTAATTTTGTGCTAAATAAAACTTGAAAATGGTTTCAATTACCAGGAAGAAAAGTGAGTGATATGAGGAGGGAATTCCACTGCATCATGTTCTCATTTCATTTTTCTGAGTTTTCGAAGGAATCATCAATTATAGATATGATGCCATTGTGTCAAGTCATTGAGATGTTGAGCATTGAGGATGTAGTAATACTTAGCACAAACCTTTCACCTTTTTTATTACAGAAAAATTTATATTTCCCAGCAAAATTTTTACAAATCCAGACAGAGAGGTGAATAAAACATGTGTCTTCCTTGGTTGGAATCTGTTGCTACTGCTTTCAATATTTCTTTTTTTTTTTTTTTTATTAATCTGTCATTTTTAGAGGTAGTCTGTGAATTCTTTGGAGTTGTGGGGAGGGGAGAAAGAAAGAAACACTCATGGACTAGCCACTGTATGCCAAGCTCTGGGCCAGAAAATTCCACATATGTTCTTTCATTTAATACTTGTCGTTTGAGATAGATATTGTTACCTCCATTTGCTGTACACAGAAAATGCAAAATCAAAGTGATCTCATAAGATGTCAAACTGATACAACTTGTAACTGAATGAGTGGGAATTCAGAGCTAGGTCTTCTTCTGTTCTAAGGCCCATTTTCCTTTACAGCCATGAATCCTATTACTAAGGAAACCCTGACCATGTCTTAAACTGCCACAGTGAAGGCCAGGCTTTTCCCTGGAGTTTCCTTCTCTTCAGACTGGATATACTCCCAGATCTTTATATCTGTATCATTGCTATTTCCACATTGAGCAGAACCTTCTTAAACTAGTCCCTATAAGGTATCAGGAACTATAGATTGGGAGTTCAATTGAGTTCAATCGTTCCAAACTCAGAAGGTGTCATTGGTGAACTTAGTAATATTTGGCCTCAGGATGGTTGCCTTAGTACGGCAACAATGATCCCTGGCCTTAGGGGCTATTGGGGCTATTGCAAGATTTCCCGTTGGGTCCAGTGTTTTATACTGGGTCTTAAAATAGATGAATTTCGTTTGCGTAGTTACACTATTTGGCAAGAACCTTGTAAGGCGCTACTCAAGAGACACTGAAAGCTAAGACAGCGTTGAAAAGCAAACAATGGGCTCTTTCTTCAACTAGATACTGCTGAAGTCTTGGTGAACTCCCATGACTGTGTGTGTATGTGTGCATACATGTGTACCTATACACACAAATCAAAATATATGTGCACACATGCATTTGTATTCATTTAAAATTAAAAACTCAGTACAATATAACTTCTCATTATCAGTTTTGAAGTAAATTTTGTGATAAAATTTCACAATGGCTTGGGTGAGGTCAGAGAAGAAACAGTTTCGTTGTCTTTCTTCAAATGTGATGTCACTGGGGTTCCTAGTTCTTCCAGTCTGTCATGAAATGGATCCAAATCACAGTAGGAAACGGGAAACTTTGTCTCCACTCTAATATTGGATTCTGTTGTTGCTCAAAAGAAACCCTTTTTTAAGGAGCTGGCTATTCCAGGATAAATTGGAAGCTTGTATTGTTATGAGTCAGAACTAAGATTCTTTGTTGAATATGTGAATGGTCCCTTCTCACAGGCCTGCTCATTGATAAAAGGTTTGTAAAAAAAAAAAAAAAAACCAAACCAAAACCAAAGAAGGAGTGAGAGAATGATGACATGTGATAGGATGAAGAGCTTGGAGGTCTCACAGTCTCACAGCGTGGAGTTCTCTGAGTGGCCTTGAGCTGGCAAGGCAAACACTCACCTGCTTTTGAGTTTTCTAGGCTATTCAGAGCACTGTCATCTATGTTCTCTTGTAAGGCAAGTGGAAGGACAGAGGGAAAATAACATGAAGCGTAATTTTGTCATGTGCTGGGAGCTATGCTAAATACTCTCACATGACCTAATTTCATTTAGTCTTCAGAGACACAAACGTGATGTTTTTCTGTTCTTCTGGTAATAAAATTAATTTTCTATTGGAGCTAGGATTTTTGTCTTTTAGATATGTCTGCCTATGAATATTTATAGTATGCTGAGATGTGTTTGCATATTAATCAGGGTTTCCAGAAGAGAAGCAATAGAACATGTGCATATATGTACATGTATATAAAATTATACATGTGGATTTATTATATTAGCTTACATTGGTGGCTGGGTAGTCCAACAGTGGGCCTCTGCTCATTGGAGAACCAAAGAATCTCATAGCTGCTCAGTTCACGGGACTGAGTAAGGATGACCAGGGCTGCAATTCTAGTCCCCAAACCAGAGGCATGGAATGCCTACAGGGTTGCTGGAGTAACTGAAGAAGCTGGAGTCTGATGTCCATGTGCGGTGGCATACTGACTCAGGAGGAATGCAGCTTGCATGCATGGTCTGGCTTCCTCTTTTTACCCTTTTATCCCTTCAGGACCCATAGATGCCACACCCAGGGTGGACCTTTCTGTTTTAGTTTGCTTCTATTGCTGTGATAAAAACACTAACCAAAACCAACTTGGAGAGGAAAGGGTTTACTTCATCTTACAGCTCCCAGGTCACAGTTCACCACTGAAGGAAGCCAAAGCAGGAATCAGAGCAGGAACCTGGAGCACAGACCACGGAGGAATGCTGCTTACTTAGGCTTGCTTCTCTGGCCTGTGCTCAGCCTGCTTTCCTATATAACACAAGACCACCTTCCCAGGGGTGGCACTGCCCACAGTGGGCTGGGCTGTCCCACATCGCTTAACAGTCAGGATAATGCCTCACAGACATGGCCATAGGCCATGCCAATGGAGACAATTTCTCAGTTGAGATTTCTTCTACCCAGGTATGTCAAGTTATAACTAAAACTACCCAGCACACTTTCCTTTCTAAGTTATTGTCCCACATGTCAGTTGTCTCTGGAAATGGCCTCAGAAACACACCAAGAAACATGTATTCTTTTTTGTTTTCTTTTGGTCTTTTTGAGACAGGGTCTCCCTCTAGCCTCAACTGGCCTGGAGCTCGCGGTATAGACCCAGTTGGCCTTGAACTCACAGTAATCCTCTGCCTCTGCCTCCTGAGTGCCGGAACTAAAGGCATGTGCCACCACGCCCAGCTTGAAGTATACATTCTTAATGTCCTAAGCATATCGCAATCTAATCAAGTTGACAATCAACAGTAACCATCATAATTGGACATTAGGAGATCTGAGGGGATCTGGGTCCCTGTACAGATTTTGGAGCAAAGCAAAGCAAAACATTAGAACACACGAAGAAAATACAATTTAGCTTTCCCTGGGAAGGGGGCTCCTGGACTGCATAAGGTAGAGAATGTGAGCTGAACACTAACATGCACACACTCGCAGCTTTCTTCTGACGGGACACAAGGTGACCAGCTGCTTCAAGCTCATGCTTCCTCAGCTTCTGAGACATAATGGGCTGTGCCTTGAACTACAAGCTAAAATAGACTCTATCTCCTTTAAGTTGCTTTGGTCAGAATGTTTTATCACAGCAACAGGAAAGGGAACTGAGACAGTCATGCAATATGGCCATTTGTTTACCCCATAAGCTCATTAAATGATTTGTAACTTAGGAAATGCTAGGGAGCCATGGTGATGATTCAAATCCATTTAAGTTGGGCAAAATGATAAGCTTTCAAAGTTATTTGAGGCTCACCTAACAATAAAAGATTAAAAAGTGTGAAGATAGAAATCCTTTTACATTGTTGGCAGAAATCAAAATCAGTGGCAGTGATTATGGACAACAGTATGAATGTTAAAAATAAAGCTAATGGGGTTGAGACCGTGGTTCAGTGGGCGAAGTGCTTGCTATGCAAGCATGAAGACCCAAGTTTAGATCCTCAGTCTTGTAAATACTGGGCCCACTAGGTGCAGTTGTAATCCCAATCAATACTAGAGGGGCAAAGACAGATCCTGGGGGCTCATAGGCCAGCCGGTCCATCTGGAAAGGCAAGTTCCTGGTTTAGTGAAAGCCTCTGTCTCAAAAAAATAAGGTGGACATTGATAGAAAAGAACACCGAGAGTCGACCTCTGGTTTCCATATCCACATGTATAGGTGAGCTCACTGCAGACCCATGCATACACCACAGACACAGACTGTTATATGATCCAGAAATGAAAGCAGTACCTCAAAGAGAGATCTTCTCTCCTATGTTTTTTTGTAGCAGCTAGTCAAAACACTGAACTGGGAGGTACCCACTGACATTTGATAGTTACAGAAAGTGTGATATATGTGAACAAGGGAATATGATTCAATCTTAGAAGGAAAAAAGAAGAAAATCCTGTCATTTGAAACAACATAGATAAACGTGAAGGACAAGACTTACTGAAATGTACGATTCACCAAAAGATAAATAGTCCATGATCTCATAGATGTGATGTCTGAAAAGTCAGAATCATAGAAACAGGGACTAGAATGGTGGCTGTCAAGGGCTGGGAGGGTAGGGAACACAGAAGTCCTTAGAAAAGAGGTCAAATCTTCAGGGAGTCTGAATAAATTTCAGAGATCTAATGTTCACCGTAGTGCTTATAGCAAAGAATGCCATATATGTACTTGAAGTTTGCTAAGAGAATAGACCTTACATTTTCTTAGTATACATATTAAAAGGCACCTGTGTGAGGTGTGGGTCTTTGAGTCAGTTTTTGATCATCTGTTCACAGTGTATACACACTTCAAAAATCATGTTGCATACAAATATACAAATACAAATGTCTTTAAGTTGTCACCATAAATTTATTGGCAGTATGGTTTTTGAACTCTGTTCCTTGGAATCTTGGGGTTTCTTGCCAGGTTCTTCACAGTCGTCTTCTGAGGAGAGGGACATGGCTAATCTAGAGGTGCTTTCAGCCGTCCTCCTCTCCTAATTGCCACCCTTTACATGCCTCTACAGAGCAACCTTTTTTTTTTTTTTTTAAATTGATTTTGTTCCTTATTTGGTTTAGTTGAGAGTGGTTGCATTACAATGTACAATTTAAAATCTGGGAATGGTAACTCTTAGGATCCAGTTCAAAAACTCTCCTCCAAGGAGATACACCCAGGCTAAGGACTGGGAGAGTGTCACCTGACAGGCAGGTTTAGACTTTCGGAAGCATGTTTCACTTTCCAAAATCATGTCATCTTTCAGAACTGGGACAGAACAAACCCACTGTGAGTACACAGCACAAGGGCAGAAGAACAAAGCCAGGCAGACCCACCAGTGCAGGCAGACCGTTCAGCCACACACGCCCTGATTACAGTTTCTGATGTCAGACAGAGCAGTGGCAGGCTGCCAAGAAATTCTGGACATCAAATTGCTTTTGCTAAGCCAGCCCAGCGGTGCAGTAAAGAGCTAAGGAGCCCCAGGAGAGGGCTGGGAAAGGATCAGCTCTGTTTCCCTACCCCTGATGTGGGCCTTTCTCGATTAGGAAGTGCTGTGTAAAGGAAGTTATCGGGGGTGAAATCAACTCAGCAAGAAACCTTTTTAGACCAAAGCCCAAGAAAAACTAATGAAACCAGTTGGGCTGCTTCATGCTTATCATATGTGGTGTGTGGAGGTCAGCCGGCTTTCCAGCAAAGACAGACACCCCCAAACAAAGGAAAACTTCACTTCTGCATAATGATTTCTGGGCCCCAAAGGATGGCCTGGTTCTTCGAAGGGGTAAGAACTACATGAATCTAGTTCAAGCTGACACACTCCTTCTAAATTAATGATTCAAATGGAATGTCACCTATCATATGGATTAAGGATCATATTCAGTGGGGAGAAGCAGAGTCTCCTAAAGTTGAACCCCAAACAAATCACCGATTCTGTTTGCTTAGGCATGGAGCAGTCCAGAGGTACAGCTAGGGTCCTGGAAGCTCTGCTTCTTCACCTCTTGAATTTCTTCACTATGAGCCAATGGATGCTTCTACTTGTCTCTGAAGCAAGGTTGGCTAAATGAGGGCAATGAAGGGTGACTCAGTGGGAGACAGCTCAGTCTGTGCCCCTCCCCTATCCTCTACTCTTATCCCCCAATTTTAAGATTTTATTTTTATCCAACAACTGATGTTTATACAATTTAACAAAGACAATGTCACAAGGTATTTCACTGGCAAAGGAGTCCTGGCAGTAAAGTCTTTTAGTCCAAAATGCTGTTGTCCCCACCCAAACTGAAGCTCACTTTTAAGGAGGAAAGGGAGAAGACACTGTGTTCTGATAACTAGCTGACAGATCTAGCAGAAGAGTCCCTTGTCCTACTTTTTGAAGATGCATCTGTAATACCCCCTTGTCAGCTCGAGTCTACTTTTTGAAGTACGGTCAGCTTTCCACATCCACATATTCTGCATCAGAGGATTCAACCCATTATGTACCAAAATAGGTTTTAAAAACGTGCATCTGTGGTGAATACACACAGAATTTTTCTTGCCATCATTCCATGAAAAACATAGTCTAGCAACTATTTCCATAGAATTTATATTGTATAAGATATTATAAGTAATCTAGGCTTGTGACTTCAAGCACACAGGAGGATGTCTAGTTACATGGCAATAGTACACCATCTTATGTAAGGGAGGTAAAGCTCTGGAGATTTTGTATGCACGGGGGTCTTGGGACTGGTACCATGCAAACTCTAAGAGAAGGCTACACTTGAGTCTCACTATGGTTTCCTTTTTCTTTTTCACAATAGACTCTGTTTTTCTTTGTGACTTCAAGACCCTCTTTGGTGTGTCACAGCACAAGAGGCTAACACAGTAGGCGTGCCTCTTCTATGGCTAATGACAGATGCAAATGTCACTCAGGCTATGTGGATGGAATGGTAAGTTTGTTCCTTTGTGAATGAAGTTGTTTTTGGCAGGCTTGGTAGAATTGACTTGGGCTTTCTTTAAAGAGTTGCTGTTCTGTGGTTGGAGTGTGAAACAATGCCGGGGTCACACAGTTTGTTCAAGTGTAGCCACTGTTCTGCTGACCAGCTCCGAAAGGGGCTCTAGCTAGAAACTGCCCTTATTAATTCTTAGGAATTATTATTATATTATTATTTTTTATTATTATTTATTAGGATCTCCCATAGCCCCAGCCTGCCTGGAACTCATTAGGTAGACCAGGCTGGCCTCAATCTTACTGAGATCCACCTGCCTCTGATTTCTGAGCACTGCAATTATAGGCATGTACGAACATGCCCAGCATTCTTAGGAATTCTTTAACTTAATTTTTATGGGGAAACATGTATCCCAACTGAATGATGCCACCTGTCACTGCCAGATGTTGTGGCCATGTCTAATTGCCATAAATTTCTAAATGTTTCTTCTCAATTTCTTCTATTTATCTCAACACAGTGGGGTGACAGCTTGTAGACCTGCCTGGGCCTATTGTCATACACTTTTAGTAGTTCTGTGCCAGTGTAAGCCACATAGCTGTCCAGACATAATTTTAAATTAAACCAAATATAATTCAAAACAAAAGGCAAATTTGGGTTGGAATCTTGAAGTCATTGCAGTCCAAGGAGGACGTGACCTTACCGAGAATCTTTTTATTCTTTTTTTCCTACAGAAACAGAAACCGAAGTTTGGGGGTGTGAGGGTTTGATCCTATATGGGAATGTGGTGGCAAACTGCTGCCTTGGCAGATCCTCATCCCTATCTACTTCTAACAAGAATCACTTCAGGTCCCCAAGAGGAAGAACAAGGAAAAAATACAATGGGGGAGGTAGGTGCTCAGAGCTACAGCAAAGTTCAACATCTCCCTGACTTTCTAACTTCCAATAACAATGTTAAAACTTAAGCGAGCAGCTTAGAGAATTCAAATGTTGAGAAGCTGAGGTGCGTACCTCTTTGGATGTAATTTATTTTCTGATACTTAGGATAGTCCAAATCTTCAAGATAAACGAGTTTCTCTTCCTCTGGTATAATCTCCCCTGTCCTGTCCCAGTCAGAAAGACAATTAGGACTGAGTAACAACATAAATTAGTAGGTGGTAGAGTCTGCATCTTAACTTCCTATCTACTTCTGCTTGAGGGACATGGGAAGGTAAAGGGCTAGAAAAACTAGAAATCAGCAGTGGAGGCAGGGTTATTCATTTGACTCCTTTTTAAAATGGAAATGTGTTTCAGATTAAATTAGATATGACATTGACTAGAGTCCCAGTGGAAAACCAGTTTTTTATGATACCTGAAGGGGCTCTGAAGAAAAGTAATGCAAAAGTCCTTTTTGGAAGAACCTGGCAATTCCTCAAGCTCAATGAACAGCCCCATTACACCTCTGCTACCTACTGAATATGTCTGCAGCCCAGGAATATTAACACTTTAAAAAATATTTAATTACCAGCAATTGGGAGGCAAGCAGATGGATCTCTGTGAGATCAAGGCCAACTTGGTCCACATAGAGAGTTCTAGGCTAGCTGGGACTACAAGGGAGAGCCTGCCTCAAAAAGATCAAAAAGAAAAAAGATTTAGTTAAGTACATTTATTTATTATTTATTGTGTGTGTGTGTGTGTGTGTGTGCATGCCATAGCACAAGCATGGAGGTTACAGGACAACTTACAGAAGTTGGTTCTCTCCACAACATGGATTCTGGGCCTCAAACTCAGGCCATTATGTTTGGTGGCAAGTGTCTTTACCCACTGAGCCATCTTGCTGTTCCCAACAGTATTTTCTACGTTCATTGATTTTTAAAAAAGTACTTATTGTGTTCCAGTCACACTGTTGAGGAATTTTCCGTGATCTAACACAGCAGAAGCAGTTTCTTTCTACTGAAGGCAGGTAGAGTTTCTGAGATGCTAGGAAATTTTCTCAGAGTGACACCGTCTTTATAGTAGGGATATTAACCCAGGCTGTTCACTAACAAGCCCTCTCTCAGGCCAAAATATTCCCATATTCCACCTGAGTGGCAGACCCATAGATTCAAATCTAGCTCTCTCTCCCCTGCCCTTAGCTGCAGTCCTCCTTGGAGTAGAATCCCCACCAGGTTGCTTTCTGGATCCTGCTGGCCATGGCCCATGGAAGGAGCTAGAGACTACTTGTTGGCTAGAGTGAACTTACTGCCTGGTCTCTCACATATTAATGCCTGTAACTCAAAGACTGGCCAATTCTGCTTCAGAAGGAACTGTCTCGCCATCAGGAAAATCCACAGTTGAGTGTTAGTGGCTGCATGGGATTTCCTTGACACTTTGGGCTTTTGTGGTTGAAAACAGAAGGGCTTTGAGTGTTGGCAAAGCCTTTGTCTTAAACACCAACCTAACTAACCTCAGCTCTGTTCATCATAAAACTTGAAACTTTTGACATCACTCATTCCCCCAGTCTGGGCAGCAGGCTGTTTTAAGTCTAAATCATAACCAAGAGGCTGACAGCTTCTGGTGGGTTAGAAGCCATTGACTGCATCTTTTTGTATCAAGTCTCAGTCTTTTGAAGTAGCTAAAAGAACAGAAAGGCTTGGCTAAGAGAAGAAATTTTCCTCTCAGAGAAATTGCTGTCTTTTTCTCTGTCTCTGTCTCTGTGTCTCTGTGTCTCTATTTTTGTCTCTCTGTCTCTCTGTGTGTGTGTATCTCATCAGCTTTCACTGAATCTCTGCAAAATTCCTTGGCAAAGAAATGGACAACAGACAGATACTTCTGGTAGAGAATTCATGGGGTCCTAGGGCCAGAAAAGCTTTCTTTACCTCTGACAGCTATCTTTGGCTATTCTCAAGTAACTTCTCCTCCTCCTCCTCCTCCTCCTCCTCCTCCGATGCCAGTGGCAATTTGACCCTGCACCTTTCTAAGCTATGACTTGGGATTCTAACCTCTTGGAGGACAAGCGCCTGTGTACTTCATAAATGACTGTCGAATGAGTTTTAGGCACTCAAAGCTCATTTGCTTCCTCCTCCCCCTCCTCCTCCTCCTCCTCCTCTTCCTCCTCCTCTTCCTCCTCCTCCTCTTCTTCTTCTCCTCCATGATGTCACTAAACTTTATCTCCCTCAAACTCTCACACTGGGATTTTAAGTTGGGAATACATGCCATTCTTAATTTAATTTGGAGACCTGGCCTTTTGTCCATGCTGTGTCTTCCCACATAGGAACATTGTGTTTCTTCATGTTCCTCAGTCAGATTTTATTTGTCTTCATGCAGGGCTTGTGTGTTTCTTTCAGTTTTCCCAAAGGTTTTGTATTACCATGGCTGGGGTTGGAATTTAGTGTTGGATTTATATATGTGCACTATAATTGCTATTAAAAGTGGGGAGGGTGCCTTAAAGCTGGGAGAGTGGTTGGAAATGATACTTCTCTCTGTATCACTTCATGGATGTGCTTATAGATTATAGGAATGGAGGACCATGAAAATACAGGGTGGCAGATGGGGCCTTAGTCATCAAAGTGAAAGTAGGTTTGTATTAATAATTTCTCCAAGCTCAGAGACTTCAATAATCATTTACTGTTGCTCACATACCTGCTAGTTAGCTGTAGTTCAGCTCATCTGGTCTGTGCTTAGCTGGGGATCCCTGTTAAGTTGTGACTGCTGGGTTTGTTGTGGGCTTGCTTACTCATACTTCAGCTGTGCCCAAGATGGTCAGGAAGAACTTGTGATCTCTTACATTCTAGACATAGAATTGGTGCACTGCTACTCCTGACTCAGATGCCATTGGTCCTTGCAGGTGACGTGGCTGAACTCAAGGGACAATGCAGTGATAGAACCATGTTTCCAAGAATGCCCTCCATGCATGGGTAGAGTAAGGCTGGCTACAAGGGAAACCTGAACAAGTTTTAGAAGTTATCTTGTGACTGCAGACGAAGGTAGACCTGTGGACCTTACCAGTATGAAGCAGCTGTCAGTCTACAGTTCCTTGGGTTCTTCCAGATCTCCTTCAGCATCTTTAAATCACAGGTGGGTTTTCTGGATGTTCATGGAGAGTGGTTACAGCTTGCCTGCAGTTCTGAGTGTGTGCTGGAGGCTTGATGGCAGTGAGACACCATGTCGGATCTAGCTTATCCTCAAGGGTGCTGGTTTGCCGTCGTCCTTGCCCACTTCATTCACATCCGACGCTCATACCTCACTTCTGCCAATCTTGGGCATAGCAGCAGATGCAAAGCTCACACACTTAAATGGACTGCTTACAAAAACACATAAGGTCTGATTCCTGCAAAAACCGAGGATATTCCTCATCATGATTTTGCTTCTCTGACCGGACCCTTGCTGGCAGATGAAGAGTTGCAGGCTGTCACCATGAAGCCAGAGCAAGGGAACGTGACTGGAACTAGTCATTCACTATCCATGGGTACGATAGAGTTTTTCTGAAGACAGATGAGGACAAACAGGCGCTTTCTGAATACCTTTCTTAGGGGTTAAGACAAATGGGCTCTACTTCTGATCTCCGACTCCCGTGGTGGGGAACCAAGATTTCCCTTCATTGCACAACCCATTTTACATGATACCGTTGACCCCCCCTAAAGAAGTTACCAAAGCTTCATTATTAACAGATTTTGTAAAAGTAAGATCTCTTTTCAATACAAGCACTCTAATGCTCTTCCAACAAATCGTGTGCAATAATGAAATCTCTAAGATCTAAACCCTACGCACTTACTTAAAGGAATATTTAGTAAAGTAATAGGGTAGAATAATTAAACAACTCTAATCTCGTTCTATTTCCTTTTTCTTTTTTATAGGGCTTGATATTTAGTGTAAATAATTTCTGCTTTCATTTGCTTTCTGCCACCCCAGGCTCTGCATTTCTGAATGGACCAGGCTGTGGGCTTAAGTCACACTTAAAATGTGAATTGTCTAAGAGGACTTTTGTGTCTTTATTTTTTCTTAAAACAGCTTTGGCTTGCTTGGCCTGGGACACTGGCTTTGGGGCTTTGAGGGAGATGAGACACTTCAGTGTTTCCCTGGCAGCTGCACTAAAGGAAACCGCTTCCCTGCACGTCATCTGATTTGCTTCATGCCATTTTGATCACTTCTTCTGACAGTTCTGATCTAATTTTTATTTCAAAAAAGTTATCAATTTCAAAGTTTAAAGTTATTAGGATTTAAAATCTCTGATTTTTAAAACAGTGAAATTTAATCTTAAGTCAAGGGTAGGGGACATGAGCAAAGTTTTTAGGCTTCTTTTCCACAGAAGACTCTTGTAACTAATATTTATTATGATAATGCTTTGCTATTGCAAACCTTTGATGAATAACATTTTGAGGAACTACCACATAACAAAGCATACGTTATAACACCCAGTTTGAAGAGAGGGGGTGACTTCAATAGAAAGAGAAACACAATTATCTCATGGTTACACATGCTATGAAGTGTCATTACCTTTGTTTTTAACAACTTGTAGAATACTTTCATTGTAGGTGAAGCATCAGACACATTTTTATTCAAAGGAAGAGAAAGAAAATGAACATTGTGTCTGCCACATGTTCTGAAAAAGACCCTGGTGGCTTTGTGCTCTAAGTTCGGTGTTAATTTATCCCCAAGAATCTTGTGGACCCTGGAACATCCTGCTTTCACGTCTGTCCCATGATCTTCTCATCTCCACGACACCCCCTCCCCCGGCGAAAAAAAGTCCTTGTATGGTTTAGTGGTAAGTCCATTTGAACAAGTTTTGTTAATGCCCCCATACTTGAGAAAGACACTGAAAGAAAGGGACAATTAATTATTTAATAGACATCTATGGAGGATCACTGTGTTATTTTAGAAATGACATCCATCTTGTAGAATAATGGATGACACTATGGGGTTTGCAAGAAGCAGGAGCTTGCATCAGATTTGATAGGTTCACTCAGAACAAGGCACAAGTCCACTGCTAAGCACAACCCCGGGGATAAGGAGACTGGTTAGTCAAGGGGAGGAAGACTGTCAGCTGGAAGAGGGCAAAGCAAACAGTGATGGAGGGAAGAAGCAGACTCGCTGCACATTTACAAGGACCAGTGGTAACTGCTGATTGACTAGGTTTGGGTAATGAAGAAAGAAAGCCATCATCTCAGCCAGAGCGTTGGTCAGGTATGAGAGGCAGGCCATTGTTCATTTTGATCTTTTACATCAGAGGGTATGAGGTAATTCTGAACATGAAACCTCTTTGCTCATATTCTCATATCTTCCTTGTTCATTTGTTCCCTAAAGAACCTGAAGAAAATTACTGGGGCAGCTGGAGAGGAGGTCCGAGGCCAGAGCTAAAGTGACACAGAATGATCTAGAATCAAGTCCCAATGTCCATGTGCACCATGCCCTGGCTCCTCCAGCGTAGACTAGCTCTACAGGTTTAATGCTCTCATCAACAAGGTTGGAGATAACCTCTGCCCTGAGGCACACACATAGGCTAATTGCCTGCAGCATTTTTCTCTTTTTGGGTTTACCAGTGTTGACACAGTTCATCTTGTTGGTCCTCATGAAACATCAGCTCCTTCCTAAACAGAGCAGGACCATGAGTCTGATGTGTGTTTGTGGGGAAGTGTGGTCTTCTACAAGTCCTTTCAACAGCCCCTGAGGGTTCCAAAAGAAACTTGTAGGGTGTTTGTGAGAGCTGGATGACATCACAGATATAAAACACTTTGTAAACTCTAAGGGTTCTTCCATTTGGTTGTTATTATACTAGACATGGATTCTGTTCTGTTCGATCATAAAACTTATCTGGTGAAAATCCTGGTGTAATTTTTCCTTTCCTTAAAATGGGGTCTGTTCCTTTGTTGTTTACTAAAGATACTTGCAGTGGTGTTTGGTGACAATGAATAAAAGTTTTATTCATTTTATGTCAAATGAAGGACACTCTAGGACCACTGAGGGAGCTCCTGGGTATCCCAAGGGCTCTGAGGATTAAATCTTGGAGCCTGTGAGGAGCTTCAGTGACTCCCCACTCTCTAGGACCACAGAGTCTTGTAGTTTTTCTTTTACTGTATGATGGATTATTCCAAAAACCTTTCAGTAAGAAACAATAAACATTTATTATTCTCCCACTTGATGAGGGGCAGGAGAAGCCTACTGGGATGTCACCGGGAGGTCTCCCATAGGTATCAGCAGGGACCGTGCTATCATCCGAAGGCAGAAGGATGATCTCCTTTAAGCTTTGTCACATGATTTTGGCAGAATTCAGCTCCTTCCTATAAGCTAGGGACCTTTCTTAGTTTCTTATCACATGGACCTCCCCACAGGGCAGTTCATGACACCTGAATGCAGGACAAGAAAGTGACACCACGAGAAAGAACGTGCAAAAGGAAGCCTTAGCTGTTTGTAATGACAGGACTCCTTAACTCTGATCAGGATCTTCAAAAACATCAAGACCCTAATTTTGGATTTACATAATCCAGTTTTAGGAAGAATTCTGCTGTCTGTTTAACCAGAAGTCCCCTCAGCCTTCATGTGTCTTCTCAGTGACTTTCTGTCCCCTATCCCCTGCCCTATTCCTTGACCACAAATCCCCGCTTGTCCTTGCTGTAGTCAGGTGAAGGCTAGTTCTCTGACAAAGTTTCTCTTCCCTTATTGAAATAGTTCTTGGATAAAATCACTTTTCATGGCTTTTATTTCTGTACTCTGTTATTTCCCTGACAGGAATGTCATTTGGGAAATAACATCCCATCACTTTTGTCATATTCTTTTGTAGAAAAGCAAGTCACTATGTTCAATGTAGACTCTTGGGGAAGACAGTGAACCTAGGAGGATTATCAAGGATGGGCCTTTGGAGCCATCTTATAGGCTGTGCTTCACAGGTCCTATAACCAGCAGCATAGCACCCCTTCTCTGGGGCTGCCTCATAGTCTCTAAGATGTTGCGATACCATAGAAAGCCTTCTTTGCCCATCCCCAATTCTGTAAATGAACTAGGCTTTGATTTCAGTTGTCATTCTCTACAATATTGTCAGACCCATTTGGCTTTCATCATCAATTCATGCTTGGCCCTGGATTCCTCTGTGGCCCAGAGCTCCTGGTTCCTCAGAGAAAGGTCACCAAGGAAATAAACTAGTTCATCCCCTTAAATGCGACATTAGGTTTCTGAGCTTAGGAGGCTTTTTGGTTCACAATCAATCTATACTTTCAAGGTAACAATAATGCTTTTTCCCCCAAACAAGAAAATAATGTTATGGTAGATGATTTCTTTTCCAACCTGAGAGTTTTATCATCCCAAATTTGAGCTGAAGTTCAGAAAATAATACCCCAAAGTCTGATTAGCATTGCTAGTGCTCCAAACAGAGGGAAGCTGCACAGTCTCAGTAGAAAGTTCTGTCTGCCCTTTGGCCTCCTGTCTCTCAGCCCTGTTCTCTTTGGAAGCTAATTACAGAGACCAGAATATTCCTTTCCCAGTTCAGGCTTCAGAATCTAGACTCCATCTCCCTAAAATCAGTCATACAAAACTAGAAATATTACCGTAATCTCCCTGTGCCCTTCTGTGTAAGAGCTGGTAACAAAAAATTTCTCTTACTTACTTTGCCTGATAGTAGACACCATGAGACCCTCATGCCAGAAGGGTCCATATCCGTAAGGAAAGTATGCCACACAGAGACAAAGAACCATCTGAATAGACAGGACTCTCTGGGTTTCCCCTTAGCCTCTATGATCCAATCTCTTTTCAATATGACTACCCACATCTGGTTAACCCTAAGCATAGATGTAGACAGCTTTTCCCCTGGGTCTTTGGATCTTCACTCAAAACCTCTTCCATCACGTAAAACATTTGTTAAACAAGTGCATTATGCTTTTCTCTTGTTAATATATCTTACTCTATGAGTATTGACTGTGACCCTTCCCACGAATAAGCAAAGACACTGCTACATTATTATCATTTTCTAGGAAAGCTTGTAGATAAACCATACTGAGGCCAATGAACTCAGTAAAATCCCTAAATGAATCTTTAATCTCTGAGAATCTGGAGTGACCCACCATTTACATAACATGTAAGCAATCCTCCCTAACAAAGTTGAGCATTTCCTTTTTGGGATTGCAAGTTTGAGGAAAATAAATATGAAAGAGCTTTTAAGATGTCTCCTTAAGATGAAGCCTTGAAAAGTTATTAATTGATGGACTTTGTAAATGGTAATTTAGGAGACACAGGCTCTAAAGTCTAGTTTTTAAAATGCCAAGTGTAAAGTGGTCTTCGCTTGCTTTCTGTGTTGACTTTCATTAAAGATTTGTATAAACAGATGAACAGTGACTAGGGTGCTTATTGGTACCAGCCAATTATGGAAATTGGTGTTTGTTGGTGGACAGCAAAGGTTTTAGTTTGCTTTAGTTTGGTTTTTGGATCTGCAAGGTCTGTAAGAAGAGGAGTTTTTAAATGTTGATTCACCTTGACCAATAAGATGGGAGGACTTCCCTCAGTGTCTCATGGTCCCAGAACAGAGACTACTGTGCTAAACGTGGGTAAGTACCTAGGCTAATCAGTGGCTTCCCACACCAACTGTGACAGTCTTACTACCCAGAGCCACCGTAGCCGCCAAAAGGAGGCTCTGGGTACCTCTTTTCACTGAACTGTTGCCTGCCCACATGGACCAGGGGAAGCCAAGGAGGCCTGACCCACCCACTGCTCCCTTGCTTTCTCTCAGCTGACCCTCCCTCTGCTTTGAGAAGCATGATGGATTGGCTTGAAACAAAACCATCCCATTCCCAAACTGAAAGGTTCCTTTTTACATTTGGGAACAACTTGAAACCACTGGAGAAAATCATGTGCCAATTATGTATAAACTCCTTTACCACAAGGTATAAGGAAGCCATAATTCGGGGGCTTATGTTTGATTGAATTCATCTGTTTCCATTTTGTAAATAGAGAAAAGGGAGAGTCCGTGGTGGTGGACAGTTGATATAAGGCAGCTTCTATTCCTGGGTAGAAGAAGGGGTGGCCCTGTCGCTTCATAGCCTAGAGCCAGGCTCCTTAGGTGCAAAGAATTATGAGAGCCTACACTGGAGGAGAGGTCAGCCTTACATACAGCAGTGCCAGATTCTTCCAGAACCATAGAGTAGAAGAGAAGGGACCATGTTTTGTCAATTGACCAGCCAAAAACAACAGTCTTGCACCGGGGAATACCCCTACCTCCATCCAGGACAGATTTACACTGATGGGCCTGTGTTTGCCAGCAGCTGACAAGTTAGACTTTCCTTTTAACATCCCTAAGTGTGTTGGTACTAATTAGGTGAAAAACGAGATGCATTGTTAGAACTGGCTTTCCTTTCCTACTTGGCAGCTTGACATTATGGGACATTGAAACCTCAAATTGCTTTGCAGAAACATGCCCAAGGGTAAGTGTGCATTATGGGTGCAGGGAGGACCCAGTAAGGTAAAGAATAAAGGTCCCTTCCCCATCATTCCCATCTGCCATGAATGAAAGCCTGGCTTGTTAATATGCACAGTGGATTAACTGATGTCCCTTTCCAAGTGTGGGTCTCTGGTGACCACTAGGCTTGGAAGTCAGACAAACTTCGTCATAAACTGTCTTTTTTATTCAACTTCTGGAAGGAATTTTGGCCCCGTTTAGGCCTTCAATCCCCTTATCCATAGAATGGAGACATCTACTCCACTGGACTGTTATCATATGAAGAATATTGAGAACTGTGCAACATAGTAACATAATAAAAGTGAGTCTGGCCCTTTTCTTCCTATTCAGAGCCTCAGTTTTCCGAGGAAGCCGCTGTAGCTCCTGAATAGTACATTTCAAGCTCCATCTGGTAGATCCCGAGGATTCCTTATCCTACAGCCGGGGACGCCACATTCTGAGGCAATAAAGACGCGCTTTCTATATCTTTCTTCATTGCCTTTCAAGTGACTTGAAACGTGCCTCTCTTTCGGCAGCTGTGATAATTGTCCGTCACTTTTGTTCATCTCCAATCATTTTCTTTTAAATTGTTAAAATATGAAAATATTTTCCAAAATGAATAGTTATTGGGACATTTCTGTTCTTTTTATTAGGTCAGCACTTAATTTGCTAAGAATCAGATGTGCAAACCTTATGTTTTATGTATGATACAAATCTGTGTTGGTCAGCTTCTAGTTACTATAGCAAATATCTGATATAATCCACTTACGAAGGAGAAAGTTTTGTTTGGGGTCACAGTTCTGGAGTGTCAGTCCACCATTAGGTGGACCTACTGCCTGCACATCTTTGGTTGGGGGCAACACATCATAGAGGGAACAACAAACCATTCACTTTGTGACTAGGATGTAAAAAGAGAGAAAAAGGAAGAGGAAGGGTCTCACTGTCCTTGTCAAAGGCATGCCTTCCAAAACCTGCAGATCTCCCACAGGTTTCATCTTTTAACATTTCCATGTGCTCCTCAGAGCATCAAGCTGTGGTCCAAGCCTTTAGGACATGGGCTTTTGGGGGACTGTCCAGATTCAACTGTAGCAAGACACTCCTTCCTGTCCTTCTTGTCCTCTTTAGTCCATTCTTAATTTGATTCTGTAAACATTGATAGTTAAGAGTTTTATATGGGATTATCCAAATTAATTTTCTCCAGTACTTTATCATTACCCATGTTTTACTCAAAACAAGAGGACCAAGAACTACTTGACAACTTTTCTGAGATTACCCAGATTAAAAGTAGAAGAAGAATTTGACCCAAGAGAATTAAGAACTCTGACTTTCTTATCAAGTGTTCCTTCATCCCTTTAAGAGAAATGTCACAAATAAGGACTAAATGGCCTAGCACAAATCCAACACATCAAAAGACTCCCTCAGGAATATGAGGCCGAAGAGGAAATGGAGCTTGTGGTTCAGACCCAAGTGGTGGCACATGCAGCACCCAATCCAGGATCACTCCCTTCTTATTTCACGCCCATTGACCCTGGAATACACTCTAGCTACTCTTTAAAGGCATCAACTCTCAATTTTCCCTTCTGTTTTAAATGGGCAAAACAATTGGAACTCACTAGAGCTTCTTGGAGCAAGTTCCTTCTGACAGCCTAGAATAAACGTCCTTGCAAGCTGCCTACCTCTCAGCAATGAGAATTGTATTTAGTAGTTGGCGAGATTTGTACCTGACTGATTGCTCTCACATTCCTCTAGAGTCTTATAATTGGAGTTTTGTTCATGATTTATGCCACAGCTGTACATCCGAATATTTGTCCTGTTATTTGTGTCAGGTTTCAGAATCTCTCAGGCTTTCCCTAACACTTGGGTGTAATGGCTATTTTGTTTTTAGTAACTGTGCCTCTAGGGACATTCAGACCTTTCAGGCTTAGCTTGGTGATCTGAGTGTGATTTTCTCACTAGGCAACTTCTTGGACTTTCTGCCCAGCTTGTGTGTATGTGTGTATGTGTGTATATGTGTGTGTGTGTGTGTGTGTGTGTGTGTGTGTGCATGTTGTGAGAAACAGTCACAAGTCTATTTTTTTGGAGGCTCAATTGTATCAGTTTTTCCAGGGTAATTTGTCTCTGAGGGATGGGTGATGAAGAGGACTAAACAGCAGGATAATTTGGTCCTTTTCAGACAAGGATGATCTTATCAGGCTTTGACTATCTTGTGATGCTGAGCCTGAGACTGTAGTGCTCTGACAATATTTGCTTTCGACAGGTTGGAAGTCTGTGCACCAAGCACTCTGGCTCCTTTAAAGGCAGCTGACCAAGTCTTATCCTGATGTAAGCAATTTTAATTCATTGAGATTCTGCTTAATGACGCTGGTGATTTACATTGTTGTCATTCTTGAGTGTTATTATGCTTTCAAAGACAGAGATCCGGCCTGTGGAGACACTTTTCTCTAAATGCTTCCTTTGAAGAGTACTGCTCACCATGTCAGGGGGAGAAATGAGACAAAAGAGAGTATTCTATGAGGCAGCCAGGCTCTCTGCTAAGAAGTCCACAAAGAATGGTACCTATTGTTCTCACCTGGTCTTTCTGTATCTTTTGTGATGAATGCTCAGAGCTCACTGAGGAAGGCTTGTGTCTATGGAAGTTTGGGGTTATCCCCAGTAGTTCGCTGTGGCTTTATCCACTATTGTTCTCCAAAGCAATGTTTCCTTGATTCTACAGGAATCAAAAGCCCAGATCATGCAGGTACTCTGCAGCACTGTCAGATCCAGAGAGGGTACCATGAAAGGAAAATCGTGTGTTCCATTGGTTATTTGAAGATAGAGAGGAAAATTAGGGCAAGATATAAGAAGACATGGATTCTAACTAATATCAGTGCAGTCCTCCAAACACAACTTCTGAAAGAAGAAGAGGTTTCCTGTGGCTGAGTGCTTAAGAAGGTTCAAATATTCAGGAAGTTAAAAACTATGAGTGGGAGCAATAATGTCTAGTTGTATCCGTCTTTCAACCCTAACTGTAGGCTACTGTGTACCAGGTGTTACTCAGGGCTTGAATCAACAAGGGTCTACCATTTTCCTTTGACTTTTGCAGTTGCCCTCTAGCTGGCTGTCTTGCTTCCATTCTTCCTCCCCATCCCCAAACAGACATATCCACAGATCAGCTAGCACAAGTCAATGAAAATCTGCATCTGATTACATCACAATTCTGCCTAAACCTTTAAAGACCCTCACATCCCTGAATCCAAGTCTTAAGTGGTCTAGATGGAGTATCTGACTGCATCTCCACATCTCTAAATTCTCAGCCCCTGGGACCCAGATTATTACCTTCTGAAAGAAGATCCTCTATCTCTATGAACTCCCAAAACTTTTTACCTCAGTTTTAGCACTTACTATATTGTTATCTAATTTTTCTTTTGTCTTTTTGGGTTCTGCATTGGATTCTGAGATTGTGAAAAGACCCTGGCTTTGCTTATCTTGGAATCATCCCCAGGACAAAGTGCTCTGTACGTCACTGTTAAATGGATAAATGACTGAATAGACAAATAAGCACGTGGGTGACTAGGCACCTCTTTTCCATGAGCATGATGTGACTCTGGTTTTCTATGGAAGCCAGCAGACAGAATCTAGACTGGGCCTGCCAATAGTTCATAAGCACCTTGGATGGCAAAGATGCTCAATGGTTATACCCTGGCCCTAAAGTGTTTCATTTTCCTGCCCCAACAGAATCTGAAGATCTGACTTCAGGCCCACTGCTGGCACTCAAAGAAGTGAAACAGGGTTGTTGCAAGGAAGACCCTCCCTTGCTTCCTTGGTATGCAGAGAAGATGGTGAGCTGTAAAGACAGCTGTGGAGTCCTTGCTGTCTCCACTGTGGGACAGTGACTTTCATATGAGCCTGGTTCTAGCTTAGTCTAGGCCCTGTGCTCTGCAGTTCCATTAGCGTAAATATTGTTCTTCTAGGCAAGTAACTATAGGAAGACAAGGAAGGAGAAACCACATGTGCCTGATGTGCCCTCTGCATCAGACAGATGCAGCTTGGCAGAGCCAGCTTTGCAGTCAGACTGGCATGTTAAGCTTTGGGGTCAGGGGTCCTCACCCCCACTCTTCTTCCCGCATGCACTGTTGGTAGCTGGGCCAGGCCTTCCTGGGGGCATCACAGTGGGTTCCCGGCACCAAAAGGGTATGGAAAAATTATAGGGAGGAAAAACCATTTGCTCCTGGAACAGTGCCCAGGCAGTTAATATGGTCCTCAGAGAGCTCTTCCTGTACCACTCGTAATTAATCCAGAGAGCTCATGGTCCTGGGAGGTTTTAAGGACAAATGGTGCCATGGGCTTCCAAAAAGGAGTTGCTGTCCATGTATGAGAGTTAATATCACTCTTTAGACAGGCTGGGAGGAAGCCTGCCAGGACTGTCAGTGGGGCTGTTTGGAGAGAGGGAATGCAAAGTCCTGGACTAGAATGCAAAGTATAATGCTAATCAGCGTGGTAGTTAGTTATCAGCGAGTGGTTCTTATGTACTTGATCTCACACACAGCGCTTCCTTTGTATTTACGTGATAATTCTCATAAAGGCTGGAAGTTGTTGTCATCCCTATTTGACAGATGATAGTAAAGAGACCAGAGACATTAAACAACTTGTCTAAGGTCACACAGCTGGAGAATGCAGAGATAAGATCTAAACTGAGGCAGAAGGTGTATATGTCATCCTTCAGTTACTGGATCTTAAATTTCAGTGCCACCTGGGATTGGATGGCCCATACATGCCTTCTCCCTGTGACTTACTGCTGACAGTGAGAGAGCCTGGATTTGAGTAACAGCAGTGTTACCCTACAGCAAGTCACCTGCTCTTTAAGTTAGTGTCCTCCTCTGATAAAGAGACATAAGAATGACTCTTTTATTTATTTTGGTTGGTTAAATATGAGACTATCTTGAAGTCCATTATGAAACGAAAGTGTTATTTCCCTGGTGAACTTGGCTTTGAGGTGTTCTCTATGTGGATTTGTGCAAGAAACAAGAGCTTGAGTATCATGCTGTCCAGCGGTCTTTATGCAATGAGGGGGACACTCCTTGCCTGTGTTGGCGATAACCTTTGATATATAACTTGTGAGACTGAAGAACTACCGATTAAATTTTACTTTATTAATTTATATTTGAATACCCATATGTGGCTCATCCATACTGCCATGGATAACACAGGGAATGGTTTTCACTGGATGGCACCTTGGAGATCAGGTAGCCCTTTGGTTACCCAGCTTGAATGACTGAAATTCTTAGGAACCTGCTGAAGGCCATGTGTTAAGTTGGCAGAGAAGAGGCTAAGAACCAGAACTGCTGATACTTTGATAGTATCCACCTTAAAAATTCTACACTCCCTGATTCTGATTAGGAGATGAAAGGAGTGACCACTGTTAACCTAATAGCCATATGATATGCAGCTAGTGAACTACCAGGATAGCCCTGGTTTTGAGGGTTCCTGAAGGCTAGAGAGCACTCAGAAGACTGTGCCCATGACCACTGTAAGCTGATTGTGACTGCCTCAACTGTGAGCCTTGCTCTGTGCTTCTTCCATTGTGTTCCAGTCTTATTCCTTATAGTGCACACAAAGGAAACCATCTCTGATGGTCCATGGGATCTCTCTGGTCAACAACTCCAAACCAAAAGAGAGAGATCATTCCTGGCATTAGGCTTTTCATTTGCTAAGCTTCCCACTCAACCTGACTCCTGCAATTGATGGAGACACCTCTGGAAAGACCTGTCTCCCCAAGGAGCAGCCCTACCAGTGGCAGTGGATGACAATGGTGTTTCTGTGGAAAGAGAAGCCTGTAGTGAGATTGCAACCACCCTGTCAAGTGTCAAACAACAATGTAGAACTGGACCTGAATTTCCCCACATATCAACTTAAGCAGCCTTACTTTTGAAAGGGGGCAGTTCATGGGTGGGGAGATAGAATGCAGTGATATAAATGGGAAAGGGGAACAATGGACAGGGCGGGCTTCATAGGGTGGCGACTGGGAGGTTATAAAAGTAAAAGGAGGGATAACTAACCTTAAAAGTCTTTTGAAAGAGTCATATGGAAACCTACTATAGAAGGTTCTTTCAATATATACACATTAAATATAAAGAGTTTAAATGTAGTTACCCTATCAAGAGTTTAGCGTCCCTAAGAGATACTACAGACTAACATACGAAAAGCCCAATGCCAGGAATGGTCTCTCTCTTTGGGAGCTGCTGACCAGAGAGATTCCATAGATCCTCAAATAATACTAACTATTGCCATTGCACTTGGTTACCCACCAGAACTTGATAATGAGACCCTATTGTTGAAGACACTATATACATGAGTTGTAGAATAAGCAAGGAGCATCAAGCTGGTACTGGCCTCAAAGCTTTGTCTCTGCTGGTTAGTTTTCACAGTACTAGAAGGTTCTGTTTATGTTACTGGCACAGAAAAGTGATCATCATCCTCAACCAGCTGTGAACCCTGTAAACAACTGGCTTGGCAATAGTGGCCCAAATGTTGTGGGAGTAAGTAACAATCACCTTCTAATTGGATTTAAAGACTCACTTCCAAGATGGAGTCTGTATCCAATACTATTATCAGGGCCAAGAACCAGGGGCTGGACAGGTCACAAGCCATAGGGGAGAAACTATTCCTAACATTCTGCTAAATAGATATAGTATTAAAATGATTCATTAGGCAAGATATGCCCAGTGGTGCAATAGTGGCATGAATGTTTTGGGAGTAACCAACCACTCTCTGATTAGATTTAAAGCCTGATGCACAAGATGAAACCCACTCCTGGTACCATTAACTGAGTCAAAAACTCATGGATGGCTATGTCATAGGCCCTAGGGAAGAACCTAGAATGAGTATTGTGCTAAATGGACATAATATTAAATCATCCTTAATGACTATTGTTATACCCATAGATTAGTGCATCTCTCAACTCTCACCAGAAAAGATGCTTCTTGGAGCAGATGGTGATTAACACAGAAACCCACAACTGGTCAACATGGAGAGAATAAGAGACTGCAGATTACTGAACCCTAAATGTGATACCTATATCACACCTTCTCCTCCCAAGGCTCAGAGATCATTGTGGAAGATGGGGAGTCAGTGGTGGTAGATGAATACAAGGAAACTGTGTTGTCTGGACACCACAGATAGTTGCATATATGAGCCCATAGCACTTATGACAGCATGCACTAACCAGGCAGGGGCCCAAAATGGATGGGAGAGGTGAGTAGGAATCCCTAATTGAGGATCTATTGGTAATTGATAGATGCTGGGAAAGGGAGAGTCAGTTTTCCTTACTAGTATGGTGCCTGGTAGATTGACCAGATGTCAAGGGATATACCCACTCTCAAGAACAGTTAAGAAATACAGATTAGACTTGATAGGCCTTAAAAAGAAGACAAATAATAATAGAGGATATGAAGTCTTGGGTGGGGGGAGTAAATAGATGGAGGTAGAGACAGTAAAAGGGGTCTGGTTATAATCAAAATATCTTGTATGAAATTCTTGAATCAATAAAATATTTTTAAAAAGTAATGTGGAAATATAAATAATGCTCTTTAAACTTTATTTAAATGCTGTTCTAAAACTGTTACATTGTGGGAACTGGAAAAATGGCTCAGTGGTTAAGAGCATTGGTTATTCTTGCAGAAGGTTGAAGTTCAAATCCCAGTACCCAACACAGTGGCTAACAACTGTCTGTAACTCCAGCTCCAGAGGATCTAGTGCCCTCTTCTGTCCTCCATGGGCATTGCATAACATGGGTGCACTTATTACACATGCAGGCATAACATAAAAATAGATTTTAAAAATTAAAAAAAAATTATTTAAAAATCTGTTACATTGAGACTAGTAAAATATTAGATAAATATCCTTCTGATAGTACCTGATTCAACAAAGTCATACCACTGATGAACAAATGAAACTCTGATACATCATTGTTGTTTTAATCGTCAGCATAAGCAAAACGAGCCAGTATCTTTATCAGCATTATACGCATTCTTAGTCACAGACTGACTGTCAATAGATGAGTGGTGAAAGTCAGTAAGAGTTCTGTGATTCAGTCAGCTGTGTAGAATTTATAATAAAAGAACACTGCGTATTTTGGTATTTTGTTGGATTTTATACATGTGTTATCTTTGTAAAAATTTATAATAAATATGTTTATTTTTTTCCTAGACAGCCTATGAAACATATATTAGTATTTTTCTTTCAATCACTAGCATGACTGAACTAATCTCATTTACATGCTTACTTTTAAATCTATAAAACCGTGCATTTACTGAGTGACTTTTTGAAATAGAGGGTGCCTTCCTTCCTCCATCCCTCTGTCCTTCCGTCCCTCCCTTCCTTCCTTCCTTCTTACTTAGAGGACTTATTAGGAGAAAACAGAGAAAAAACTTGGACTAGTCAGCCAAAAATACCTTTATTTATAAAGATTACCTATCTCCACCAATAAAATATGGCATAACACACAATAACTATCTTTAATATTTCAATATGAATTAATATTGGATCCCTTCCAATTGGAGAGGTATCTCAGGGTAGATTGGACAAGACTTTTGGTTTGGGGGGTTTAGATAGTTCTTTGTTGATACTTTTGTACATGCTCATACATACATGCCACAACACACATGTCAGAGAATAACTTGTAGGTGTTGGTTGTCTCCTTCTACCATATGGGTTTTAGGGATCAAAGAGATTGTCAGGCTTGGAAGAAAGTGCCTTTACCCGCTGAGTCTTCTGGCTGTCCTGGAGAGTTGAAAGTTTCAGAATTTTATTTCATTATCTCTGTTAACATTATCTATAGTTGAGTGTTACACTGATAATTTACAGACATCACCAGAGGAAGAAGCATATTCTTGAGGGCTGGAGCTATGAGCATCATCAAGTGGAGTCTGGAGTGAAATTTCTGGGCTTGGAAGAGAGGAATATTTTCCGCAGAGACACCAAAAGCTCCAGACACTGACCTTCCCTTAAACTTTCCAATTATATCAAAGCTTTTTCCACCTTTAGAACTCAAAGGGTATGAAGTTCTTTGGGAAGTTAGACCTTAACAAGGACTAAGTTCCTTTTCGAAGATTAAGATTTATGGCCGAGTTGGAAGGAACATGTCTTTTAGCTTGCTCTATGATTCTAGAAGCATCACCTTCCAGACCATAGCTGTGATGTTTGCTCTTAATAAAGCAAATGAAGCCATCCAGCGATCTATAAACTACCCAGAGTCTGGGAAACCTCACACCAGACTCTGCTGACATTTGTATAAAATGAGCCGACCCAACCTCCCTTCTCCCTAGGAAAGCCCCTTCGACCTCTTTCAGCTCCCAGCTGCACCTCATCTCTTACGAGCTAAAAACTCAAAGGATGGGTCTTCCTTTGCTATCATGGCTTGTCCTCCTGTTCATTCTTGGGACTCTGTCCCAAATACCAACAAAGTCACTCTGATGTGTTCAGCCAATGTGTTCAGCTCCTTATTCTGTTGACTCTCAGGGAAACCTTTGTGTTAGGCATCTCCTGTCCCCTTCATGTCTTGACCCTCGTGACTTCCAGGATGCCACAGCACTGCCCTAATGGTCTGTGAAGTTTTTCACTGGTTCCTTTCTGACT
The DNA here is from genome assembly GCF_000622305.1 of Nannospalax galili. NCBI lineage: Eukaryota > Metazoa > Chordata > Mammalia > Rodentia > Spalacidae > Nannospalax > Nannospalax galili. Next base: position 144,432 of record NW_008359817.1, on the reverse strand, counting down.
AGTGCTCCTTACATTTCCAACTGAGCTCTAGTTTCCCCCTTTCAGTCTGGGCCATCTTACTTTTGTCACCTCTCAACTCTGGGAATACAGCCCTCAGGCCTGCCTCTCCAGTCATGGCCTCATTCCTTGGCTCTGTCTGGGCACATCCATCTTCACAAGATGTTCTACAGCTGCCTCAAATCTAACATGTCCAACACATCATTTTTTACCTTTTTTCCTAGCTGTCATCACAGACTTATTTCAGTTAATGGAATTGTTTTTCTTTAGGTTTCCTAGGCGAGAGACCCTAATGATTGCCTCGACTTCAACTTTCCATGTAGATCAGTCCCATGGTGCCATCTACCTCTGAAGCATGGATTTCACCAACACCATTTCTGGTATGCATTTTACTATTGCCACGCTTGCCACTTGTGTATGTAAGAGGTCATCAGGAATAAACATTTTAGGTTTGAGAGTCACACACTTTTTGTCTGCCACTGCAACTGCCACTCAGCTATGCTTTTGTAGTATGATACAGTATGTAATCAGTGCTTCAAATTTGTAATCGAAGAGGCTTAAAATTGGGTTTCTTGTCTGATCTAACCTGTAGGTCACAGTTTTCCATCCACTGTTTTAGACCATTGTTATCGCCCACCTGGATTATTTTATAGTCCAGGAACTCATCTCTCAGCTCAAATCTTGCTTTCTTCCAGCCAATTATTTACACCTTCACATTCAAGGTACATATCTTTTGTTTAATGAATCTTCTTAAAATGCAGTCCTGAGGAGACACATAAGACACTGAGATTTTAGAAACAGCGATCTTTGAACATGTCACACAGTCATGCTCCACAAACCACCTCTAACTCCATTCTCCAGCTTATAATCCTCTCATCTGGATCCAATATTTATACTGTTGATCCAAAAGACCCACCTACAGGGCGTCTCCTCTATGCCCTGCATGTGTTCATTTCCAACTTAGGACTCTTTTTTCACTAGGGCTGGCTTAAATAAGAGCACATCTCTCCCAGGGTCATCTGTAATTAGAATCTGCCTCACAGCAAAGCCACAGTCTTTCCTTATCTCCTTCTCTCAACCAGAAGCTCATTAGAAGGCAGAAAGTATGTTTCTTTAATGTCTTTTTTTTTATTCTCTAACATATTACTCTGTTCAAGCAAAGGAGTGGCCTTACTTATAGAGTATATAATTTTAGATGCAAAATAAGTCCATATATAATTTGTGAATGCCAAAGCCCTGCAATCTGAAGCAAGAGTAAGTCTGCTTCATCAACCACTCACATTGGATTTGGTCACTTCAGCCTCAGCCACCTCCTTCTACTAGTCTATACAACATGTTTATCGAATTTGTCATTAATCTTCTTTAATTAAAAAAGCATCAAATTATTGTGTAAGAAGTGGAAAGGATGTTGAAGTCCAGGAAGATGAAGTCATGGTGGAACAAAAGAAAAGAAAAAGTGTCATTTTAAAAAATGAAAATGGTGAGAAAATGAAGAGGGTTCTATGTGCATTGAGACTGTTCATAGACGTGATTCTAAGAAAGGAATCGGGACAGCTATAGAGCACAATGTCAGTGTGATGCCAATGCAATTAATCATAGGAAATGGAAAAATAGTTTAAGGGTTTGTTTGGAACAAGCACTTGTATAGTAAGGGGAAGTAGTAATCACATATAGCTAGTTAAGTTTCAATAATAAAAAATCTAATAAAATTTGAATTTCATTCTCTCGGTGCTACATGTAGCTAGTGGCCACCATATTGAACAATAGAGACGTAGAACATTCCCATCTTCCCCAGCAATTCATTGGATAGTGCCAGTCTGCAGTCCTCAAAGTCAAGTGCTTACAGTTAATTCAAGAAAGGAAGGGGAGTTTGTTGGACAAGGTAAAGGCCAAATATGCTGGTGAAAAGCTTTGGTCGAACATAACAGATGGCTTCATAGAATTGAGATCCATTGAAATCTGGCCAACATCAGTGTGAAAGGGGAGCTAGCCAGGCCAAGATGGATTACTTCAGGGTCTCAATAGTACCCCTTATGCCCTTAGACTTGTAAGAGCACCAAGTGTTATCAGACATTTTTTAAAAAGTGAAATAGAATAAAACATTTTAAAAAATCAGGCTGTATTGCATGCTATAATGGCATATACTGTTTGGTGAAACTCCTATTTTTGTGAAAAATGTAAGGATCAGTGTCTCCCTAGACCCCACCCTATAGGGCAAAGTTTGAAAGCCTTTGCTTTTCAAAATAGATTAGTAAAAAAGAGCAAAACATGTAGCTTTTTAAATGCACAATGATAGACACCCACTTCTTTGGGTTGGGCTTTATCTTGAAAAATCAAGGCAGACACCCCACTCCCAGCCTCTTGGGGAAAATAATCAGTTTAGACACAGTCTCTTGGACTCTATACTAGTTTTTCTTTGCTCTTACTTTCTAGAATGTCAGGTAGATTCTTCCCAACTCCTGATGGTCTACATCTCAGAAGAAATTGTTTTTGTTTGTGTTTTTGTATCTTACATCACAAGAGAGAACTTGCCACCAGAAACTGTCTCACCTGGCTGACTGGAAGGGGAATGACCACATGAGTCAGATTAACAACAGAAAATGTGGGTGCATATGAGAGGCGGGGACCAGAAAGTCCGGGATTATATTCCCCGGCCACACAGCCTGACGCTCACCTTTCCACTTGGCAGAAACAAAAGACCTATTAAGTTTTGAAGGAAGAGAATAATGCTTGTTTTATTCACATATTAATATGATTTATTTAAAAACCCTGATCCCAGAGCCTCAGAGTGACTTATAATTCTCTGTTTATCTTTTGGAAGGCTGACAATAGCTGTTCAGATTTCTCCCTCCAGCGTTATGAATGATCTTTTGGGAGCCTGAAGCCTACTATACTCACTACCCTATATATTACATAGCAACGTGGAAATCTTGATTGCTGACTTAGGCCAATTTAATTAAAAATTGAAAGAAAAAGCCCCCAGCATAATGAAAATTCCTATAGACGGCTACCCAACTTTCCTGAAATTCAGAAAACTGATTAGTCACTTGAAAATAGCATTGATTACTTATAATTTTCATTAGAAGTTCAGTTTCAACATTCTTTCCTCAGGTTAAACAGCAAATCAATTCTGACTGAAATACATACATCTGCTTCTTCTAAATTATCAACATTCTGTAGGCAAGAAATTTGTACTTCAATGGAGGGAGATATTAACTGATTTTTTGGAAGCAATTTTCTCAGCGGAATTCGAATGGATGAGATCCTCTCAAATTCTTTGTCCCTAAGCTTGTTATATATACATATATACATTTCCCTTAAAAACATGGTAGCTAACATAGTTTTACTTCATAATGTTTCTCTGTTTCCATTTGTCCCTTCAATTTTCTCTTTGAGGTGCTGATACTTGAGCAGGCCCCAGCTGCCAACTCCATGTACTTATCCCGAGTTACATCAATCCTCAAGTCATTTGGCCTAGTAAATTAGACTCCCAAGCTTGCATTCCCAGGAGCATCTCTAGCCGAATCTGCATGAACATCCCAAATTCAACATGTCTGAACCTGAGTTCATCGTCTTCCTTCTGAAACCCCCCACATCCTCTCTCTGTAATCCCCATCTTGGGGTATGGCTTAAGTATTTACCTCCCTTTGTAAGCCAGCAAGCCTTGTATTCTTGAGAATTTCTCTTGTCATCAATTTCTGTGTTAGACGGTTATCAGTTCTTCCTTTCAGAAATGCCTATTAAATCTCAGCTTCTCCTGTGGAGCCTGAGGGAGCTAACCATCTTTCAACTATCAAGGCCACGCAGCCCCTTAGCTTGGCCCCCTCTGTATTCCAGCTCCACATCTGTGCTTCCTCTGTGTAATCTTCCTAGAAAACAAATAAGCTCCTGAGACTGTTTTGTGTGATTCTCCCCTATGACACAACCTCTCCATTCTCTATGTTAAAGGGGTGAAGCTGAACTCCCTAAGAAAAGCAAATGCCCTTCCCAGGCTTCCAGATCCTCTCAGAGGTGCCAATTCAGCCTTGTAGGATTTCCCTTCAGCTCCTTCAAACAAGAGCTGTTTTCATGTTTGCTGCCTTTGCTCAGATGGTTGTTCCTCAGAAAAACACCTTTCCGTGCTTCAATACTAGACTCGAGTGCCACCTCCCGTGGGAATCATTTGTAATTACTCCATGGAGTTTGTTGGTTTGTTGCTTCCTCCTCTTTCCATTTGTAGCTGTTTCCACACTGTATCATTATCTAATAACATGTGCGGTGTTCAGTTGGGCTGTTACTACAAACGTTTCTGAATCTTCCCTAATTCTGTTATAAAGCAGAGTTGGTCTTAGCCTATTATAATTGAATGGGGCCAATGGATTGAGAGCAGAGGAGATGAGTGTCATTTCTGGGATAGAACAGTTTTGCCCATGGAAGACTTGTGGGCAACATTTTTCATCTAGCTTCATGACTGACAACGTTAAAGATGGTCACTTCTCCAGGAGTAACTTGGTCAATGAGATGCTGATACAATATGTGCCACTTCTGTGGAACAGTCACCTTCTCAGCAGAACCCACCTAACATCCCTGTTGCTTCACAGGTTATGGCAGGCATTCCGTTTTATTGAATGAATGCATATAGAAATAAGGTATTTATTATCAGTGAGATGAAGAGAAAGCCATTAATAAAAATACACTGTTTCCATGTCTTTAAAATATAATGGCCACCTGAGAAATGTACTTAAACGATTCAAAGCTGCTCTCTTTGATAACAGTTTTCATTAGGTTTTCAGTGGTGTTTTGTATTCTGGCTATGGACCTTACATTGCGAGAGAGGAATGTTAGCTAAAGAGGTGATGTTAGTATAACCTGTGTCATTTATAAATTTCTGTGTGGTTGGATAATTGGTCCTAACAGAGTGTTTGTACTTATAAGAAACAGCTCTCCAGGCTGTGAGTACTGCCTCCGTCAGACAAGCCAGAAGGCTGTGAAGACACTGTAAACTGGCCCACAGAATTAAAGGATTAGTTGTTTTGAAGCAAATTGTGATGGAGATGATTTTTCAGTGGTGGAAAATGACATGGAGCTGCCCCTGCGCCAGCTGTCTGTTTGTCTTTGAAAGTGACTCAAACTCAATCTAAGGTACATACACAAGCAAGCTGATCGTTCTCACTTGGAGCTGCTCCCTCTGTCTTCTTGGCAGAGGCTCAACATTAGGAAATTGTGACTAATGGCAAGAAGACAGAACCCTTGGAGGCTTATCTAACCAGGGAATGCTTCAAGGGGATCTTTGTAGAAGCCAGAGAAAAGTAAAATGTGACTTGATCAACCAAGATAAGATAGCAATAAGCATAAGCAAAGCAGACAATCTTGTGCAAAGGGACAAGCACAGACCCAAAGGATGCCCAAGAGGCATCATGGTTATTGTTTTGTTGCATTGGCGCACACACAGCTTGTGATTTTCCAAACCTATAATCCAGGCAAGGGACTTCAAAGCCTTCACCAGCTATGAACCATCTCTCAATGTGACACCTTTCTCTAAGAAAGGGCAAGAAAGATAGTGTACTTAACAGAAGAGGACTCTGACTTACTATCAGAGACACCGCGTGGCAGTAAAACCCCAGAGATACTACCTATCTGCTGTGTGACCTTAGTTAGGTAAGGTATTTTCTCTCACTGTACCTCAGCTTTCTTATCTCCACAATGTGCTAATTAAGGCAGAATGCTGTGAAAATCCAGTGGGATAATATATGCAGGGCATAGGATTCTTGTTACGCACACACTGAGCTCTCTAATCGTAGGTATTCTGCATCGGAGGAGAAACATCATTTTCATGGTCATTTGTGCCTCTGGTTCCCTTCAAGCAAATAGCTTTTACGATTGCTTTTTGCATCTTGTTGACTCTGTAGAAGGTAGTACAGGTTCAGAGCTGCAAGCTTCCTGATGATGGTAACAACCTGGTCACCCAACAAAGCCCACAGTCTTCGGCATCACAAAGCAGAGGCCCAGGGTCTGTTAGTTCTCTTCAAAGGCTGCATTTGAGCTTCAGCAGCTGGCTGGGCTGAAGTTTATCCCATGTTCACTTCCCTTATCAGCCACCCATGGCAGACACACTTTCTTTGCTCACTGAATGGCAGGACTTCAGGACTCCCTGTTGACAGAACTAATCCATCTTTCTGCCTTTTCCATTTTAAAATAACTTTGAAGCAGTTTATCAGGTAAAGTGGAAGCAGCCATGATGGCTGGGGTGATTTCTCAGGCAAAGAAATCTTTTTCCCATTGGAAACTCTTATCAGGATGTGTCAAGGAGGTGGCTAAAAACATCTGGGCTTATTTATGGAGGTGGGGAGGGCATTCTCAAAGCTGGATGTACCCCCACTCATATGCCTTGTAAACACATTGTCTTTAAAGGAGGGCCATTGGCAGAAGAGGCCCTGACATCGTCAAGACATTGTATATTCTCCTAAGTCTAAGAGCTGACTATTACCCAGATCAGCCATTGTCACCAGAGCAAGGCTCGGGTTACTTCCACTGCTTTCTGGAATGAGCTTCCGGAATGGTCATTACCTCAGAGCTGTCATGGCTCTAACACTTGAAAGGACTTAAAATATATATTTTATTTATTATTTTTATTTTATGTGTATGTGTGTATTGCTTGCATGTAGATAAGTGTACCCGCATTGTGCAATGCCCAAGGAGGTCAGAAGAGGCTGTCAAAGCCCCCCTGGGACTGGAGGTACGGACAGTTGCTAGCTGCCATGTGGGTGTTGGGATTCAAGCCCAGGTCTTCTGCAAGATCAACCAGTGTTCCTAACTGCTGAGCTATCTCTCCAGGCCCCTCAAAGGACTTTTAAAGTACTCTGCAATAGTATCATTTCTGGGTGATCAGTGATCAGCCCTTTCTTTGGAGGACCTGCACTTCTTTGATAACAGAAAGTAAGAGGGTGCAGACCTGTTTCTCACCATTAGTTCTCTCCCCAAGACCATTGGATCATGTTATTTAACAAAGGTCCCAGGCTCATGAGAAACCAAGTAAGCTTAGAAGCAAATGAGAGAGAAAGTCAACTTTCCTGCTTTTCTTTCCCATGAAGTTAGCACCAGGTTAGGGAACTCTTGTAGACTATGGTTCATCAGATTGGCTGGAGGGAAGGATGTGGAATATGGTGAATATGGGTGTGCAGGAGGCTCTAAGTTGGAGCCGAAGACCAATCTTTGTCAGACCATCTCATTACACCACTCCAGGACTTCATTCACATCACAGACTTTATGAGTGGTGCTCTCTGGGGTCGTGCAGTGCACACTCTGCATGGCAGGAGACAGAGCCTAAACTTGAGCCTCAGTTCTCACAGAATAGTGATTCTCAGATTCCTGTGATGATCCATATACAGGAGATCAACATTAGGCAGCAGTTGTTAGTCATCATTTACTAGCAGTAACTTACACATATTTCCTAACATGTTCTTTCCTCATTGTCAGTTAGAGAAAGCTGAAATCATCACGAGGTCACTTTTACCACATGTGAGTTAGTCTGCTTTATTCTTTTTGCTTAGACATATGAAGAGAAAGTTCATTCCAAGAAAGGGAGAAACCGATTGGCTCATATTTTAGTCAAGCTCCATATCTAACTCAGGGTCACTTATGAAGTTTGTAGCCAAATCAGAAGCCTAGGACACAAACTTCAGCTAAATGAGTTTCAGAGGGTGATTTAGATATTGTATCAGGGACATGAAAGTCATTAGGCGTGTGAGTTATGATGAAAATAGAATCAAAGACCACCAGACAACAGCAGGCGTTCTTAGGGCAACGACCTGTATCTTCACAGTTGTTCTTCTTGACACTCAGCTTGCTATCACAGATGAAACGGCCAGTCAAGTATGAGTTTGAATATTGCCACCAATACTTCTGGTGCCTCTTTGCCTTTAGGGTCCAGCGAGCCTTTGGCTACCACAACTCAGAGCTGAGAGGACAGAGAGTGTGAGGCACCTTTGGCCCTTCTTCAGTATTTGCCTTGAATTGTACTGCTTTGCTTAGTAGATAGTGACCAGCACTTTAAAAAACTAATTTTTAAGAAGAGTGAAAATCTTATTAAATTTGGCAAAATAATTTATTCTTTTTCTCCCATGACATTATTGTTAGTTTTTTGTTAAGTTGCAGGTGCATCCATCAGGAACATGGGATGTATTTAAAGAGAAGTGGTAGGCTTGGTACAGGTCAATTTCTTGAAGTGGTAAAATTATTTAAGTTTGAGGGATATCAAGGGCAGTTTTGTCCTCCTAAGCTGTGTTTTAGATCAGCTCCATCTCGTTTTAACCATCACATCAAGCCTCCTGTGGTGCTAGAGTTCACAGAGTCCCCAGCAGCTCCCATATGTGCTCTTCACAGTAGAGACCTTTAGAAGCCAAGTGAATGTGATCCTTGAGGAAATACAATTTGGACAAAAAAGGTCTGACTTTTATGTTATAGGACAGAAATAGAGGTGTGTTGGGTGGCTGAACAGCTTGATGTTTACGTCTGGGCTCTTCGCTTTCCATAAATGCTCTGAAAAGTTTTTTAAATTCCATTCTCTTTATACTTAATGTAGGGTACAGTCTTTCTCTCCCATGTGATCCTAAGGGGAATTAGAGGAGAGAACCTTTCCACTGCTCTGGCTGCACAGTAGAATCACTGCTATCCTCATTAAAAAGTACTTTCTACTAAATACTTCCATGGCTATTCCTTGAGCCTGATTAAATCAACAACTAACTTCTTTGTAAAGACCCTCTTTCCTATGGGGCCATTCAGTTGGTCCAGCTGGTGAAGGTGCTTGTGGATAGCCCTGATGACCTGAGTTTGATCCCTGGAGCCTGCATGGTATAAGGAAAGAACCTACTCTTGCAAGTTGCTCTCTGACCTCTACAAGAGAACATACACCATACACTAAATAAGTAAATAAACAAACTATCTAAAAATTACCCTCTTTCTTATGCAGCCAGTCATTGGTTCAGATCTTTCATCAGAACTATTACTGATAAAGTTGCAGAATGGTTTTCTGGGTCCCATTATGGGTGTCTCAATGCTTCTTCAGAACATACCCCAGAAAGTTTTCAGGCCATTCCTAAATGAGGTCATGATTCCTTTCTCATGTGAGGCATCCACTTTGTCAGGACCCTCCACATTCTGAACTCCTGAAGAGTGCTGAGGCTTATTCTCCTCTGTTCACCCCAGCCTTTTGCCATCCGTTCTCATTTTAGTAAAGTTCTTACCCAAGGCCACTTACAAAGTTTTCAGCAAAACCAGAAACTGAGGGCATACACCACAGACCTCATACCCTCCCTTCTTACCATATAAACTAAGAAAAGCACGTGAAGCTGCTGTTTGATGGAGAATGCCTTCTGCAATTTGAGGCTACGCCTAGCAAACAAGCTGCTCAAGTGTGGAGGGCTGTGTTTCCCTGGGCTTCGCTGGGGATCCCACTGTCATCCTCTCTTTCCATATCTTGGGTTAGGACTTGACATAAAATTCTAGTTTTGAGGTTAATGGTTAATTTTAGGGCTGATTTATTTTTGTGGTTGTGAAATAGGTCAATGAGTAACATTAAAACAGGCATTTAGGACAATCTTCTCTTTAGCCTCAACTCTCTTTCTGCTTTGTTTTATGGCTTGGTAGGGGTATGACTGCTGCATTGAAACTGTTAGGCCAGAGAGGATTCTTCTTCTCCTTCTCTTCCTTCATCCTGTCCTTCTTCTTCTTCCTCTTCTTCTTCCTCCTCCTCTTCTTTTTCCTCTTCTTCCTCCTCCTCCTCGTCTTCCTCTTCCTCCTCCTCCTCCTTTCCCCTTCCTTGAAAACTTTTGTGACTTAGTTCTGAGCATAACTGATACTCTGTAACTAACTAACTGCATAGCCCCAAACTCTGATGCTTCTTTCAAAGTGCTTCTCCTAAAATTTCCTGTCTCCCAAAACAGCATGAACCAGTCATGGTTTGATTGTGTCCTGAAAGTTCACATGTTAGAAACTTAATCACCAATGCAACAGTGTTAGGAGGTAGGGCTAATGGATGTTTTTAGGTCATGGGGGCGCTATACCTATATATAGGATACTGCTATCATGAGAGGGGGTTTAAAGGTAAATAGGGTCTCCTTTTGGCCTTTCTTGTTCTCACTTACCTATGTGATACTTCCTTCCATGTTTCAGTACAGAAAAAAAGGCCTTCACTATAGGTAGCAAGTCAGTTTTGGCCTTTTCAATCTGAAGAATAATGAACCAAAAAAATTTATGTTCATTATAAATTTCCAGCCTCTGATATTGTGTTATAGACATATAAAATAGACTAAGACACTGTTAAGTATACAAGCCAACACTTGTGATACAAATTAGCCTTTTTTTCTGCCTGGCATTTTACCACATCTGAGCCACTAGCATTTTCTTGCATTCTTCTTGGAGCCGGCATTGGTCATATAATCACACAGATTACTGTTGTGTTGAAATCCCTCTAGCATAGCTGGCAAATCTTCTCTATGAGTGCCCTAAAGGTCTCTATCTCACTATCCTATCACCTCAGTCGTTCCACTGCGCCCCGCCTTCTTTCTTCTCTGTCTAATTGATGGTCTAAGAAGAATTTATCCTTTCCAAGCCTCACTGTTTTCATTCTTGTGGACTGAGATAGTAATGCCACCTTTAGCCTTATTATGAGGCTTTAAGGAGAAGATATTGTTTAAGGTTGTAAATCTCAAAGTCTGGCCTGCTCACTCTGCTCCCTTTGCCTTCTGCTTTGATTAGTGTGGTCCAGTAGAGGGAAGATCATGGCTTTTGGAGAACAGAGGGCGTGGGCACCTCACTACATGACCTGTGTGCCTAGAAAATCAGTCAACATCAGATTCTGTTTTCTTGCCTAAAAAACAGGAATAAGGAAATTCTACTGCTGTTCCTGAACAAAGTATTCTTCCTTGGGGCTGGAGAGATGACTTAGTGGTTAAGAGCACTGGTTCTTCTTGCTGAAGACCCGGGTTTGAATCCCAGCACCCACATGGTGGCTAACAACCATCCATAACTCCAGTTCCAGGGGATCTGATGCCGTCTTCTGTCTTTCTCAGGCAATACACAGCATGGGTGCACTTATACACAGGAAGGCATAACACTCATACCCATAAAATAAAAATAAATAAATCAAAACAAAGTATTCCTTCTCATTAAATAGCAACTTCCTTTAGCTGATTGAGTTTGCTCGATGCATGGCTTGGAGATGAAGAACTCTAATTCATATTAACAAGCCTGCCTTACCTTTCATCGTGCCAGAGGTGCAATTCAAGATGCTAGGAAGAGAAGACATCAAAAGTCTTGCCTAGTGTTGGACTCTATATACTATAATACTGATCTGCCAGGTAAGGTGTGTCAATTGTTGCAATTGTGGCATGATCATTATAGGATATTCAACTACTTTCTGATCAAATTTGAGTCCTGTTTCACAGGAGGGAATTCATACTTGTTACTGTAAGAGTAGTCAAAAGCCCATGGCTGGGGAGCTCATAGGCCCTAGGGTAGAACCTACTGTTTTTATTTTGCTAAATGGTGATGCTGTCAAATTGCCTTCTAATTATTTATGCTTGCACATGCCTGGGCTGCTCTCAGGTCAGAGCTGCTTCGTTTTCAGTGGCCAACAGTCAATGCAGAGACTCACAACTGGTCACAGTGCTGAGAATAAGTGATTAGGACTAAGAATAATGAGTATGAGTGCTCAGCCCCAAAGAGGACACCATCATCAATCTCTCTCCCACTAGGCCGTCCCTTCCAAACAAATTGAGGAATATTGAGGAAGAGGAAGTAGAAAGAATATAAGGACTGGGGGATGGAATGCTGTGAAATTCTGTCTTCTAACCATGACATGGCTATTGAATTTATGAACTTACAGCAACTATGGTTACCTGTGCATGACTTGCATAAGATAAAGCTGGTCAAAATTCCTGCATAGATGGGGACGGGGGGAACTCAGGAGGCCACAACCCTAACTGAAAATCTATTGACACTTGGTAGCTGCTGGGAGAGAGACCCATTCTTCTTTTGGTGTGCGGCCACTGGTAGGTTGTCCATGCTCCAGTGGATGGCCCCACACCTGTGCACATGTGGGTATCACTAAACGAACTTAGTGAGTTACTAAGGAAAAAAAAAGGACATGAAGTTGGGAGGTGGGCATGTTGTGAGGAGAGAAGAGGGGTAATATATTTCATTGTATGATATTCTCAGAGTTAAAAATGTGTACAAATAATAATGAAATTCATTATATAGCTTTAGAGAGTTGAAAAACCTGAACAACTTACAGCCAGCACTAGTGAGGGTGCTGGGCAACAGGAACACTCATTTGCTGCGGATCGGAATGCAAAATGGTTAAGCCTCTTTGGAAAACAGCTTGGTGGTTACTTAGAAAACTAAACACACTCTTACTACATGATCCAATAACCACACACTTTGGTATTCACATGAAGGGGTTGAAACTCATTGAAAATTGACAATGAGCAGAGTGTGGTGTGGTGGTAGACAGTTGAAACCCCAGCATCTGGGAGTTGGAGGTAGGAAAATTAAGAGCTAGCTAAACAGTGATTTAGAGGCTAGCTATGTGAAACTCTGTCTTAAAAATAAAAGAAAAAATTATATATATATATAAAACAAAGAATAAGAAGTTGAAAATGAGTTTGTGTTCACAAAAAGCCTGCACTTAGTTGTCAAAAGCAGCTTTAATCATAATTACCCCAAATTGAAAATAGCCAAGATGTCCTTCAGTGGATGAATGGATTCACAATCTGTGATACATCTAGACAGTGACATGTTATTTAACTCTAAAAAGAAATGATCCATTAAACCATGAACAGAGTTAGAGAAACTTAAACGCACATTACTATGTATCAGAAGATAATCTGGAAAGGCTTCATTGTTCAAACTTTGTGATGTTGAAAAATGGAGAACGTGAGAAGGTCGTTTGCTGCCAGGGCCCAGAGGGGAGGGGGAATGTCAGAGCACACAGGATTTTCAGGGCATTCTGCAGCACAATGGTAGACATGCAATACTAGATGTTTAACAAAACTGATTAAATATACAACTCCAAAGTGAACTCCAGTACAGACTTTAGTGACAGTGGCCATAGTGCTATAGGTTGACTGACTGTAACAAATGCTCCCTGGTGTGGGTTGTTGATAGTGAGGCTATCGATCTATAGGGGAAACTTTCTGTAGATTATGCTGAATTTTTCTGTGAACCTAAAACTGCTCTAAGAAATCTAAAATTCAGACTTTTCTGATTCAAACTGATCTTTCTCCCAAGAATCACCTAAGAGAGTTGAAGATTTCTGACAGGAAATGGTGGGAGGATGCCATCAGTCCCTTGAAAGTAATTTCTTCCCTCATGACCCTGGCACCGTAGCTCATTTTCCTTGGTAATCCTTGGATGAACTTGGTCTTGAAGAAATTTTGCTGTCTGTGGTTAAGGCAGACATCAACAATGAATAAAAAGAAGCATCAGTCTGTAGCAGATACAGTTTGTTTTAGGGCAAAAATGCCAAAACACTAAGCACTTAACCACTGGAGTGTTCTCTGCCTAGTTGAAGATGCTCAACTAGGTATGGCCTGTTGATGTACAGCTCAACAGGCCATACCTAAGATTTTCCCATTCTCTAGTCTGAGTCAAAATAATAACCAACATGAAGAGTTCCATGCTTTGAAAATGAACAGTCATTCCACCTCAAGTCTTTTGTGGGGTGAAACAGGCTATAAGTACATGCCTATGTGAACAATAAGCAGCACACACTTCTGATTATAGGTTCTTCTTGCCCATTTTGTTAGCTACTCTCATTGCTACACAGAAAAGCTGAAGTGCCAGGAATTTACTAAAAGGGAATCAGATGGGTAGAATGGCAGGAATTTACATGTGAAGCTTTTAAGGTTTAACATACCTGTTCCTTGTATTGCCTCTTTCTGTACTTGAGCTTTCCTCTAAGCACCAAGGTAAATGGGAAAGAAGAGGGAGAGAGTTGCCTGTCCCCTCATATCCTAAGTACTCAGACCACTCAGTTCCTAGCGTGTTCCTTACTACATAATGAAATGATGAGCAATCATGAAGAAAAGATGGCCTTGACACCCCCGTCCCTTTAGGTTGGTTCACACGGAGGATTTTCCAAGGACTTGTTGGCTAAATCTTGAATGTGTTCTTCATTTGCAGCACAAATCTGGTAGGATTTGGGTTCTCAGGAGGTATCTGTGAGCCCAATAAAAGAAAACCTTTCTTCACTATGTACCCCACTAACATGGGGACCACTATCAGCCCAAATGTTCCCCTAACACTTGGAATTTTAGGGGCATCACACATATCCCCTCCCGCAAAATGCCTGTAGCGTGTAGACGCTCAGTAGCTTGACCTCACTGGACTCTAAGGGAATAAGATTTTCCAATGAGATTTCTCTAGGACCTGTATGTATGGGGTATGTATGAACACGGAAACAGATCCCTTCTCCATTGGCAATCAGGTCTTTTGAAATTTAAGTATCTTTGTTTGTGTTGGCATTGAGTTTTAGGCAAAGGTTCAGCCTGATTCTGTTTTCCTTTAAAGTGTTCTTGTCCATGGATACCCTAGCTTATGAAGTGCAATCATGTGATCCAAGTTAGCAGATGCTTTGCTGAAGTCACTAAGAGATTGGCATGAATAATGATGGAACAAGGATTTAGAATTAACTTTCTTGGTCCCTAAAGGTGTACTAAGTTTTTGATATCCTTGTTTAAAAGAATTACATCCAAATTGCCATCTACCAGCTGGATGTTCCACAAAAATGAATTTGAATTGCTTTCTTAGGTCTCTCCTTAGTTCACTTCTAAACCCACATAAAAGCTGTTTGGGACTGATCAGAGCCCCACAGAAGGAAATCAGAGACTGAGATTTTTGGATAAAAGTTTTCCCTTCTTTGTGGAGATAATTGGCAATAACAGCGACTTTCAGCATGGACCCCATATCCTTTATCTTGATCAGAAAACATTTTGGATGGGGTGGTCGGGTGGGGGTGAGCTCTAGCCTGCAATACTCCCGCACAGGGACTCTGAATAAGACATTCATTGGCAGAAACGCAGTGATTACTGAAAATGGCTGGGGAAGGGTGGAAAGCAGGGGAGTGAGCTGGGCTTGGGCTCCTTCCTCCTCAGGGGAGCTATTTTTTGCTTTACATGCAAAGAATTACTTTGTACAGCCAAGTTGGTCTCAATCTTGTTTACATAAAAGAAATCGAACATTTATTTTGTGCTGGGCTGTTTTTTTCTTCCTTTGCCAGTCAGAGGGTCCTAGGCAAATCAATAAACAAAGACCCTTCTCTGTTTTCACTTTGTGGCTGGAGATTTAGACAGGGTAACCCTTCAATGACTGGATTAGCTATTTCTGTGAGGTCTGAGGTTGGCTGTCTCTTTCAGATGGGTTGGGAGTGACATATTTGTCATACTACAGATCCTAGAGCTCCAGAGGGCAGAGGGAGGACATGCAACCCGTCTGGATACTTGGGTTGTGTGGCAGACAGCATAAGTAGGAGAGAGGAAAAATCTCAAGTGTTTGTTCTTTGCATAAATCAACGGAAGCCCTGAAGCGTGATATGGTTTCTCTAATCTTAGCCCAGTCAACAGCCAGCATTGTTGTTGGTTATTAAATCAACCAAAATGCCTTCAAAGCTACAGTCCTGGTGTTTGACTCTACAGCATTTTTTTTTTTATGATATGGAATTCTGTAGAGGGGCTCCATGCTGGGGGGAAAAATATTTTGGTTTTTTTTTCTTCCTAAATTTACCTGCTGTGGACTTAGACTGACTCTTTGTTCTCTTGTTTGGGGACAAGAAAAATAAAGGAAAAATATAGCCATTGTAAAAGCATTTCCTTAAGCCAAGTTAAAGTAGTTAATATTCCCTTTTCCCTTTTTAAAGTGCACAATGGTGACTTTTATAGTGGCTCATCTTTTATTACTCTTGACTATTGAAATTCTTTTTAATTCCTATTAGCTTTGGTTGGCATGGGTGGGGTAGAATAGAAAAAAGGTTTGGATGTTAGGCAAAGCTAGAATTGGATACCTATTCCAACCTTCATTAGGAGCTTGACCTTAGATAAATGACAGTACCTCTCTAAGTCCAGCCTTCCTTTCTGCAAAACAGAAATGCTGAGAACTTTTAGAAGCAGTATCCATAAAGAGCATAGCATTGTCAACACATTATGGGCTCCCAATAAATGTCAGGTGTTACTGCTTTTATTCTTTAGTATTAGAAGTTGTGACGACAAGGTCCTTCAGAGCAAGAGGGTTTGTGTCACTTGTCAGGGCTCAACAATGATAGCCCAAAGTATGACATTTTAGCATACTGAACACAGAGCTAAAGGAAACTGGAAAGTCTAAGGAGCTGCCACAGACCTCTGAACTTGGTCTCACCTTCCCTACTCCCCACTCCAGGACAGAGACAGGCTTTTCCCTGAAGCTTCTTTATCTATTTAAAGACTAGATGCGTCAAAATGTAACACAGCTGCCTTCACTCCGCTTTTCATAATTTTATTAACCAAGGAAAATGAAACTCATAATCACAGAGAAAGAGACCAAAAACCAAGCCTCATTCCTACATCCCAGAAAACTGTCTCAGGATGCTCTCAGGGCCTATCTGCCTCTCTCATCATTTCTGCATTAAAGACTAGATGCGTCAAAATGTAACACAGCTGCCTTCACTCCGCTTTTCGTAATTTTATTAACCAAGGAAAATGAAACTCATAATCACAGAGAAAGAGACCGAAAACCAAGCCTCATTCCTACATCCCAGAAAACTTTGTCTCAGGATGCTCTCAGGGCCTATCTGCCTCTCTCATCATTTCTGCTCACTCAAGATGCCTCCCAGTTCCTTTGCCCTGCAGAGAGACTAGGAACTGCTGAGTTTCCTTGGCTTATTGGCTACTCACTTTCCTTCCTTTAGTGTCCTCTTGTAAATGTTTCTTCCTTTCCCACTGCCATCCTGTTTGTCTTTGAGGACAGGGTGCTTATCACCTAGAAGTCCCTCTTCAGGTACTTTAGGCACAAGTTGGATCTAAGATGGCTGAAGAGACTCTAGACAACCTCCAACTTCCTTATAATCCCTCCTGCATGCCAAACAATACCTTCAGCACCAGGACTGTTGACAGTTGCATAGCAAAGACCTGGAAGAATTAGAAAGGAAGAGAAAAGAGGCAATGTCCAAATTCCCAGAAAACCTTAGTCCATTTCCAGAATGGGTATGAGCTCCTCCCTTTCTTAGTTTATCTCTCCACCCTACATTTATATCTCCAGACCCCAAAAGATGGAGACATTTATCTTCTACTTTTCCTGTAGTCTAGGCCAAGAAAAAAAGTCTCCTTCACTGCTTAATTGATGCTTAGTCTTATTATTGGTTATACAATTCCAAGAGGGGAAAAAGACCCAGTCTGGGAGCAAAGCTGGTAACAGAACCTTCTGAGAGGTCAGTGAGAAATTCCTTTCACCCCTGTGTACTGGTTGACTTTCTTCCAGGTAAGAAAGGGCCGCCACATAGGAAGTCAGAGATCAGGGATAATGGCCAACTCCCTCCTTATGCTTTCCCTTCTTATTTTACAATAATGTGAAAAACAGTGTTTCTCTCCTCCAATCAGACAGAAAAGGAACTCAATATTCAGGGCTGGATGCTCTTAGAACGCTTGCCATGTAAATCTATAATGATGAAGCATGCAAGAGGCACTCAGGAGGTGGAAGCATGAGGATCAGATTCAAAGTCAGTCTTAGCTACAAAGAGAATTTGAGGCCAACCTTTGATTCAGGAGACTTTGTCTCAAAAACCAATAATAATAGTAACAACAACAAAAAAACCAACTACAAATGCTCTGAGCATGCACAGTTCTCTAAAACCCCCAGGGGAGGACTCATTTATGGGTGGTACTCCACACGTAAGGGCAAATTTAATGGAAAAATAGACCCCATTGCAAAGGTCCTGCAGCTTTAAATTGGTAATATCCATGACCCAAAGATATGATAATATCACTTATAAAAGGCAGAGCCAGTGAAATAATTCCTGCTAAACACTCCCCTCATCAACATCTCTGAGCCAATAAAAGGAACGCCTGAAGCATCTCCAGGGTGGTCCTCATTCCCCCAGTTACCTGCACTGCTCCCCAACATATCTACGCTTCATTTTATCAATGAATACTTTTTTTTTTCATTCTTGCCCTCAAGTTTATCTGTAAAAATAGCCCAGGACACCAGCCCTCTGCAAAGAGTGGGGAGGGAGGTCACACCAGTCCATCTGTCTTTACATTGGCAAAGACCTTTATTACAGGGGCTTGGGCACCTTTGGGAGCCTCAGTTAGAGCCTGGGTCTTAGCTGGAGCTGCAGTCCCAGCCTTGACCTCTGCTTGGCAGAGCCTGCAACCCTTGGCCATGTAGCCATGAATCTACTTCCCAAGTTTGGGGTGGGTGAGGAAAGCAAGTCAGTGGAGCTTGTTGATGGGACCTTTGGCCTCTTGGGCTTAATCTCTTTGGGCTTCACAAGGGCCTGACAGCCTGGACGAGTGCACTCATGACCTTGGTGTTGTTGGCCTACATCTTCAGGCCCTTCCTGTTGTGCTTCTTGGAAAAACGCATTTTCCTCAGGAACTTGAGGTCTACCCCCTGAAGAGATTTGTGTCTTTTGACTATGGTTTCTTGATGCCATTTTCTAGACTGGTTGTGTGTGGGTGGTTCTTGGACTTGGCCATGTCTGCATGGGAACCTGGGGCTCCAGAGGCACCTAGGACTAGAAGAGAAAGAGCCAATGAATACATTTCTAAATAAATCCTTTGCTTGCTGACTTTCTGTGCCCTTTATAGAAGATTTGTTACCTTCCCAAACAAAGGACCTCATGATGAACTCTAGCAGCACAATCACACACAATCACATACAACATATGCATTTACATATGTGTAAATATCAAACATGTTACCCCAAACTTCCTCCACAAAATAAACATAAGCTTTATTAAATAATCTTTTTTGTTTTATGTGTATATATGTGTGTGAGAGAGAGAAAGAGAGAAAGAGAGAGAAAGCAAGAGAGATAGAGGAGACATGGCTTGCTACTTTCATATATATTTGAATAAATATAAAATAGAAAAATATTGAATGAAAATTTATGAATATAGGTTTAGCCATTCCATAGCTGTATATATTTGAGCAAAATACTTGATTTCTCAGCAGCAGGACAAGTGTAAGGCATAGTAATTAATAAGTGATGTTGAATGAGCATTTATAATAGATCAGGCATCACTCTAAGCTTTTCATACAGGTCACACTCATTAATAAATAATGATCTGATTGCAACTTCATGTGACAGACTATTCTTAGTCCCATTTTACACATTAGACTATTGACTCTTAGGGATAGTAAATGTCTTTCTCCAGGTCACACAGATGTAAAGTAGAACTAAAATTTTAACACAGAAAACCTCTTGTAGCGTCCTTTAATGTGTATACTCCATGTGAGATTTGTACTTAGGCTGTTCATGAGGCTTAGTTCAGATAAGGGTTCATGACAACTTGAATGTAATACAATGATAGACTAAGAAGTATGTAAATTGACCAAATTAGAGCAAAGTCATAACTCATCAAAGGATTAGCATCTGGAAGTCATTGTCAAGGGTGAAAACCATAGAGTTGAATTACCCTTGAAAATCCTTAAATTTATCACCAGGTTCTGTTCCTACTACTTTGTGATATAGTCATTCAACAATGGATCCTCTGTAAACGCCCATGGGTCCTCTGAATTTCCAGTGGCTAGCCTTTCCCTCTCTGAAACAGCATTATTGAAATGAATAGTTTCATTGTTGATGGCATACAATTGGAATCACATCCTATTAGAATCAGTACAGAGCTGTGTATTTTATCTAACTTAGAACCACTTTGTGCTGGTCAGGGCCTTCTGGAATTTTCCACCTTCAAATTTGTTACATGGATCAATAGAAGATGATTTGCAATGTGATTTAAGGACCATCTAAATATACTACTGCATTACATTAGGGTCATACATTGGTGTTCACTTTCAATTGTCCTTTGAGATTTGTCATGCTCAGTGACATTTGTTCAAGGCTATAACTATTTTGCCAAGTGACTCGATTGTTTTTATTTACTTGCCTACTTGACTTGAGTTTTCTGTCTTGCAAATGTTGTAGCCAACCAGGGCCAAGACACAATTCTTAAATCTTGCTCCTGCACATCATAATCTTCAGCTCTCACATACTATCTCCCACTATTTAGTTCAACAGAACAAACTTACCTAGAGTCACTTGTGCACCAGGGTCTATGTTTGCTATAATCCTCACTTTCAGGAACCTCCTTCACCATGTTTCCTCTTAGAACTCATGCCGTCTCTTTCTCTCCACCAGCCTAAACTCAAGCGGGTCTTGTCTCTTTCATTCAGAAGTTATTTCCTGGTGTCCCTGTTCCTGTTGCTGGCAGAGGTTTCTACCTGTGAATGAGCCAGATCTTACCTCAGCATGTTAAAAGATCCTCTTTTACACTAACACCTGAAGAGGCAGTAGCTACTAACTCTGTAATCTTTCCATTTTCTTTGGCCCAAAACTATTGTGGGTGCTTATAGTAGTCTTTGGTCTCTGGTGTCTTTACAGTTTCATTAGGACATATATGTCTGTGGAATTAATTGTCCTTAAAATTCCTGCACTACTTCCAAGATAAACCTAAATGTAGCCTGGCCACTACCCAATGATTCAGGGTCCACTGTGCCTCAGCTCTTGCGGAATTCGGCATTGATACATGCCCTCAGTCACATATGTGTGCCTCTTACGGCTTCTCCACACACTCCTGCATTTCCTTTCTTGAGCACCCCATTTCTGCGGTAAAGAAGACAGTTCTCCAGTGTCACTCTATACCATTAATAAGTTACAGGAGCAGTGCAAGTGAATATATTTTTGTAACTTCTGAACGTTATCTGAAAGAATATTGAACATCAGTAGCCAAAATACATTGAAAAGGAACAACCAACTGGTAAAAAATTGTAATAAAGTTGCATGAACATACATATGCAGAAACTGTATGAGAATAGGACAATAAAATAGAATAGGCAATCTCAAATGTCAGAGTATGTCTATTTTGGGTGTATAAAAAGACAATACATTTAAAAAATGTAAAATAATGGTTTAGCCAATAACTAATACTAGTGTAATTTTAGTTAAACAATCTAATTCTTTGCTTCTCACTATAAAGTGAAAGAAATTCCAGGAAAATATAAAAAACTGAGAATAGGACAATAAAATAGAATAGGCAATCTCAAATGTCAGAGTATGTCTATTTTGGGTGTATAAAAAGACAATACATTTAAAAAATGTAAAATAATGGTTTAGCCAATAACTAATACTAGTGTAATTTTAGTTAAACAATCTAATTCTTTGCTTCTCACTATAAAGTGAAAGAAATTCCAGGAAAATATAAAAATCTGAAAGAAACTTCAGTTAACTATTTATATATTCTGTATATGTGGGAGGTCTTTTTAGGCATAGCCTCAAAGCAGAAGCCATAAAAATATTGGGTATGTCACTACATGAATATGAAATTATGCATCAAAAGCTATCATAAACAAAACTGAAAAAATGGTAAAAATGGGAGAAGTATTTTCTAACATTTAAGACAAACAGGAGATTAATATGTTCAATATGTAAAGAATCATTCAAGCCTATAAGAAATAAACACTATATAGAAACAGACAGACAAAAGTGTAGGTAGGGAATTCACAATGAAGCAATGCAAATGGCCAATAAAAATATGAAATACCTTTAATCTTCTTCTAGTCAAAGAATATAGATTTATGTAAATTACCTCCAAGGAGTACAGCTTATTTTATATAGTTCTATGTTTCTTGAGTTTTTTTTTAAAGGGCATTCAAATAAAAGGAAAAATCCATAAAGCTCTACTATCATTTAACTTCTTTTTTTGTTAAAACTTATTTGTATTTTTCTGTGTATGTGTTTTCCCTGCATGTATGTAAGTTCATCTGTGTCATGCAAAGCTTGCAGAAGCCAGGAGAGGGCATTGGATCCCCTGGAACTCGAGTTATGGATGATTGTTAGCCACTATGTGGGTGCTGGGAATTGAACTTGACTCCTCTGAAGAGCAGCCAGCACTGTTAACTGCTAAGTCATCTCTCCAGCCCCATCATTTAACTTCTTAAGAGTGATCTTATAGGAATGCACACATTGGAGAACCGTCTACCAACAAATACATATAAAAATCTAAAAAATTGTTTTGAATTTTTGTTATTTTCATACTATATTATTTGGTGATATTTGGATCCCCCCCATCCTCACCTCCTCTTACTGTCCCTCACCCAGTTAAATGTGGCACTCTGTTATATATAAAATAAAGCCTATAAAATCTAATTTGTGTCCCCAAATGTACTTCAGTGTGGGTCTATCTATTGGAACCTGGTTAATCTAAAAAGAGTCAAAACCTTGAAGGAGACTGATTCTCCCCTTCCCAGCAACAATCAGTTGCCAAAAATTCCTTAGGTAAGGTTGGGATTTCTTATCCATTTCCCCACATCTGGTTTGAGGTTGCATGAGACCTTTGTATGCTGTCACAAATGCTGTGAGTTCATATGAGTGGCTGTCTGGCTATCTGGAAAAGTCTGCTTCCTTGTGGTCATCTACTACCTCCTGCTCTCGTAGTCTTTCCATTCTCTTCCTGAGCCTGGGAGGCAGAAGTTTGACATATTGTAGTACTCAGGGATAAGCTCTCTGCAACTTCTTGTCCTCTGCACATTGGTCAGTTGAGGGTTTCTATGTTTATCACCATCTGCTGCATAAGGAAACTTCTCTGGTGAGAGCTGAGAGATGCACTAATCGATGGATATAACAATAAATCATTAGGAGTCAGTTTAATACTATAACTATTTATTAGAAAGGTAGTATTAGGCTTTCTCCTATGTTCTGTGACCTGTATAGCCTTAGGTTCCTAGGCCTAATATCAATGTCAGGTATGGGCTCTATCTTATGAAGCAGGCCTTAAATCCAGTTAGAAAGTGACTGGTTACTTTCATAATATTCCTGCCACTATTATACCAGTGGGCATACCTTGCATGGCCAGTTGTTTGTGTAGTTTGTAGGTTTCATAGCCAGAAAGGGTGATGACTATTTTTTCCTTCAAGTGGTGGTACATTCCAGCACTATGAAAGCTAGGCAGGAGAAATGAAGCTTTGGAGTTGGTACCAGCTATGTTTCTCCTTTTTTATTCTACAGCTCATGTATGTAGTGTCTTCATCAGTAGGGTCTTATCATGAATTTCTGGTGGGTAACCAAGAGCAGACAATGGCCAGTAGTGTTTGAGGGTCTATGGGACCCCTGGTCAGCAACTTCAAGAGGGGAAATTCATTCCTGACATTAAGGTTTTATTTTGTTAGTCTATGGTGTCTAGGGGCAATGTCCCCCTATTATAAGGTAAGTCCTTTTAATTTCTTTCCTTTCTTTCTTTCTTTCTTTCTTCTTTCTTTCTTTCTTTCTTTCTTTCTTTCTTTCTTTCTTTCTTTCTTTCTTTCTTTCTTTCTTTCTTTCTTTCTTCCTTCCTTCCTTCCTTCCTTCCTTCCTTCCTTCCTTTCATTCTTTCTTTTTACCCCCCCTTTTTTGACCTTTATGAAGCAGCATCTCCATCTAGCCCCAGCTGGCCTGGAACACACTATATAGAAGAGGCTGACCATGATCTTGCAGAGATCTGCCTGCCTTTGCTTCTCAAGTGCTGGGGTTAAAGGCACATGCCGTCATTCCTAGCTTTAATATCTCTTTATAATGTATATGTATGTACTTTAAGAAACATCTAGAGTGGTAGGTTTTCATGGCTTTTGCTAAAGGCTGGTAGTGTTGGTTATCTCTTCCCATACCCCCTCCTCTGCCCTTCTTCCCATTCCCCACCCCACTTAACTACTCCTACTTTATTACTCCCATTTCCCCCTTTATTTATTTTTAATTATTTGTTATTTTTATTTTGTGTTTATGTGTATATTGCCTGCATGTAGGTAAGTGTACCCATGTTGTGCAATGCCCATGGAGGACAGAAGAGTCTGTCAGATCCCCTGGAACTGGAGTTATGGACAGTTGTTAGCTGCCATGTGGGTGCTGGGATTAAAACCTGGGTCTTCTGCAAGAACAGCCAGTATTCTTAACCACTGAGGCATCTCTGCAGTCTCCCGTTTCCTCCTTTAAACCACTGCATTCTATCATCCCTCCCAGAAAGCCTCCCCCACCTCCATGGCCTTTTTTATTTTCCTGACTTCTCTGAATTTTCAAATTGAAACATGCATATCTAAGATTTCAAAGCTGGCATCCAACTATGAGAACATGCAACGTTTGTCTTTCTGAGTCTGGGTTATCTCACCCAGGTTGATTGATTCCAGTTCCATCCACTCAATGGAGAATTCCATAATTCATTTTTAAGAGCTGAATAGTATTCCATGGTGTATATGTACTGTACCTTCATTATCCATTCATTAGTTGATGGACTTTTAAGTGGTTTCCAATTTCTGGCTTTTATGAAAAGAACAGCAAAGAACATGGATGAGCAGGTATTTCTGGAGTAGAATACAGAGTCTTTGGGTATGTGCCCAAGACTGGTATGGTTGGATCATATAGGAGATCAAGTTTGAGCTTTCTGAGGAATTTCCACACTGATTTCCACAGTGCACTGCCACCAACAGTGGATAAGAGTTCCTCTTTCTCCACATCTTCATCAGCATTTGTCATTGTTTGTTTTTAGATCTGAGCCATTCTGAGTGGAGTAAACTGAAATCTCAAAGTGGTTTTAATTTGCATTTCCCTGATGACTAAAGAGGTTGAATGTTTTTTAAAGTATTTCTCAGTCTTTGCATTTCATGTTTCGAGAGCTCCCTGTTCAGTTCCTTGCCTCACTTTTTAATTGGGTTGTTTGGTTTTTTGATGTTTAGTTTTTTTGTGTCCTTTGTATATATTCTAGATACTATCCCTATGTCAGAGGCATAGCTGGTAAAGATTTCTCCCATTCTGTGGGTTGTCTCTTCACTCAAATAATGGTGTGTTTTGGGGTACAGAAGCTTTTTAGTTTCAAGTGGTCCTATTTGTCAGTTGTTGGACTTGATGGCTGTGTTAGAGGAGACCTGTTCAGAAAATCTTTTCCTGTGCCTACAAGTTTCAAAGTACTCCCTACTTTGTTCTCTATCTGATTCAGGGTATCAAGTCTTAAGTATCTCAGTCCTTGATCAATTCAGATTTGAGTATTGTGCATGGTGAGAAATAAGAATCTAGTTTCATTCTTCTACATATCTATATACAGTTTGACTAGCCATATTTGTTGAACATTGTGGCATGTGTTTGTGCCTCCTTTGTCAAAAATAAGGTAACTGAAAATGTGTAGATTTAAATCTGGGTCTTCAATTCTGTTCCAGTGATCACTGTGTCTGTTTTTATGTGAGTACTGTGTTGTTTTTATTACTATAGCTCTATAGTATAATTTGAGATCAGGGCTGATAATGCTTCCAGCATTTCTTTTATTCAGAATTTTTGGTTATCCTGGGTGTGTGTGTGTGTTTGTGTGTGTGTTTCCATATGAAATTTGATATTACTTTTTTTTCAATTTCTGTGAAGAATTGTGTTGGAATTTAATGGGTATTGCATTGAATATGTAAATTGCTTTTGGTAGGATGGTAATTTTCACAGTATTAATCCTAATACTCCATGAGCATGTGAGATCTTTCCATCTCATACCATCTTCAATTTCTTTCTTCAATATCTTAAAATTTTTAAATACAAGTCCTTCACTTCCTTGGTCAGATTTATTCCAAGATATTTTATGCTTGTTGTGGTTATTGTGAATGGGATCATTTCCCAGACTTCTTTGGCCATGTGTTTGTTGTTGGTCTATAGCAAGGCTACTGATTTCCTGCTACTTTGCTGTAGTTTTCTGGTGGAGTGTTTAGAGTTTTTAGGTATAGAATCATTATCTTGTACAATTAAGGACAGTTTGACTTCTTCCTTTCCAGTTTGTATCTCCTCTTATCTTCTTCATTTATTTTATTGCTCTAGCCAAGACTTCAAGTACTATATTGAACATGATTGGAAGTAATAGACACCCTCGTCTTGTTCCTGTTTTTAATGAGAATGCTTTCAGTTTTTCTCCATTTAGTATGATGTTGGCTGTGGACTTTTGGTATATTGCCTTTATTATGTTGTGCTAGCCCTAGATTCTCCATGACTTTCATCATGAATAGGTGTTGGATTTTGTCAAAGGCCTTCTCTGCATCTAATGAGATGATCATGTGGTTTCTGTCCTTAAGCCTGCTAATGTGGTAGATTACATTTATTTGTTTAATATGTTAAACCAAAGCTGCATCTCTGTGATGACGTCAACTTGATCATGGTGGATAATCTTTCTGATTTGTTCATGCATTCAGTTTGTGAATATTTAATTGATAATTTTTGCATCTATGTTCATCAGAGATTGGTCTATAATTTTCCTTTTTTGTTGGCTCTTCATCTAGTTTTGGAATTGGAGAAATACTGATTTCATAGAAAAAATTTGGGAGTGTCTCTTCCTTTTCTATTTTATGGAATAATTTGAAGAGTATTGGTATTAACTCTTCTTTGAAGGTTTGATAGGATTCAGCACTGAATCCATCTGGTCCTGGGTTGTTTTTAGTTGGGAGATTTTAAATTATGTATCTATCACATTGGTTGTTATGAATCTGTTTAAATCATATCTGTCGTTTTGATTCAATTTTGGTAAGGCATACATATGTGGAAATTTATCCATTTCTTTTAGATTTTCTAGTTTAGAGGATTATAGAGTGGGTTATTAAAGTATGTCCTTACAGTTTTCTGAATTTCCTCTGTGTTTCTTGTAATGTTACTCTTTCCATCTCTGAGCTTGTTATTTTGGGTTCTATATCTTTTTTGGTTAATTTGGCTAAAGACATCAATTTGGTTGATCTCTTCAAAGAATCAACTCTTCATTTCATTAATTCTTTGTATTGTTTTCTTTGTTTCTATTCCATTAATTTCAGCCTTGATTTTATTTTATGTGTTGTTTATTCTTATTTTTCCAAGGCTTGCAGGTGAGTCAATTTATTTATGCCAGATGTTTCTAATTTTCTGATGTATGTATCTAATGCTATAAGTTTTCCTCTGAAAATTTTGTCCTAAAGGTTTCAGTATGTTGTGTTTTCATTTTCACTAAATTCTAAGAAATTCTTAATTCCCTTCTTGATGTGTCCAGTGATCCAGTTTTCATTCAGCAGTGTTTAGCTTCTATGAATTTATGCAGTCTTCCCCATTTTATTGTTGTTGATATCTGGTGTTATTTCTCTGTTCTTGGAGAGAACACAGGCTATTTCAATTTTTGTAAATTTGCAGAGACTTGATTTGTGTCCTAATATGTTGTTAATTTGATGACAAGTTCCATGGGCTGCTGAGAAGAAAGTGTATTATTTGATGTTTGGATAGAATGTTCTGTAGATGTCTGTAGGATCCATTTGATGGATGGTGTCATTTAACTCCAGGTTTTCTCTATTTAGTTTTTGTCAGGTTGACATGTCTATTGGTGACAGTAGGGTTTTGAAGTTACTCACTGTTACTCTGTTGGAGTCAATGTGAAATTTTTAGAACTAATAAAGTTTCTTTAGGAAATTGGATGCTCCTGTTTTAGGTGCATATATATTTAGGATTACAATATCTTCTTGGTCTATTTTTCCTTTAATGTGCATGAAGTGACCTTCCCTGTCTCTTCTGACTATTTTCAGTTTGAGGTCTATTTTGGTAGATATTTGAATAGTGATGCCTGCTTGTTTCTTAGTTCCATTTGCTTGCAATACCATTTTCTATCCTTTTACCCTATGGTGATGACAATCATTGTTGGTGAGGTGCATTTCTTGAAGGCAACAAATAGATGGGTCTTGTTTTCTAATCCAATTGGTTAGTCTGTGTTATTTTACTGGGGAGTTGCAACCATTAATATTGATACTGCCACTTTCCCACTTGCTTGGGGTTGAAGGTGCATTGCATTCCAATGGTTCCTTGAATTCATCATCATGGTCTCTCTCCCTGGCCCATCTTAGTCTCTTTCCCTTTTCAAGAACTAGCTTCTAAACATCTTCCAGCTCACTGCTTGTCCTGCTTCTTCTGAGAAGGCTTTACAGATAATCCCTTCTCTTCCTCGTCCTCAAGTCTAGGTGGTACCATGTCATCGAACTGCCCTCTCTCTTTGCTTTAAGGCATTTAGTCTGTACCCAGAGTGATATTTAACTAACTTTTATTTCCCAAGTTAGACCAAAAGCTGCTTTGCAGCAAGGGACTTGTCTTTGATTATTCACTTCACACATGTGCCCTCAATTTCTATCCAATACCTGACATCAGAGCAGGAATTCATGAGACACATGAACAGCTTCAGTATGAAAGAGGCATTACACAGAAACTGTGCAAATGGAGGCTTTTGAAGTTTACTTTTTATTGTGCTTAGTTCTGTGTGTGTGTGTGTGTGTGTGTGTGTGTGTGTGTGTGTGTGCGCATGTGAGTGAAGGTGCCCTTGGAGGCCAGAGGCTTTAGGTCTCCTGGAGCCGGAGTAACAAGTGGTTGTGAGCCACCCGATGAAGATGCTAGAAGCTGAACTCAGGTTCTCTTTAAGAGACAGTATGCATTCTTATTTGATCAGCTGTGTCTCCAGCTGCAGGTTTAATTTGTGTTAGTGAACATTTTCTAAATGGATTTGCACCTTGGGTAGATGTTAGAGTAGATGGCCTGGAAGACTTGGCTGGGAGCATTTGCTATGAACACTCTATGTGTTCCCCTTAACCAGGCCTGTGATGCTTTGCAGAACTCTGAATCCTAGTCACTGGCACCATCCCTTTCCTTGTTGACTTTCCAAACCATGAAACATTTTCAAAGTTTTTGATGTCTCTTAAAAAAGAGTCAGGTCCACTCATTGGTCTTTCTTATCGGTCTCTTGTTTCTGGTGGTTTGAATTTGTGATCCAAAGACTGAGGCTAAATTTTTAATCAGTTTTGTTTATTCTACCCATTCCAACGCTGATATTCAAGGAGTGTGGGTGGGAAGCTCACAGAATATCGGGTTCAGTCGGAGAAGGATGGTGAGTGGAGACAGGGAGGAGGAATCTGAAGGCAAAGGAACTGAACCAGCAACACATCTTTAGCAAACTAAATCTGAGAGGCATCTGCAACTTCTCAGTGGCTGGGGCTCAGGTATCCCTGGATGAACACATACCGTGTTGCATAGCACACTTCTGCTTTCCTGTGCTGGCCCCAGCCAGCTCAGCATGTGTGGAGAGCTGAGATTCCCAGGCCTGGCCTGTGGAGCTGTGTGTCTCTTTAAGAGGTTATTATTTTTGCAAAGCTCTAATGTTCATTGCCTATGGTTTGCCCGGGTGACTGCTTGTTAATGCAGTTTCATTGTTGCCTAGGGAAAAAGAACCCCAGCGACCCACTCTAATAACTGCTTTCATGTGGGGCCTCAGCCTCTGGGTCTGTGTAGTATCCTTTACAAATGAGCAAAAGTGGCCACAGTTATATTAGGCAACATTGCCAGAGGTCTATGATAAAATCTGCAGTCACTGCCAGGGACAGTGTGAACCCTGTCAGTCCGAGGATTAACTTTTCTGTAGCAACAGCTAAGGCTTTTTTTTTTAATGTCTCACAGCGTGCCAGGCAACATGTGCTGGTGGTGGGAGCGTGGAGTGGGGGAAATGCTTTACTGTACGTAATTTCCATTAGTTTCATAATAAATCCCCAACATGGATATTTTACTCCTACTTTAACAAAGAGGAAGTTTTAGATGGCATAGCTAAGGTTGCACAGGTGACAGATATTAACCTCCAAGGTTACCTGCTCAGTACTAGGCTACCTTTAAGATAACATGGAAATGTAAAGCCAATTGTCTTAAGGGTAGTGACCTATTGTTTCACAGGAACTAAGCCTGTTTTTCCTCTTACCTGAGATATTGCAAAGGGAGTGAACCAGAGAAGGACCCTGGGAAACTTTCATCTAGATTTTCTTTATCTTTCCTATGTAGCATATAGGTGTTGGCAAATGTTGGAATAAATTAGGAAATTTTGAACTTATCATTGCTATGTTTGTTTAGCTACCCCTGTCTCAAATTCTTTTACTGGAGACGAACAAGGAAATTTCCCTTTTTTGACAGAGTTCAACATATACTGTAAATCCTTTAAGCAAAAGCCACTCCAGTGGTTTGTTGAAAGAGAGACTGAAATTTATAATGAAACAGGTAAATGATCATACTTCATTTATCAGTTCATTATATCTCATAAAATTATGATTTGGTAAACACAGGAGTTGAAATATTCATATAAAGACAAAAACTCCTACATAATTATTAATATTAAGCACACAACAAACTTGCAAACTTGGCACCGAGTTTCCTATTGGTCAAAGTAAAAACAGAAACATCAGGTATATGATGCCAACTTTCATAAAGGAAAATACTATAGAAAAATACAGTCTTTTAAAAAAGATTTATTTATTTTTTATTTTGTGAGTATGAGTGTTTTGCCTACAGGTATATATGTGCGCCATGTGCATTCTTGATGTCCTTGGAGGCCAGAAGAGGGCATCAGATTTCCTGCAACTAGAGTTATAGACAGTTGTGAGCTGCCATGTGGGTGCTGGGAACCAAACCCTGGTTGCAAGAGCAATTACTGCCCTTAACCACTGAACCATCCCCAAGGCTGTTTTGTTGTTTTGCTTGTTTTGGGATTTTTAATTTTTTTTTTTGTTTAGTTTAGTTTTGTTTTGTTTCGAGATAAAGTCTCCTGAAGCTCAGGCTGGCCTTCAGTTTGCTAGATAGTAGCCAAGGATGAACTTGAATAATGATCTTCCTGCCTACAATTTCTCTGGTCCTGTGATTGCAGGCATGTGCCACCACACCCACTTTATGTGGTGCTGAGGATGGACATCAGAGTTGCATGCAAGTGAGGTCAGTGTTCTACCCACAGAGCTACATCACCAGCCTAGAAATACAGTTTCTTAAGGGAGATAGAGTTCTTTGGTTCTTAGATCTGAAAATGATTTCTCTGGAGGATTAAGGACAGTAGGGGCATGTGGAGGCTGCTATCTTCATCACTTCCCTGCCCACTAAATGCAGTAATATTTCAATGGAGGCTTCCATATTGTGTACAAAAAAACATACCAATGCTCAGTGAGCTAAAAGGAACTGGGCAGAAGGGGCAACAGGTTGTGAACCTTTGGTACATATTTCTGGAGCTCTGGTGAATCCAGAATTAAAATTAAACAACAAACATGGCTGAGGGGCAGTAAGATGATTCATTGTGTAAAGGTTCTTTCTGCCAGGCCTGATAACTTGAGTTTGATCCCCTGTCTCACTAGTGGAAGGAGAGAACTGACTCCTGCATGTGCTTCCCACAATAAATAAATAAGTGTAATAAAATCTTAGTACAAGGATGAAAAATATGCCTTTACATTGATCTTCTGAAGATGACGTTTTTATCAGAGACTTACCATGGTTTAGATACGATTTGCTTCCCCAAATTTCCCATGTTGGATGCTTAGTCTTCAGTATAGTGATGCTGGGGAGTACTGGGACCTAGTGCAAGTAGTCCTGGACAAAGAGATGGCTGTTAAGAGACAACAAGGCTGGCACCTCCTTGTCCTGGGATTCTGTCTTGCCATGTGTTCCCCGCCCCATTGACTCCTACAGTATGATGACACCCACCATGAGGACCTCACCCAAGTCCAAGGACATGTACTACTCAATCTTGACTTTTAACCCCTAAACTATAAGGTAATAGCTCTCTCTCTCTCTCTCTCTCCTCTCTCTCTCATCTATCTATCTATCTATCTAGCTAGCTAGCTAGCTAGCTAGCTAGCTAGCTAGCTAGCTAGCTAGCTAGCTAGCTAGCTAGCTAGCTAGCTAGCTAGCTAGCTAGCTAGCTATCTATCTAGCTATCATCTATCTATCTATCTCTCTATCTATCTATCTATCTAGCTAGCTAGCTAGCTACTTTCTATCTAACTATCTATCCATCCATTAATCCATCCATCCATCATCCATCCATCATCTATCTATCTATCTATCTATCTATCAATCATCTATTGATAGATAGATAATACCTATCCTTAAATATTTTGATACAGTCATGAAAAATGGGCTATGATCAAGCTTAAATGAAAAGTTGGACAATGGGGCTGGAGAGATGGCTCAGTGGTTAAAAGCACTTACTGCTCTTGTAGAGGACCTGAGTTCATTTCCCAGCTTCTACATGGTGGCTCATATCTGCCTGTAACTCCAGTTCCAGGGGATCTGAAACTCTCTTCTGGTCTCCACAGGTTCCTACATGCATGTGGTGCACATAAATTCATACAAACGTGCAAACACATGAAGAAAATAAAATAATTTCCAAAAGTTGGACAAAAGACAACTTGAAGGTATTTAAGGACAAATGTAGCCTCAGATAATTTCCCTAGGGGTGTTTAAGAGAGGCAAACCATTTGAAAATGGAGGTACTGGGTATATGATTGACTTTATCCAATTGTTGCCAAACTTTCCTGGTTCAGGACTTAAATTCCCGCATCTTTATTAGGGAAGGAGATGCAAAGCTCCATCTGCAGGGCAAGTACACTGTAGTTGCTATGCACTGCGTTTATTCAGGGGTAGCTTTGGACAAACAGATGCACTTTCCCCCCCGAGCCAGGGAAGGTGCTTGTGTTGACAGGGCTGTGCTTAATCAGTCCAGTGAATACAGAGCTGTTACTTACACAGGACACTCAAATGGTCAAGCATCCATCAGGCTCAGTCCCAGAAAGGGATTATGGACTATGGGAATCACAGGGCACAAAAAGCACACAGTATTTTCTTCCCTGAAGGTCTTTTAAAATTAAGATCACAGCCGAATTTGAGAACAGCTTATAAGCTGTGAAGCCAGCCGACCTGAATCCTGACTTTGCTGCTGATTAGCTATGGGATTGTGGGATTTTAAGATGTTCACTTAACTCCTCAGAGACTTAGTTTTCTCATCTGTAAAATGGCCACAGGGATATTCTGAAAATTAACTGAGATATTTACAGGTTCCTGGCACAGTGCCTAGCTCAGTAACTGTTGGTTTCCTGCCCTCTTTCCCCTTCTCAATCTAGGATGAGTGGAGCTCTGCCTGCAGGTGAAGAGCTGAACCAAAACAGAATTGTTCCTTAGTTAAAGCTCAGCAGTTGTGATAGTCCCATTGCACCAAATGATGAATAGAGAACTGTGTCTCTCAGGGCCCATTTTGTTTGTCTGTTTGCAAAAGACAAGATTTTACAAAGTGTTTAGAGACGCTAAGTGTTAGTTCAGCCATATCTAAAGCTTGGACTCCAGAATTTCTTCTTCAGCCAATAAAATGATGCTTCTCTTTCTCTCTCCTCCCCGATCCTCCTTTCCCCTTTCTTCCCCTCCCATCTCCTCCCCTCTTCCCTTCCTCTTTCCTCTTCTTTTGTCTTCTCATCTCATCTCCTCTCCTCCATTTCCTACCTGCCCCCAATTCCCTGAACCACCTTCCCCTCCGTTCTTGCCTCTTATAGTGCTAGATTTACTAGCTGCAAGCTCTTGGATATAAGTTATTTCCTGTGAGCTGACACCCATCTCCTTATCTATAAAACCAAAAGCCTACACCATCTGTTAATGGAGCTCCTGACAGCTTCAGTGTTCTGAGATAGTAAGAATCATTCTTTTATTCATTTTGTGATATTTTTGGAACTTCTGCTGAGCATCAACCAAAAGACAATAGCTACAGCTACAGTCATAAACAAAACAAACTAACCTTCTGTTGTGAAGCTTACATACCAGTGAAGGGACAGTGAAGTCAAGCACAAACACACACACACACACACACACACACACACACACACACGGCAAGCAGAGCAGGGTACAGAGATAAGGGGTGGCAGGGATGTTATGGGAAAGGAAGAGGAAGTATGGTGATGCTGTGTGAGATGTGGCTGGGAGACTTCTCTCTAGGGCAGCCGATATGAGAAGAGGCCAGAATGAAGCAAAGAGCAAGCTCTATTAACATCTTTGGAAGAGTGCTTTGATCAGAGGAACAGACCAAAGGTGGGACATGTGTATACTGACAAGGACTATTTAGGAGGCCTTTGTGGCCCTGGCTTATGCTAGTCAGAGGAAAGCAGTGAGCAGTGCAGTGAGCAGTGACAGGGTGTGAAGTAGAGTGAATAGAGCAGCCCAGAGCCAGCTCTGCCTTTCCACCTAGCAAGAGTTCTTGTGCCAAACCTAGAGCATGTCAAAGGCACCAGGTTCTCTGATCCAAACCCCAGGTGCTGGCTCTTCACACTCACTGTTCTCACAACCGTGGGTGCTTCAAGTCCATCAGATGTACAGAGTTCAGTCTTCAGGGGCCATTGGCAAAGCCAGCACATGAAAGGGCTATGCTGTTGTAGTGACTGGCTTGTTATTCCAAGTGTTCATGGGGAAATGCGCTTATTCTGAGCTTCCCTTTGCACCCCCTTCCATTGGGACTCACCCTAAAGGTTTAGAGCCCATGCTGTATGTATAGTAAGAAAATGAACACTGATGTTCCCTGTGATGTCAAAAATAGAAAATGGAAAGCAAGTTTCAAGGAAGTAGAAGCCTTGCTTGTGTTGATGCATCTGTGGAATTTCTGCTAATTATCAGTCCCTGTTTTAAGCTCATCTCTCACAACCTGTTTTTCTGTTCTATAAGGGGGAAGGTTGCCTGGTAAATCTGCACTGATCATGTGCCACTTTGGGCTGAGATATCTCAAGGTTTAACTTTTGTTTTTTAACTATTTGGTAACGCACAAGGGACCATGGCCAGGGCCTCCTATGTCCTGTTAAACCCATGGAAAATCAACGCCCTGTTGGTCAGAGTACATTAGGAAGAAAGTGATAGGACATTTCTGTCCATTGGATTGATGACCTCCTTTTTTATTATTCTCAAAGGATCTGGCAGAATGCAGAACAAGCCACTTGGGTCCTGACATACTTGAACCCATCCTTAACTCACTCATGTTCTGGAATTCTGGGCTCAATAAGAGGATGTTAATTCATTCTGGAGTGACTGAAAAGTTCTAGGAATGCTGCCAGGTGCTTTTTGTATAGATCATCTCCTTCAGTCTTGGCGTAGGAATGAATGAGCACAGCGATCACCACTTTCCAGGTGAAGCTGGCAAGGCTCAGGTGGAGCACCTAATGTCAAGCTGTTGCCAGATGAGAGAGCCAGGGGTTTTCCTTTCACTGCCTCTCTCCTGCCATTGTGCTAGAACCCTCCATCCTTGTCACAAATGGAGGCTGGCTACTTGATCCATGCTCCTCTCTCTTTGCATGCCAACTGGATTGGAATGGAGGTTTGGGGGATGATATGGAAGAGAAGAACCTGGTTTTCAGACAATGAGTTTTAAATAAGGGTAAGCTGGCTTTGGCACCACAGCTGCACCAACCTCCCCAAACCAAAGAAGGAAGAGTGTTATGCAACACTTGCATCAGCTGCCCAGCCCATGTGAAGACCTTGCACACCCTCACCAGCACTTGGCAGGGAGGGATAGGTCCCCCTTTCTCATCCCTTGGCCTCTGTATGTCCCTGCTTGTTCTTCCTGTTGTCCTTCTTTCCATAGAGCTTTGGGATCCATGGTCAAGTGATGTGACTATCCACTCTGCTAGTACTGGAGTGGCTCTTGAGCATTCGTTTTTAACTTGTATTCTGTATGTGTGATAAGAAAATGAACACTGATGTTCCCTGATGTTTCATTAGTCAACATTATTTCTTGTTGGGTTTTAGGAGCACTGGACCTCCCCACAATAAGTATGAGTTTGGTGCCTTGCTGCTTTGGAGGAGTGCTGAGTTGCTCCTGCTGTCCTGAATCCATTACTTTGTTTTGGAACAGAAAGCACCCCACATCTGTTAGTGGAGAAGTCAGCTGGTGTCATCACTATCCTCTTGGATCCATAAACACTCACTGAAACACAGGGAAACAGGATCCATGTTGAACATGAACATGGATCTGCTCTGTATTTTGTCTTTCTGAAATCGCTCTGGTATTGACAAATGGAGCAGGGAATGGTGTGGTGGTGACAACTCCTGAAGACAATGTGTATTAGCTTCAGCGTCATCGTCCTCATCCCTGACAGCCTGGATACTTGGAGAGGAGATTAAAAGATTAGCAGCGTGCATGTTACAACCATCCTTTAATTCCTTGTGACTTTTCAGTTGTGCTCATTTCATAAGGATGTGAAGGGACTCTGAATAAAAACAGATGCACTGGTATGTGGCCTGAGTCTGCTGGGTAGTATATATGGTTCAGGCATTTGGACAATGTTGAGACATGATCAGGTTTCTTCATGAACACAGCAAA
The DNA here is from genome assembly GCF_000622305.1 of Nannospalax galili. Classification (NCBI taxonomy): domain Eukaryota; kingdom Metazoa; phylum Chordata; class Mammalia; order Rodentia; family Spalacidae; genus Nannospalax; species Nannospalax galili. The sequence goes on along the minus strand of NW_008359817.1, from coordinate 108,086 downwards.
TCGCCTTTTTTTTATTGGTTTGGGGGTAGGTTATGAATTATGTTAATTTAAGAGCAATTTGTTTGGACTCTTGCATAAGTTAACTAATTTTTAATGGACTCCATTTTCTAGAAAGTTTGGAAAGGGGATATTGGTGTTCTGACCTGGAGATGGGCTTCATAGGCTAGGTAAGTAGAACTATTTTTGAACTGTATTTATTCCTGATGAAACTAAATTGTCTGGACTATTCAATCACAGGAAATAGCTAAAGAAATGCCAACCATCTCTCAGCATCATTTTATGAAAGAGGTCATTTATACATTTCTAGAATGGAAAAAGCTATCACAGGCATTATAAATTATGGCCTTTGATCTTTACCAGGGAGTGTGATTTTTACTCTGCAAAATATTAGCCTCTGATACTCTTTCCTTCATTTTTCTTACCTTGCCCATTTATTTAATACATTTTATCAAACATATACTATGTGGGAGTCATGATAATCTAAATGAATACTAAATGTAATGTTTGTCATCCAAAAGACCACCACTTATGGGGCAAGAAGTAGATATGGCATTGATTACAGAGATATTGCCAATAGCTTACAGATGAGCGTGAAGTGAGCCAGAGTGAGAGCACTTGGAGCATATTTGCTATAGGGATGAGTCAGTGATGGCTTGGTGAAGACCAACAGCCTTTCTAGAAGAGGGAGACTAAGATGATATTTGGAAAAGAAAAAAAAACCTGCAAGAGGGAAGGATAACTTTTGTTGGGCAATTAGCAGTTCATATTTGGGGTTCAAGCTAAAGTTGGTGTGGCAGTCATCATTCCATTACTATGAAAAATGAATGAGATAATAAACTTGTAAGAAAGATAGATTCACACTAGGTGTGAATCTAATTCTATCACTTGGGGAGGCAGAGGAAAGCAGATTTATGAGCGTTTAAGGCTAGCCTGGTTTACATAGTGAATTCCAGGTCAGCCATGGCTACATGTTGAGACCTTGTTTTAAAAAAAGATAGGTTTATTTTGGTTCACAGTTTCAGGGGTTTCAGTACATGGTCACTTACCAACACCCCCTTGGGCCTTTTCCGATGGAAGCATGTGGTAGAGGAAATGATGAATCTCATGGTACCTGGGAAGCAAAGACAGAGAATAAAGGACTTGAATCTCATTATCCCCTTCAAGATCATACCTCCAATGATCTAACCTTTTTCATTAGGCTCTACCTCTTAAAGGTCCACCACTTCCCTACAGTGGCCTAGGCTGGCAACACAATCTTTACTATGTGAGTCTTTAGGTGAACATTTAAGATCAAAATCACAACAATTGGAAGGAGAGAGAATGGCAGGTTGTGCCAGAACTTGAATCAGCGTGCTTTAGACATTTAGATGTTATCCTGTAGGAAGGAGGAGCCTCTGAAAGCTCTTGAGAAGAGATGTGACAAAGAATGGTGGTTCAGAAAGGAAGCTTGTTTGATGGGAATTCCCAGGAGAGACTGGATGGTCAGCTGTGGCAAGTAGGATGGAAATCAGGCAGACAACCACTGCCACAGTCCCATGGTGAGGCAAGGAACACCTGTGTTCCATAGGAGGAAAGGGAGATGTTTTATATAAGTAACTAAGCTGAGGTATCAGAGGCAGGAGTAATGGTTGACATTTTTAGTGTCTTTTCCATGTGTGTGGCAAATTACTAAGTTCTTTACTTAACCCTCATGGAAAGTCTGTGAAGTAGAAGCCCTTATTACCTGTGTTCAGACATGAAAACAGGTGCAGAGAGGTCAAATAACTTGACCAATGTTACATTGTAAGATCTCAACCTTCACTCCCAATTTTTACTTGCTGTGTGCACATTCCTGATTGATTATTGAGGGGATCTAGGAAATATGTGGGAAAAGAGGAAGTAACTTAAATATATAAAATAATTTTTGTTTCTATTAATTTGGGGCTACAGGTTAAATAGGTAGTGTGAAATAGAATTTAATAGGTTTCCATATGAAAAAGATAACTATAGATAAAATGAAGTTCATTAAAAATATCCTTTCTTAAAATAGACACAAAATTCAGACATACAATCCCTGATGTTTATTCTTTTTACGTGCATGTTCTCATGTTTAAGCATTATATGATTTGAGTCTGCTTATATGGACCTGCATATCAATGTCACTCAGGGACTTGAATAACTTTAACTTCGATTCATGCTCAAAGTGAAAAGTGGCTGTAGTTTTGACTTTTAAAAATTATCTGTTTATTTCCCTTTCTCTGTCGATAATTCCTGGTTATAAAAACAGAAATCTTATAAATATGGTACAGTTAACTTTCAAAATGAGCTTAGTGTTCTCTGGGCAGTCTAAGCTGAACAACACATAATTTGGCCGGCTTGAGCTTAAGGCAAATACAAGCTTGAGAAGCATAGAGGCCTTATTATTTCTAAATGGGTTCGGGTAGTATACTGATCAGAACCCCAATGTGCCCTCCCTTCGCCCGACCTCATGCTTTCGTAAGTGTTGTATTCACACCACAATGTTTCCCTTTCCCAAAGAGAGATGTTTCAGATTACCATCTGCACTGTTGGCAGAGCCATGAATGGCATTTCCTTTGCCCCCCGCCTCAGTCCTGATGGTGTCATCCAGAGATCTGAAAGGCAGAGAACAAAACATGGCTCTTGATGCTTCAGTATTAGGAAATGAACTGGGGAAAGGAATGTTACGGAGACCTGGTGGACCTGGGGCTCCACTCTGGTTCTAGTACTCAAAGCTGCTAGTATACCCAGGGGAGAAGGATATTAACACAATGGGCGGGGAGGAAATGGAAATCAAAAGTTTTCAAGTATCCATATACTAGGTACCATGATGAATAATTTGGGTGGCTGTACACCCAGTCTCTGTTTTCACATCGGTTTAGCCTGATTAATAGAGAATACTTCCTGTTGTTTCCTCTTGATGGGAATTGGATATTTTCCCATGCTTCCACCTACTCACTTTCATCTGTGCCCTTGTGACAGGGTAACGTTTGGGGTAGTCACAGATGAGATTTTGATATAAGCTCACTGACTACAAGAAAAATAACACACTTGTGCAAAAATCAAACCCAGAAATGGTCTTACTACAGATAAAGTCAGTGACTGAGCCAACCCACATGCCAGTTGAGGATGTTGGCATTCCTAGCGCATGTTTCTGCACCACTCTCTATCAGTAAGCGGTGAAATGCTTTTATCTAGTGTATGGTTGATAGATCTTGCCCAACCATACGAGACTAAGATCCTCTCAAGTCTTTTGGGTAAATATATATTATAGAAGTGCAGAGAATGAAAGCAAGATACAGAAGTCTGGAAACCTTGAGCTACCTCACCCAAGGAGGAAATCTTTGGCAGGGTTCTCTGCTTGGAGATGGTACCAAACTTACTCTTATGTTAATTTTTATAGTTTTGCTATAACATAGCTAGAGACATTCCTTTTTCTTTCTTTTATTTTAAAGTCATCAACTATCATTTATTACCATTGCTGGACATCTGACAAGCTACCTTCAGACAAAGCTTGGATGGCTTAGTTGAACTTACAGAGAAATGCTCTAAGAGTCATTTAAAAAAATATCATAATGAGGGGTTAAGAGATGGCTCAGTGGCTAAGAGCACTGGCTGCTCTTGCAGAGGACCCAGGTTCAGTTCCCAGCACACACATGGCAGTTAACAACACTCTGTAACTCCAGTTCCAGGAGATCCAAAGCCCTCTTCTGACCTTTGTGGGCACTGCATGACACAGGTGCACTTACATACATGCAGGCAATACACTCATACACATAAAATAAAAATAATAAAATATTTTTTAAAAAATAAAATACTGTAATGAAGTTAATGTCAGAAAATCCTAAATCATCAAATTAGTGGCATTTATTTAATTTATTTTAATATACTTTTATTAATTCTTTGAGAATTTCATACAAAGTATTTTAATGATATTCAGTCCCTTCCCTCTAACTCCTCCCAGATCCACTCACTACCTACCTCTCCACCCCTTACCTTCTTATTCTATTTTTATTTTTTTCAAATAACCTACCAAGTCCAATTTATGCATGTTACTAATGCCAGTTTTTGAGCTGCAACAAACTTGAGCACAGGTTCTCCTTGACTTACATGGAGTTATATCTTGATGAACCAATTGTAAATTGAAAATATCTTGTCAAAAATGCATTTAATCCACTTACCCTACTTTAGCAGCACAGTGCACTGTAGGCTGTCAGCTGTCTACTTTCCTGATTGTGTCTGCCTGGATCTGCTTACTCACTGTTCAGCATCTCACCAGAAGACCACATTGCCACATCACTAGCCCAGGCAAAGATACACATTCCAAATTCCATGAGTTATTTCTTCTGAATACTTGTACTTATTACAGCGTGTTAAAATTATATATATATATATATATATACATATATACCAACTAAGCCATTGAGTCCACAACTGTTCAAAGTTGCAAAAAGACTATGTAGCCCACCAAGGATAAAATATCTCCTGTCTGTCCCCTTACAGAGAACAAAGCCCAATGGGCCTTGGATTAAGTGGTTTTTGGATTAAGTCACCTCAAAAAGAAAAGGATGAGAGAGCAAAGAAGATGAAAGAAAGTTGAGCAAGTTAAAAATCTGAGTGACAAGCCAGAGAGCAACTTGCAAGCTGCCTACGAGCGGGCAGTCCTATTGGTGACAAACTGCAGCACCTCCTACCGGCCAGGAGGGCTTTCTGAAAGCGGACTAGCTGAAGGACCGCAGGAAAGGTAACCGTGGTGAACCGAGTCAGAACTTCTTTAGACTTAGTCAGTATGATGCTCTGTAGACCAGCGTGCAAGCTTCTGTTGGGCCTTGCTGCCTTTGACTTCATAAAGCCTGTGCTTTAAGAAAGAAACGCCGACTTTCATCCTGTAGCTAGACTTCTGTTGGGCCTTGCTGCCTTTGACTTCATAAAGCCTGTGCTTTAAGAAACGCCGACTTTCATCCTGTAGCTAGAGGGCAGAGAAAGAAATGAAACAGAGAACAGAGAAAGCATGCTGAAATAGCAAACGAAGCCAAAACTAGCAAACAGCGATGTCTAGGCTCTTGTGGCCTCCGACAGTGGGTGAGGATAGTTAATGTGCGATTGCATTAAATCACACTAATCCCAATGCCAAAAGCCACTTTGAATGATGAAGTGAAGCGGCCTGCAACGGCGACCTGGAGGCTCTGGGTTACTGCCCCAGCCGGGTGGGGCTGCTGTCAGCTCTCAGACAAGCTCTGGATCCTATCTTAGGGGTCCAACGCAGTCTTCACCGGAGACTTGCAGAACTGGCAGATTTCAGTTTGGTTTGGAGTTTTGTTATGTGTTTCTTGGCAGGAGGTGGCCATCCTGCATCCATGTTGCACCCTAGATTAAAGGCTGAAGTAACACCTACGGGAGTACCAGCCTGGGCTCTAGGCAGGCTTTCTGCTATTGACTCAGGAAACTTTCTGACCCACAGCCTTGTTCTGCTTTGTGGGCTGTAAGAAGCTCCTGCCCTGAAGTCCAAACGTCCCATTTTATGATTTGAAGAACATACAAAAGAGAAGTGTGTGTTCTTTCCCAGAGTGAAGCACGTACTCTGTAAGTGGGGAACTCTGGGGAGGGACAAAAGACAGTTATTTTGTATAATAGTGAATCTCAGAACTAGTTTTAGGGCTGCTGAGATGGCTCAGTGTGTAAAAGATGGTTTTGCTGCTCAAGCCTGGTGACCTGAGTTAGGACCCCTGAACCCATGTAAAGGTGGAAGGAGAGGACTGACTCCTCAAAGTTGTCCTATGACTGGCACACCCATGCCACGGTATGAGCATGCATACAGACACACGTAGTAATAAGAAAAACAAATAATAAATTGTAAAAATAAACTAAAGTATCTTAGACCCACATAGTCTTGACACATTGTTTTCTCAAGTTTTTTGAACTTCTGCTATCATGTCTTGGGGAATAGTTGAGATAGTCCTAGAAATCAAGGAGGCTTATGTTTTTCCTTTGGGCTGAGGTGATTGTTGACAGAATCTTGGTGTGTTTACTTCACATTCATGATAAGCTTTGGGGGAAACAGATGAGATATCAAAATAATAAGGTTTTATGATTGCTTGTTTTACTTCTTTTTTTAAAACCATTCACTGTACCCAAATTGTGCCAAAATATACTATTTTTTTTCTAGTTAGTAAAGGGCAGAGACATTTATTTTCCTAACCTATCTTGGGAATTTAAAGAAAGTAAAAATGTTCCCTGTGGGGCTGGAGAGATGACTCAGTGGTTAAGAGTGAATATTGTTCTTGTACACAACCTGAGTTTGGTTCCCAGCACCCATATGGGGAGGCTTACAGCCACCTATGACTCCTGCAGGCATCAGGTCACCTGATACTCTCTTCTGGACTCCATGGGTACTTGTATTCACATACCTCCTCACAGACAGAAACACATGAGTTTATTTAATTAAAAATAAAATTAAAAATCTTAAAAATCATTAAAAAGCATTTCTGGTGCAGTTTCAAAATGGATTAAATGACCTTGGGGCAGAGCAATTATATTGTTATTCTAAAGGGTGGTGGCTAATTTTCATTGTTAACTTGACACACCTGGGAAGAGGGAACCTCAATTGGTAAATTTCCTCTGTCAAATTAGCCTGTGGGCTTGTCTGTGGAGCATTTTCTTGATTGCTGATTGATATAGGAGGGTCCAGCCCACTGTGGGTGGTGCCATCCTTAGGCAGGTGGGCCTGGGCTATGAATATGAGTCTGGGACCAAGTCAGTAAGCAGCATTCCTCTATGGTCTCTGCTTCAGTTCTTGCTAGAGTTCCTGTCTTTGCTTCCCTCAATGATGGACTGTAACATGTAAGCTGAAAGAAATCCCTTCCCCCCAAAGTTGCTTTTCATCAGAATGATATTCATCATAGCAAAGGACAACAAACTAGAATATAAAGGATTTGTATACAACATGAGTAGACACTGAGTGATGAGTGAAATGACTTAGAATTTGTTGAATCCCCTCATCCCCCATTAGAACAACACTTAATAGAAAAAATAGGAATGAAAAAATGAATTTGTTTCATGTAAGCTGAACAGTAAATTACTAATACAGAACATGGTATGTAAAAGGGAACTGACAGGTACATCATATGTGTATGTTTGTGTGTGTGCATGTTCACACATACAGTGGAATGAGAAGTGGGGAGGGATCTTATTGGGAACCCAGACCTGGACTGTGAGATGCCTATGAAAGGTCTGGGTTAAAGGACTTTGGTATGGAAATGGGCTGTGTATCTGCCACAGTTCTTTTGTGGTCTGTGTTTGTTGGCTGAAGTAAGAACAGTCAGCATCCCTTGTGAGTGTGTAAGGAGGAAATCTGACACGGATCTACTTTGTCCCCATTATAGCTGTTACAGAAACCAAAGCTTAGCGCTTACAAGGGGGGCTAAAACAGATGCACGATGGGTCTCTGAGAAGATGGCAGTGAATCCAGCCCAAGGCCAACCTCTCCCCATCTCCTCTTACTTCTCTTGGCCAAGAACACTTGGCACTAGAATATGCCCTGGGTTCCCAAAGGAATACCTGTCTGATGACTTACTTGATTACCCTACAGTCTGGGGAAAAGAATCTTATTTCTGTGGCAACTTAATTTTACTAAAATTTCCCTTTTATGGGCCACCTTAAAGCGAGGATCACTAGGATGTCAAACCACCCACTAAAGTTAATTATTTTTCAAGGGACATAGACTCAAAGAGGAGATCTGTTTTCACCTCACCTTCTCACCCTCCCTGAATAGTAGCTATATATGGACTATGGGATTTCCCATGGAGTCAGCTTTCTGGGAGAAGAATCTTGCTGCACTGGCAACCTTGGCATTGGAATTCATTTCAACATTGACACGCCAGGGGAACTTTCCATATACTCCACCTCCCAAGCATAGTGCACACTTTTAAAACTCTCAAAGACATTATTTATAACACTGTCTGACAAATAATGGCATTGCACCAAAATGTGTAGCTCTGGATTTTCCTCTTGTTGGCTGTATTTGCAATTCTGAGCCTCTCAGGCACATGGCAGTCTTGCTCCCTACATAAGCCAAAAACTTTCATCAGACCGATACGGCCTGAAGGAACTGAGCATTGAGATCCTTGTTTGCACAAGTAGGTGGTTGATACATATTAATTCAGCCAATCATTTTTATTTTTAATTAGTAATTGAAGAGTATAGAGTGAGGCATTTTAAGAAAAGCAAAGTACTATAGGAGCAGATCCAACCCCCCTTAATTAGCTCTTTAAATCTGAGATGTATGTTGTCAAGTTGAAATCTTCTAAAGGGGATAGTTCCTAGTTTTGGCAAAGGGTTGAGATATGGGCACATTCCAGTCTTGCCAATGTGAACACAAATTGTTATGGGCTTCTGAAGAAAAGTATTTGGGACTGTAAATAACGTGATGCCTCATTTTCATGATTTATACAAAAAATATAGACAGAAGAAGATGCAAGGTTTTTCATCTTATTTTATAAAAGGAAAAATTAGAAAAAAAGCAGCATGATTTAAAGAGTGACTAGATAGGTTCTGACATCTATACATGAATTTTAAAGACTAGTGGCATAGAAAGGAATGATTTCCCAATATCATGTTAAGTAGAGAAAAAACAGGAACAAAATGAGAATTAACTACAAATTGGTAAATGCATGCACAGGGAAAAGACTAGGAGAACGTAGTCAGAAATACCTTTTGGCTTTTAGCTGACTGGTGGGAGTATGGAAGATTTTCTTTATGAAATCCTTTAATAATTTAAAAATTTATAAACATAGTTTTGCTTGAAGAATTGATAAATTCATGAAGGGATATATATAAACAGAAGTAATACTATTTAACTTAACCAAGCTATTTTTTCAGTCCATGAAAGTTCAGGTTATAAGAAAGACATATAATGAAATGACTAAGCAGAACTCAAAACTAAGACTTGAAAAAAAGGAATAAATTTAAATACACTGTGCACATGGAACTCAGCACTACAGAGTATAGAGGCCAGTTTCAATGTATCCATGAGACATAGAGGATGATGGTTCAATAGAGAAATATCACCAGTGAGGGATATTTCTGCTGTGCTTGAGGAAGTAAGGCTTCTCACAAAGACTCTGCTTTGATTTTCCCACTAGACACTGACGGAGGAGGTGAGCAGCTTCTTTGGGCTATCCCCAGTGCAGAAGCTCCCGTAAGCTGTGTTCATAGCATCGCTCAATGACAGTTCATACTGGACCTCGGGGAGCAATTATATGGGTTCATTCTAATTTGGGTTCTCCCTAAAGAAGAACTGAAGACAAAGACATGTAATCATTTCCAGTTGACTGTAGGTTTGCCCAGTGACCGGTTTCTAACTAGTAGAACAGGATGCACATGGCAGTATATGGGTTCCGTGATTCCATGTTAAGAACTTGCTAACTTCTGTTT
>NW_008359817.1:94257-98403 GCF_000622305.1 Nannospalax galili | reverse complement strand
CACACACACACACACACACACACACACACATTTTTGGTAAGTAAGCTGCCTTGTTTGAAATACCTACATAGGAAGGGACTGAAGGCAGACACCAGTCAAACATCATCTAGAGACACGGCCTCTGCCCAATAAAGCAAAGAATGGTATCCAGCTAACCACGGAAGTGAGGTTTGGCTTCCCTGGAGGAGGATCCAGACAAGCCCCTGCCCTGCCTGAGATCCAGACTGCAGCTGTGTGACAGACCATGAAAAGAGGAACCCGGCACAGCCAGGACTGGATTCTGGCCCATGGAAACCATGAGATAATAATAACACACATTGTTTTAAGGTACTAAGCCTGTGGTGATTTGTTACACAGCAACGGATCACTAAATACAATAATTTTCCTAGGATCCTAGGGTTTAAAGCTGGGCCTGACTGAACCCAGAACCTATTCTGTCAGCCACTTCTCTGGGGCTTTGAATTTACCCCTGTTAAGACAGCTTTTTTTTTTTTAAAGATTTTATTTGATTGTATTTTATGCATATGTGTATATCAGTGTGTACGGGAGATGAGTGCTTGAGGAGGCCAGAGGAGGGGACTGGATTTCCATAAGCTGGAGTTAAAGGAGGTTGTGAGCAGTCAAATGTGGGTGCTGGGTGCAGAACTCCCATCTTCTGAAAAAGTAGCAATCCTTCTTAACTGCTGAGTCATCTCTCCAGTCCCCAAGGACAGTTTTTTTTTTTTTAACTACTCTGGATGCACAGTCATATATCACCTAAGGACAGAGATATGCTTTAAGAAATGCATTGTTAGACAATTTTATCATTCTGTAATCATAACAGACTGTTCTTATGCAAACCTAAATGGGATAGCCTGCTGCATATTCAGGCTGTATGGTATAGCTTCAGGCTACAAACTTGAGCTACTGTGCTGAATACTCTAGGTGATTGTAACATAAGGATAAATATTTGGGTATTTGAGCATATCTAAATGTAGGGAAGATACAGAAAACATAGTATCAGAGGTAAAGAATGCACACCTGTCCAGGGAAATTGCTTGAGTGGAGCTTACAGGCTGGAAATCACTCTGGGTGAATTAGTGAGTGGGTGGTAAGTGAATGGGAAGATCTAGGAACACTACTGCAGACATTACAGTTTATTTTATTGGATATCTTTTGTTTTTTGATATTTTTATTCTTATGAATTTTATACAATGTATTTGGATCATATACAATCCCCTCCCCATCTCCTCTCAGAACTAATCCCACTTCCCTGATCCCCCAACTTTGTATCTTCTTTTTTTTAAAGCCAATCAAGTCCATTTTGTATTCCTCAAATACTCTTGGATGTAGGGTTATCTCCTGGATCATGGTCAACCTATTAGGGGTCACAGCCTAAAAGAAAACTGACTCCTCCCTCTCCCAGCAACTAACATTTGCCAATAGCTCCTCAGCTAGGGGAAGGCCCACCCTCCCCCTTCATGTTGGAATTTTGTCTGGCTTGGGCTTACCCAGGCCTTCTGCATGCTTTTACAACAAATATAAGTTCATATGTGCAACTATCCTGTTGTGCTCAGAAAACATTGTTTCACTATAGTCATCCATCATCTCTGGTTTTTAAAATCTTCCCACCCCATCTTCTGTGATGTTCCCTGATCCTTGGAAGTTGTGTATGTGTGGTATATAGTTCCTAATTAGGGCCAAGAATTTCACAGTCACTTATTCTCTGCACATTGACCAGCTGTTAATCACCATCTATTGAAAAAACATGCCTCTCTGATAAGGGTTGAGAGATGCACTAATCTATGGGTATAATAAGACATCATTAAGAATTTTAATACTCTGTCCATGTAGGCAAATAATAATAGTAGGCTCTCTCCCATAGTCTGTGACTTGTCTAACAGAATCTTGATCCCAATTAACAGTGCCATGTATGGGTTCCATCTTGTGGAGTAAGTCTCAAATCCAATCAGAAACTGATTGGTTGCTCTCATATATTCATGCCACTATTATACCAGTGGGGCATATCCTGCCAGACCAATTGTAACTGAAGTTGGCTGGGTTCAGGATTGAGAATTGCTTTTCTCTTCCAGTAACATGCATAGCACCTTCCAGCACCATGAAAGCTAGCCAGTAGTGACGAAGCTTTGGGATTCAGTTTGATTTCTTCATGTTCTACCACTCAATTATGTAGTGTCTTCAGCAATGTAGGGTCTTACCATCATGTTCTGGAAGATAACCAAGAACAACAGCAATAATGTTTGGGAGTCTATGGGGAAACCTGGCCAATGACTCTAAAAGAGGCAACCCATTCCTGGCAGTAAGGTTTTAATTTGCTAGCCTGTGGTGTCTAGTAGGGGCAAGTGATAGAATAACATATCTCCCTATTATAGAATAATTCCATTTAGCTTTTTATATATGAGTGTTTAGGAAGCTTATACAGTAATGTGTTTCCATATGGCTTTTAAAAAAGCATTTAGCTAGTCATCCCTCCTCATACCTAAAGGTATGCTCTTCCATTCCCCACAGTATTTAACCTTTCCTATTCCATTATTCCCCTTTCCGCATTTATATCACAGCATTTTATTTTCCCTCCTTTGGAAGGACCCCCTCCATGGTCCATTATTAGTTTCCTGAAATCTATGGGTTTTCCAATTGAAACACACACACATTTAAAGACTCAAAACTAGCATCCACATATGAAGGAAAACATGTGACACTTGTCTTTCTGAGTCTGGGATACTTCATTCAGGATGACTTTTTCCAGCTCTAACTACTTTTTCTATTTATCTGTTTTCATAATTTCATTTTTCTTAAAGGCTAAATAATATTCCATTATGCACCACATTTTTATTATCTATTCATCAATTGATGGGCATGTAGGTTGTTTCCATTTCTTAGTTACTGTTAACAGAGCAGAAATGAAGATGGATGAGCAAATATCTCTGTAGTAGAATATAAAGTCCTTTGGGTATACACCCAGGAAGGGTATAGTTGGACCATGTGACAGATATATTTATTACTTTTTGATAAAACTCCACACATAAAACTCCACACCAATTTCCATATTGACTGTACGAGCTTTCACTGTCTCTAGTGGTGAATAAGTGTTCTCCTTTCCCCACATTCACATCAGCATTTATTTCTTTACATTAAAAAAAATATTTCTCAGCCATTTGTGTAGCATGGTTTGGGAACCCTCTGTTTAGTTCCTTGCCCCAATTTTAAATTTAGTTTTCTTGATGTTTAATTTTTTGAGTTATTTGCATATTCTAGATACTAACCCTCAGTCAGCTGTACATCTAGTGAAGAGTTTTTCCCATTCTGTAGGTTGTCTCTTCACTCAGATGATGATGTCCTTTGTTGTGTAGAAGTTTTCTAGTTTCATGTGTTCCTATTAGTCAATTGTTGGTCTTCATGACTATGCTATCATAGTTCTGTCCAGAAAGTCCTTTCTTGTTCCTATGAGTTCCAGCGTGTTCTCTATATTCTCCTCTATCAGATTCATAGTATCAGCTCTTATGTTGGGAGCATTGATCCACTTGGAGTTGCGTTTTGTGCAGGGTGAGAGATAAGGATCTAGTTTCATTCTTCAACGTGTTGTTGTCCTTTTTAACTGGCACCCTTTGTTGAAGATATTGTCATCTTTTCTCCAATGTGTATTTTGGGACTCTTTGTAAAAAATAAGGGAAATGTAGGTGTATCCACGTCTTCATTTCTATTCCATTGATCAGTGTGTCTGCTTTCATACCAACACCATGCTTTCTACAGCTCTGTAGTATAATTTAAAAGCAGGGGTGGCGATACCTCTGGCTGTTTTTTTATTGTTTAGGATTGTTTTGGATATCTTGGGTTCTTATGTTTCCATATGAACCTTAAGATAGTTTTTTCAATTTCTGTAAAGAATCACATTGGAATTTTGATAGGGTTTACATTGAATTTGTAGATTGCTTTGGTATGATGACCATTTTCACAAAATTAATCCTACCAACTCGTGAGCATGGGAAACCTTTCCATCTTTTGGTATACTTTTCAATTTCTTCAATGTCATAAAGTTTGTATTATATAAGTCCTTTGCTTCCTTGATTACAATTATTCCAAGATATATTTTGATGAATGGGATTGTTTCCTTGATTTCTTTCTCAATTTGTTTTCTATCTTAGTATA
>NW_008359817.1:76438-94159 GCF_000622305.1 Nannospalax galili | reverse complement strand
GATGGAGTCTTTAGGGTTTTTTATGTAGAGAATCAGATCATCTTCAAATAAAGATAACTTAAGTTCTTCCTGTCTTATTTGTATTCTCTTTATCAACTTGTAGTGGTTAGAGTTAGAAATGACCCCCACAGGTTCCAGTATTTGAATGCTTGATGAGTTTGGTGGTACTGTTTGAGAAAGGTGATGGAACCTTTAGGAGGTGTGGCCATGGGGAGTTTCCTTTCTGATCCTGACTTTTTAGTATACCTCTTATACCTTGACAGTTACCTCTTTCTTTAGATTTTGGATTTTTCTATAATTTTTTAATTTAAAATATATTCTGTGCCTTTGACTTGTGTTTCTTCTCCTTCTTCTATACCTATTATTAGTAAGTTTTACCTTTTACAGTGTTCCAGAGTTCCTGCATGTTTTGTTCCTGTGAGATTCATGTGGGGCTCTGTTCCTGTGAGGTATTACGTTTTAGGTTGAACAGTTCCTTTGATTGAATGATCTAATTCCCCTAGCTTCTCTTCATGCCTTGATGTTCTCTCTTCAACATGATCCATTCTATTGGTAAGTCTTTCCACTAAATTTTTTATTACACTGACTTTCTCACTTCAAATTTGACTTCACTTTGGATTTTCTTCAGAAATTCTCTTTACCAAGTTCTATTTTCACATCCTGAATTATTTTATTTCATTCAACTGTTTTAGCATACATAGAATTCACTCTTGAATTTATATAAATTTCTTTAGTTCCTTGAGCACATTTATAGTTGCTATTTTGAAATCATTGTCTTGTGAGTCAACTAATTTGCTTTTCTCAGGAAACATCATGATGGATATTGGGTATTCACTTTGTTTCTGTTTTCATGATGGGATCTAGGGTTCTGGAGTTAGGTTGTTAATGGTGATTTTTGATACAGAGATCTCATTTCACCTTTGTTGAGTGGGTGCTTGAATCTTTTCTGTTACCCCAACTTGTCAGGTTGTGAATCAGCTGGTTGGTACTTGGGGTTCAGTCTTGGGGAAATTCTGTCTTAACATGTGAATGTAATGTCAGAAGTGGTCCCAGTACAGCTAAGGATAGGTGAACTTCTGAGCCCAGAAACAAACCTTCTGTAGGGTTAGAAGATTCTTGCTGCCAGTCTTCAGAACTCCGAGAAGACGTACCAGGTTTTATAGGTGAGCCTCATGTAGTAAGGGCTAGGGTCAAAGTGTGATCAAGTGCTGTTCCTTGTAAGCTTTGCAGAGGACTCATACCAACCTCACGTGGAAGTGGACAGAGTAGAAGCCAGGATGGTGGTTCTTACTTGGGTGAGATTCATGGGGGCTATGTGGTTCCCAGGCATCACGGTGGGTGGGATGTTGACAGAAGAGGGAACTCTGGGGTACCTAATGGGATCTAATGGGTTCAGGGGTATAGAGGCCATGTGGTCCCTGATCGGTATAGTTGGAGGGTGGCTATTTGTAGCTGAGGGAATAGCTCTGGGATTGGGATCACAGTGGCCTAAATTTATTTTTTAAAGCACTTTCTTTCAGAAATACTTTATTTTATGAACTTTTACAAAACTTTTCAAATGTCTTTAGTAACACTTTTTGTAAAACACACAGATATTGTACAGTTGCACTATATGTTTTTCTTATTTATTTACCCAGTGCTCAGGATGGAACTCAGAATGTTGTGCATGATAGACAAGTGCTCTACAACTGAGTTCCAGCTCCAGCTTATTTTTATTATTCTTATTTTTTTTTAATCTTTTTGAGATAGCAGGCCTGGAACTCACCATGTAGACCAAGCTGCCCTCAGTCACACAGAGATCTGCCAGGCTTTGCTTCCCAAGTGCTGGATTAAAAGGCATGTGCCACCATGCCCAGCCCTTATTTTCTTCTTTATATCATTAATCTATAAGCTTGTTGCTGCTTCAGCTTTTTCTCTTACTTAATTTTTTGTTAGAAACTATGATGCAAACACACACATCAAGCCAGTGCTACACGAGGAGACGATCATCAGCACTGCTGCCTTACCCTCTGCATCCTGTCCCTGGAAGGACTTCAAGGACACAGCACTTAGGGAAGTGTCATTCCCTATGACAAGTCCTTTGTCTGCATCCCTCCTGAGCACCTGCCCAAGGCGCACGTTGAGTTGTTCCTTTCTTCAGAACTCTGCCCACGATTGTGTGCTCCTCCCTTTTCTTCATCACAGATTTGGTTGTAAGTGGATAATACAT
Organism: Nannospalax galili; assembly: GCF_000622305.1. NCBI lineage: Eukaryota > Metazoa > Chordata > Mammalia > Rodentia > Spalacidae > Nannospalax > Nannospalax galili. The sequence continues at coordinate 91,950 of NW_008359817.1, read as the reverse complement.
TGTGAACATTCCTCTGTTGACATCCTTTCAGGGTGGGGTCTGTATTTTCATACTTTCCTGTCTAGATACATTTTCTTGGAGTTCTTTTTTCTTTCCTTATACATTCCATTTCTTTTGCCTCCTCTTCATCTGTGTGATCTTGTTCTACTTCTGTGTACTCTCATAGGTTTGACTGAATTGTTTTATATGATATATGCTCCATGAGTGTAATTAGCTCTGTTGAAACCTTTATCACCATCAATACCAATACTTTAATTTAAGCACTGTCTATGTGGAGTTGTAATGTTCTGTTCTACTACCTGCCTCTTGTCTTAGACAGTGAACGCTTTAGGGATAGTGACTAAATTGCCTCTGCAACTCTGGCACCTAGCCCAGATCTGACACTCAAGTTCTATGGAAATGTTTATTGAGCTAATGAATAATTTATTACTTTGGGATACATTGTAAACAAATCAACAATGCAATTATTAAAGTGTTTATTGATGTCTTCAGTGTGGTAGACATTGGATCAGGTGCCAAGAGTTCAAACATGAAAAAAAATGACTATTTCTTTTTTTTCTTAAATTTTTTAATTGAATTTTTGTGTATTTCCTACAAACCATCTTAATCAGCTTTATACTCCCTTTCCATTGGTACCTGTCTATGGCCTCCCCACACTGGATTTCACATATTCTGTCATTTGTGTTAGGCCTATCATGTCAAGTTAGTGTGCCCAGATGTCCCTCAGTGTAAGTTCATCCACTGAGGTCTAGTCAGCCTATCTAAAGTCCCTCCCTTTAAGAAGATCAGCACTTCCTCATCCCGCAGAAATCAGCTGTCAATAATTCTTCAACTAATATTGGGGCCTGCTGTTCATTTCTATGGTTCTGTGCTGTGTGAGTGGGTTTTTGTCTGCTTGAGTTTGTATAGGTCTTGTGCATGCTGATACAATTGCTATAGGTAATCCCATGAGATGGGTCCCAGGAACCTGTAGGACTCTATTTCCCTAGCTCTTACCATCTTCCTGCCCCCATTTCCACAGTGGTCCCTGAGCCCTGGGTGGGTGGATTTTAATATAGAACTTCTGTCCAAGGACCCACACTCTGTAGAATCTTACTATGTTTTGGCCATTTGTGACCTTTTGTGTGTTCCTGGCTCTCTGCTGCATGAGGGAGCTTCGTTGATGAGAACTGAAAGATGCATTAGTGCTCTTTTTATCCCTTCTTCTATCCCTTATTCTATGTTCTGTGAGCCTTAGGTGTAGAGGTTGCATTGTAGATGTGTCACTTAGGCTTGGGCAATTCAAAGAGAACCTCTCTGTGTGACCAGTTGCAGAACTCTGTAATTATCACTGTCTGTTGAAAAAAGAAGTGTCTTTGGTGGGTAGTGACTGGGATGCTTTTCTGTAAATTTAAGGATCCATATTTTGCACATCGTAAGAAGTTAGATTTCTCCAGGGATATGACAGACTTGCAGTTTTCTCTAAGATCTATGACCTCTTCGGCTATGTATATTTGGTTAGGTTTATAGTACCACACATGAATTTCCTCCCATTGAGTGGGCTTTAAGTCCAGTTAGGTAGCTGTTGATTAATCCCCAGATAAAAGTGACACTACTGCACCAATATCATTTTCTGTGCTGTTCATTGATATGGTTATTAGGCCTTGAAGCTGGGGTGGGACCATTGGTTGATGTTCTCCCTTAGCAGCTTGTGTGGTGTTCTCCAAAACTATGAAAACTAGCCTTCAGGGGAAGTGAATTCCAGATCAGTTCCAGCTCCATTGCTCCAAATCCTGTGTCTGAAGTATGTCCTGTCTTCAGGAATAGGGTCTTACCTTCAAGTTCTGGGAGGCAATCAAGGGCTGTGGCAATATCTTGTGTAATTTTGGGAGTCTCTTGGACTACTCTGGCCAAAGACTCAAAGGAAAGTTTCTCTGTCTGGTACTGTTTCTTGTTATGTAGCCTTTAGTTATACACATGGACTCATGTAGAGATATTATGTGTGTAATTTTCCAGTAGGTTTTTGGACTAGTACAATTCTGTTTCTTTATACTAGCTAGACATTCTCTCTCTCTCTCTCTCTCTCTCTCTCTCTCTTTCTCTCTCTCTCAACTCTTCTTCTAAGCTCTCCCCATTTAAAGTGTCCCCATTTTTCCCCTGTGTCATAGGTCCCACCTCTGCTGAACTCCTTCTTCCCCTGTATTGCCATAATTCTTTGTATAACCCTCCTTCTCCCCCTCCCATTTAAGCCTCTTTTTTTTGGTTTTTTTTTTTTTTTTTTTTTTGAGACAGGGTCTCCTTGTAGCCCCGGCTGGCCTGGAACTCACTATGTAGACCAGGCTGGCCTCCAACTCACAAAGATTGGCCTGCCTCTGCCTCCCAAGTGCTGGGATTAAAGGCATGCGCCACCATGCCAGGCTCCCCCTCCCATTTAAATAGCCCCATTTTATACATTTCTCCTTTAGTAACACCTGTCTCTTACTGTTCTTCTCTATTGGGTTCCTTCTTTGCATTTTCCTCTCTGCTTGCATCCTATTTTCTGGTTTCTAAAGTTACATCAGGATATATGCTCACATATCAGTATTTGATGCTAGGATCCACAAATGGGGGAGAACATATGTCCTTTGGTTTTTGGAGTCCGTGTTGCTTCACTTAGTATAACAGTTTCTAGTTCCATCCATTTACTTGCAAATTTTATTATTTCATCTTTCTTTACCTCTGAATAGACATCCATTGTGTAAATGTACCACATTTTTAATGTCCAGTCATCAGTTGAGGGACACTTAGGTTGCTTCTATCTCTTAGCTATTGGGAAAAGGGCAGCAATAAACATGGTGTACAAGTATCTCTGCAATAGGATGAGTCCTTTGGGTATATGCCAAGGAGTGGTATAATGAGGTCATATGGTAGATTCATTTGTAGTTTTCTAAGAGTTCTCTAGACCTCTTTTCATAGGGGTTGCATGAGTTTGCAATCCCACTGGCAATGAATGAGCATTCCACTTTCTCCACATCCTTGCCAGCATTTGGTATCATTTGTTCTCTTGATGTAAGTCAGCCTGGCTGGGGTCAGATGAAATCTTAAGGTGGTTTTAATTTTCATTTCTTTAATTACTAATGATATTGAACACTTTTAAAGGTGTTTCTTAGCCATCTTTATTACTTCTTTTGAGAACTTTTTGTTCAGATCTTTAGCCTATCTTTTAATTAGGTCATTTTTTTCTTGTTTTCTTTGTTTTTTGAATTCTTCACATATTCTGGATGCTAAACCTCTGTCAGATGTGTCACTGGTGAATATTTTCTCTGTGGAGTTTCTCTTCACTTTCTTTGTTGCTTCTTTTGCTGTACAGAAGCCTTTCAGTTTAATGAGGTCCCACTTGTTGATTGTTGATCTTAATTCCCGAGCAATTGATGTCTAATTTAGAAATCCCTTTCCTACACCTATATCTTGTAGGTTACTGCCAATGTTTTTTTTTTTTTTCTAACAGTTTTAGAGTTTCCAGTTTCACATTGAGGTCTTTGGTCCATTTGGAGTTGACTTTTGTAAAAGGTGAAGATAAGGCTCTAGTTTAATTCTTCTACAGGTGGAGATCCAGTTTTGCCAGCACCATTTGTTGAAGATGCTGTCTTTCCTCCATTGTGTATTCTTGGCACTTTTGTCAAATATCAGGTGGCTGAAATTGTGTGTACTTATGTTTGGTTCTTCAATTATGTTCCATTGATCTGTGTGTTTATTTTTGTGCCATGCTGTTTTTATGATTATAGCTTTGTAATATAGTTTGAGATCTAGTATAGTAATCCCACAGCATTGCTCTTTGTGCTCAGGATTGCTTTGACTATATGGGGTCTTTTGTGCTATCATATGAATTTTAGGATTGTTTTTTCTAATTCTTGAAGCATGTCATGGGGATTTTTATTGTAATTGCACTGAATCTATATATTGCTTTTGGTAGGATGGTCATTTTCACAACATTAATTCTTCCAATCCATAATCATGAAAGGCCCTTCCATCTTCCATTCATCTTCCTCAATCTCTTTAAAGATATAAAATTCTCATTGTAGAGATCTTTGATGTCTTTTGTCAGGTTTATTCCAAGATTTTTTTTTTGAGTATATTATGAATGGGAGGGTTTCCATGTACTCTTTCTCTGGTTACTTTTTATCAGCATATAGAAAAGCTACTGATTTTTGTAGATTAATTTTGTAACCTGCCAGTTTACTGAAAGTGTTAATCAGTTCTAGGAATTTTCTGGTGGAAATTTTGGCATCTCTTAGATATAATATATCATCAGCAAAAATGGATATTTTGACCTTTTCTTTTCCAATTAATACTCCTTTAATTTCCTTCTCTTGTCTTATTGCTCTAGTGATAGTTTCAAGCACTGTATTAAAAAGGAGTGGAGATAATGGGCATCCTTATCTCATTCCTGGTTTTAATGGGAATGCTTCCAGTTTTCTTCCATGTAAAATGATGTTGGCTTTAGGTATGTTGTATATAGCTTTAATTATGCTGAGGTATGTTCCCTCTAGTCCAATTCCCTTTAGGACTTTTATCATGAATGCATGTGAATTTTGTTGAAGTACTTTTCTGCATCTATTGAGATGATGATGTGGTTTTTGTCTTTAAGTCCATTATATGATTTATGACATTTATTGAGTTATGTATATTGAACCATCCCTGCAGGTTTGGAATAAAACCTATTTGATCATGGTGGATGATCTTCTTGGTGTGTGTCTGCGTGCAATTTGCCAGTATTTTGTTGAGTATGTTTACATCTATGTTCATTAAGGATATGGGTCTATAGTTTTCTTTTTTTTCTTTTGTCTTTACCTGGTTCTGTTATTAGAGTGATCCTGATTTCATAGAAGGAGTTTGGGAGCTCTCCCTTTGTTTCAACCTTTTTGAATAATTTAAGTGGTATTAGTTACAGATATTCTTTGAATGTCTGGTAGAATTCTGCTGTGAACCCATCTGGGCCTGTGCTTTTTTTAGTCTGGGGGTTTTATATTACTGCTTTAATTTCCTTATTTGTTATGGGTTGTTTAAGCTGCTGATCTCTTTTTGGTTTAACTTTGGTGGCAGCCATGATTTTAGAAGTTCATCCATTTCTTTTAGATTTTCAAATTTAATGGGGTATAGATTTTTAAAGTAGTCTCTTACGATGTTCTGGATGGTTTTGGTGTTTATTGTCATGTCTCCCTGTTCATCTCAGATTTTATTGATTTGAATTTGCTCTCTTTCTTTTGGTTTACAGGACTAAGGGTCTGTTTATCTTGTTTAACCTTTCAAAGAACTAGCTCTTAGATTCATTGATTTTTTGTATTGTTTTCTTTGTTTCTATTTCATTAATTTTTACTCTGACTTTTGTTATTTCTTCTAGTCTGCTGGGTTTGGGTTTAATTTGTTCTTGCCTTTCCAGAGTCTTGAATTCCAATGTTAAGTTGTTTACATGTGCTCTTTCTGATTTTTTAATGTAGGCACCTAGAGCTATAAACTTCCCTCTAAAGACTACTTTTAAAGTGTCCCAGAGGTTTTGTTGTGTTGTATTATCTTTTTCATTTAGTTCCAGGAATACTTTTTTTTCTTTCTTAATTTCTTCTTTGACCCATTCATCATTCAGGAGTGTGTTGTTTAATCTCCATGAGTTCATGTCGTTACTAGGACTTCTTTCAGGGTTAATTTTAAGCTTATCGCATTGTGGTCAGATAGACTGCATGAAATTATTTCAATTTTTTTGTATTTGTTGAGATTTGTTTTATGTCCCAATATGTGGTCAATTTCAGAGACAGTTCCATGGGGTGCTGAATAGAAAGTGTATTCTTTGGTGCTTGGGTGTAATAGTCAGTAGATGTCTGTTAGGTCCATTTGATGTGTGCTATCATTTAATTCAAGTATCTCTCTGTTTACTTTTGTCCAGTTGACCTGTCTAATGGAGAGACTGAGGTATCAAAGTCCCCTACTATTACTTATGTGGGGTTAATCTGTTTCTTAAAGTCCTGTAGTATTGTTTTATGTGATTGGTTGCACCAAAGTTTGGTACATATATCTTCATGCTTGTAATAAAAGGCCAACTGTTGCTTTGATTAGAATGAAATGCCCCTCTTTATCACTTCTGATTAGTTTTAGCTTGAAGTCTATTTTGTCAGATATTAGAATTGCCACCACTGCTTGTTTCTTAGTGTCATTTACTTGGAATATTCTTTTCTATACTTTCACCTTATATAGCAACTGTTCTTAAAGGTGAGATGGGTTTCTTGCAGAAAACAAAAAGATGAATTTTGTTTCTTAATCCATTCAACTAGCCTGTGTCTTTTGACTAGGATTCCAGTCCATTGATATTAAAGATTATTATTGAAAGATGTGTGTTGGTTGCCGTCCTTTGAATTTCTGTTTTCATTCGTGGTCTAATTTTGTGTTTCCACAATTATATCTTCATTCAGTCTCTCTCTGTTGCCCTTTGGGTCTAGTTGTTCCTGTTTTCCATTCTTTGCATTTCTTCAAGTATTCTCTGAAGGGCTGGTTTCGTGGACATGTATTCTTTCAGCCTATTCATGTCATAGAAAATTTTCCTTTCCCCTTCAACTGTAATAGACATCTTTGCTGGATAAAGTATTCTGGGTTGGCATCTGTGGTCATTTAGAACTGGGAATATTTTGATTCAGGCTCTTCTGACTTTCACAGTTTGCATTAATAAATTAGCTGTGATTCGGATGGATTTTCCTTTGTATGTGACTTGCTTTTCTTTTTCAGCTTTCAGTATTCTCTCTTTGTTCTGTACATTTACTGTTTTTGCTTTACTATATCGCAGGGAGTTTCTGTTCTGCTTCTATCTATTTGGTGTTCTATGTGCTTCTTGTATTGACATATCTTTCCTTAATTTGGGGAAATTTTATTCTACAATCTTGTTTAAGATCTTGTTAATACTATTAACCTGAAATTCTTCGCCTTACTCTATGTCTATGGTGCATGTCGGTCTTTTCACAGCATCCCACATTCCTTCATGTTCCATTCCTGTGTTTATTAATTTTTTCATAATTTTTGCTTGAACTGACCAATTCTTTAATTTTATTGTCTAGTCTTAATATTCCGTTTTCCATTTCATTCTTCTATTGGTGAGACTTTCTCCCATTGTTTCAAATTGGCTTATTAAGGTTTTCACTTCCTTCTTCATTTCTGCCTGAGTTTTCTTTAATATGTCTATCTGTTTTGTGAATTCAGTCAGGAGTTTATACCTGTCTTCTTTTAGTTCTTTGATTTGTTTGTTTGTGTGTTCTTTAAAGTTATTGACTGCTTTGATCGTGTTTATGATTGCTCTTTTAAATTCTGTGTCCTGGGTTATCTTTAGGGGGTTCTCACTGTATAAATCTATAGGACTTGCGGTGTTTGGTATGAACTCATTATTTTGGTTTTCCATATTATGATTTTTCCGTTGTGATTTTTGGCATGTGGATTTCTTTTGTTATTTGTGATTCTGGTATGAAACTCAAGTTTTCCTTTGTTGAGTTGAAGTCTTCAGTATGGAAGACACTGGATTCGGTGACAAGAGTTCAAGCAGGAGCAAATCACTGTTTCTTACCCTAGAGTTGTTAGACTGTAAAAGAGAAAGAAGTCATATGTAAAAGGATGACAGCATACGCAGTTTCAGAGGTGTGAAGCTGAGTCTTAGGGAATGGCCATTGGGTAAGACAAAAGCAATGGAATAAGGTCAATGTCACAGGAATCAATCCATTAAAGATTGTGCTGCTAGAACACAAGGTGGATAACCAGTGGATCTAACATCATCTTAATCTACACAGGTTTTAATTATAAGGGTTTGGAGAATGACAGACATTTGAATCCTTAGTACAAAGTAAAGAACTTGAGCTGATAAACCCAAGGAATGATGACCTCATGACCAAGCAGGATGTTTGATGTGCTAAAGGAAGTGTGGCGTGAACAGGGATGAAGTTTTAGACGGACAACTTCAGAGGAAGAAATCACTTCTTTCTGAACTTTTCACTTGCCTATGCTAGTGGTATCAAAATAATTAGTTTGTGAAATTCCAGTGTGATACTTAATGACCAACATTATGGCTACCAAGTATATTCTATTGTCTGTTTCTGTGTATCATATTTTCCAAAGTGACATTTCTCATCCCTCAGCTTCAGGTCCAAGAATCCAGGCACAGCTCCGCTGGGTCAGCTTCCATAAGCTGTACTCGTGTGCACTGGGACTGCAGTCAGCTTGGGGTTTGACTGAGGCAGGATCCATTTCAAGTTGCTCATGGTAGGAATAGGATTCAGAGTCTCATGAGCTGTAGGTATGAGGGGTTCTGGGTACTGCAGTCCTTGACACACGGGCCTCTCCATACTGCAGCTTCTATTATAGTGACTGAATTCACTATATAGCGATGGCATTCATCAGAGCAGGAAATGAAGAAATAAAACAGGATGAGCAAGATGGAGCCTTTCATTTATTTATTTATTATTTATTCATTTATTTATTTATTTTGGTCTTTTGAGACAGGGTTTCCTATAGCCACAGCTGACCTGGAACTTGCTGTGTTCTATCTCACAGAGATCCACCTGCCTCTGCCTCCTGACTGCTGTAATTTAAGGTGTGTGCTACCACACCTGGCTTTTGATTACACAATGTTCAAAGTATCATGATATCACTTTTGTAATATTTTACTTGTTAGATTGTAAACCAAAACAAATCAAATTGAAGGCAGGATTAGCCACATTCAAGGAGAAGGAATTATATGAAGGCAAGAGTCCAGAATGGCATGGATCATTGGAGGCCATCTCTAATTGCTGCCAAGTAATTACACCAAGTAATTTCCAAACTGCCAAAGAGCTTTGGGGCTCTTGGTTAGAATCTCCTCCTCCTGGGTTTTGTTCACCTTGTGTTAGACATAAGATGTTCTGGCTATGGGGAAAATCACTGCTTAATAGTAAGTCAAGTGATCAGAACTAAGTCCTGACCAAAAGAAGGAGCTATAAGTCAATGCTTCCTACCTACTTACAGAGGAAGGAGTCAGCAGACCTGCTGCTCTAGCTGAACCGGCACTAGACAAGAAGATACTAGAATGTTGCTCAGGTTGTGTCACAGAAAGCTTCCCACCAGGGAGTGGTGCTAGATGACAGCCTGGAGTCTGGCCCCTCTTGGCAGCATGTGCTTACTTCTGGGCAACAGATTTTAAAAGGATGTCGGCACCCTGAGGTTTACCTGAAGAGGAGCAGCCAGGATTTAGCAAGGCCTGGATTCTACATGGGAAGAGAAGCAGTGGGAAGACATGCAGAACTGGGGCCTCCTACCTGTGGAAGAGAGACTGCAAGTTGGTGCAGAAGCCCTCTTAAGAGCAGGAGTGAGTGGGTTTTCTCTGCTTCTCTCCAGAGGACAAAACTGAGAGCAGAAACTGTTAGTGATGGCAAGGCCTCTTTCCCTGGAAGTGCTTAAACAAAGTTTGGGTCATGTAGAACTATGCTGACCCTCCCATAGTTAAGTGACAAAACCGGACTCCAGCAAGCCTTGGTAAAATCTGAGATGGTGACCCTGACACTGGGAGTGCCTCTGGATTCCTTTTGCTTCTTCTCTGACTTTATGAACATACCGGCTTTATCTTGAGGTGGGGATTAAGATTACAGACAGGTTAGACTCACATCTTAGCAAGTTTCTCATGATGTAGGACAGACCTCTTCAAGGTCTTGCTCCAAAATACAAAAATTAATCAGCAGCCTCCCTGTACTAGGCACTGGCCAAGACACTCCATGTGTAACAGAGAGGAAGGCAAGCATGGTAGTAACATACTAAGGGGATTGGCCTGGATGATCAAGTCCATCCTCAGACCAAAGGCATCACTGCTACCCAGGAAACCATTAGCTAGGGCCCAGTCGTCATAGATGGCTTGTTTTCTTACAGCATCTCATTGAGGTTACAGCCTTCTATAAGTGCACTCTCACTAACCTTTCTACTTTATCACATACTCTGAAAGAAGCGAAAAGAAAAAAATGGCCATTGCGGTTCCCCAGGCACACGCTGTACTTTTGTACATTCGTCCTGTGTACCATGGTTTATATCATGAATGTCTCCCAAAAGCTCATGCATTAAAGGTTTGGTCGCTGGGATGGTGTTATAGGGAGGTCATAGAATCTTTCAGAGAAGCAGTAAGTTTAGGTCCATAGGTCACTGAGGATATAAGCCCTTGAAAGGAATTGTGAAACCCTGGCCCCCTTCCTCTGAGTCCCTGGCTTATGATGTGAGAAGCTTTGCTCCATCATGTGCTCCCACAATAACGTGTTGTGTTGCTATAGTGCCAAAGCAATGGTGCCAACCTCCAGTCATGGCTTCCTATCTCTGGTGAGCTGAAATAAACCTTTAAAAATAGGTTTATAATATCACATATTTTGTTATAGCAACAGCAACACCTAACTAATACACTGTTGCAGATTGATCCTTTAGCCTAGACCACACTATTTCCATTTCTCTCTGAAATATTCAGCGTTTTGGAAAATCTCTACTTTGAATATTTACCTCCTTTGTGAAACCTGCTCCAACCTCTCCCTGTGTTTCACTATCTTATTCTTCCTTTTACGTTGGTATACATGGTTCATTTCCTCTACTAGGTTTCAACTCAGCTTGGCAACCCCTGTGGTGGCTGATAGGTCCAGGCTTACCCTGCTTCTGCTCATGTTGTTTCCTTAGAAGCCTCATCCTTTCTCTTTTGTTTCCACCTGGGAGAGATGTTCATCCTCAGCTTGCATCTGTTTCCTGGTCTCTTCTCCCAGACTGTTCCATCACTACCTCTAACTCTCCTAGCATACCTTGCTTTGTCATCAAGTGCTGTCAGCACACACTTTCCCTCCAAACCAGCTATAAGCTAATTGAAGACAGAAACCTTGTCTTTTCATACTTAGGAATCTCCAAAGTTCTATGAAGCCCAGTCTTTGCACATGGCACTTGTTTATTAAAATGTTCATTGACTAGAATTGAATTGAATGTAAGCCCCTTAATATCCATGCTATTAGTGAGTCAGCTGTTCAGTGTGACTACTCAAAGAACATTGGCTCTTACTAAAATGCTACAGATACTTTGTTATTGAAATGCATTTTCTTGTATAAATGATTCACACATAACAAGGAGCTACCTTGTTGAGAGCACACTTGCTAATTGAACAGGAAACTCAGAGATTACAGTCACAGAGATTACAATTTAAGGCGTAGGTAGATGCTAATCAGATAGCCATATAATATGGATAAATGTAGAATGGCTAAATTTCAGTGGTATGTTTCTGAGGAATTAAGGAACTGAAGGAAGCATAAATCTGAGACCATGCCCATTATCTGTCAGGCAACATGAACTAGAAAAGGTTTTTGGGTTGGCCGAGCTTCCTGGACAGCCCTGAGGTAAGGTGGCAAGCAGCTCATTCATACATGCAAATATATGCTGAGTTCCCTCTCTGTGTCAAGCCCTGGCTGCATGCTGGGATGCAGGGGGTGGTGGGTGAGATTGTATCATCCAAATTTTAATAATGATGTTATCCTCAGTGCTAGAATGTGATTGCATTTGGACATGAGGTCCCTATAATAGTGTAGGGAGTAATGCTAGAGCGAGGTCATTATGGTGGACCACAATCCAATATGACTGTGAAATCCGGAGACAGGGATGAAGATATGAAGGGCCCAGGAGAGCACCATCTGAACCTGAAGACAACTGTCTACAGACTAAGGAGAGAAACCTGGAGCAGAGCCTCCCTCAGAGTGCTCAGAAGGCGATTAACCACAGCAGATGCCTTTATGTACATTGTGTACACCAGAACTTTGTAATAACAAACTAATGTTGCTGAAGGCCTCTAGTGTGTGGCTCTTTGTCATCACAGACCTAGAAAATGAATTCCAGGGACAAACAAAGTGAATAGGTTTCCTATATTTTCAGAGATTATAACTCAAGTGGTAGGTAGATGCTAATCAGATAGCCAGATAATATGGATAAATATAGAATGACAGGAAGGCTCTATGAGCATCTACAGAAAAGAACCTGAACACATAACACACTGTGATACAGAGGCCAGGCAGGCATTAAGCAGGTAAAGAATGACACCCACCTAGTATGGATGTTTTAGAGGATTCTAGATAAAATATTGACCAGAAATTCCCCAAGGAAAAATTTAAATGCTAGATTTGTTGAGCAGCTAAGCATTTTAAAAGAAAGGATAGAAATTTCTATTTCTTGAGCCATTTGAAATGGAATGATGGAGAGCATTCAAAAGTTTAGTCCAGGGAGTCCTGCCCTGGTAGGTAGATATCCAGTTGGTTTAATTTGTTCTTTTTGTTTCTTCCTCTTACAAATTCTTCATTTTCTCCTGACAGCTGAAGGGGCTATTATACCTCTTTTCAGTAGACATGACCTTTCTTTATAAAACTGATCATGCAGGGATAAGAAATTTTGACCCTTAAAATAAAATGTGACATTTAAAGCAAAATCCAAGTTCTTTAGGAATTTTCGCATTCTGAAGGAGGGGTAATTGTGTTAGGAAGTTAGACCTGAGTTGAATTTGTTGTTTGGCAACCTGACAGGCTCTTCCCGCTTCCTCCGTAATGTAACTTGGCAGCTCCGATATGGACGAGCAGGCACCATTCCTTCAGAAGCTTTCAAAAACCATCCTGGTTTTCTCGTTGAAGACCACAGTGTTGATAGTTGACTCGGTTGGCATATGAATCATCTTATATTCAGCCTTCTTAAAATTCAACACCCCAAATCTTGGGTGCTCACATTTCAGATGATTGATCTTCAAAATCTGGGAAATGTGTCAAATGGTTTTAGCAAGCCAAAATGCCTGCTTTTGTTTTGGCTTCCTGCAAACTGCCTCAGAATGGATAAAGCTCAGAGGTACTGACGGTCTCTTTGCCATGGGAGTGTGTGTTTCTGAGTCTGATTTGTTGGTAAGACAGGACTGTCTAGACGTAGGTATTGGTCTGGATTTTAGCCAAGGTCATGCTGGGCATTGCAGCCAAGTCAGAACAAATGAACACTCACTCTATCAGTCCAAACCCTAAGATCCCAGCCTGAGCAGCTAGGTAGGCAGAGAAGTTTAGATTCCATTTCCCCAGAACTTTCTGCTCTGTCTAACTGAGCAGTGTGCTGCTTCTGTGTGTCTGTGGCAGCAGCCTTGGTTCCTTTCCTCCATAGTTCTCTGTTTGTGAGATGCCATCTACCTTGGAAACTGGAAACAGTTTTCTATTCAAACGTTTTACTTTTTGATTCATTTGTTTTTATTTTGTGTGTATGAATGTTTTGTCTACATGTGTGTAAGTGTAACGTGCATGCAAGGCTCATGAAGGTCAGAAGAGGGCATCAGATCCTCTGGAACTGGAGTTATGGCTAGCTGTTAACTGCCACATGGGAGCTGGGAATTGAACCTGGGTCCTCTGGAAGAGCAGGCAGGGTTCTTACCTGCTGAACCATCCCTCCAGCAAAGACACAGCCTAGGACTGCTTCTTTTACTTTTTTCCCACTGAGATTATATAAGTGATATCTTCTTGCTGTCTGCTAAAGTATTCTAGCTGATGTCCAGCAAGGAGTTTATTACTCTGCGAAACACATCTTTGGTGATGATTAGTCAAGGTGATTTCCACCAGTCCCGTCTCCTGTCCCAGTGTCTGTATTAAGGGCAAGCTCAAGGTCTCTCCGAGGCTCAGGCAGGACCAGTCTGAGAATAGTTTAGAGGCTGACTGAGGAGGCCAGGACTCCTGCACATTGTTGGTGTGCTTGAAGATTATGGAGTAAGAGTTGATATTTTAAACAAGGTCTTGAGTCCTATAGGCATAGTTTGGACAGAAATAAGGAGGGCATGAATTCTGAGATTAAGTTTTGCTTCACAGGATGAGGTAAGAAAACTGCTGTGAGTTCAACACTAGCTTGGGCTACAAACAGACCTTGTCTTAAGAACATAACAAAAAAAACCAACAAATTTTGCTTAGGAAGGAGTGATACCATATACTAAGGATCTCCTCTACTTTGTAGTGCATTACTGCAAATCAATAGTGGAACTGATGTTCTCTCTCTCTCTCTCTCTCTCTCTCTAACTCTCTCCCTCTAACTGTGTATTACATACATGAACTCACTCATCTGGTATTAAGGAGAGAAAAACAAAGCACTTGTCCTGGACACAGTCTTTAAAAGGATGCTGCGGTAGCTAATCTTCGCTGTCAACTTGACTAGATCTGGAATCAACATGAGATAAACCTCTGGGCACACCTGAGAGGGATTTCTTGATGAGATTATGTGAAGTTGGAACACCTACCCTGAATATGACTGGCACCTTCTGGTGACAGCCAAATAAAAGGATGTCCAAGGGACAAACCACATTTTGCGTGCTTATGTTTGCAATGTGCTAACAAGTTCAGGTATCCTATTTATATCTTGCTGGTGAGTGTATCTACTCTGTTGCTGCTGAAGCCATTTTCCCCTGACATCAGAACCCAGCTTCACCAGCATTTCAACATGGACTCAAGACCATATGCTCTCCAGAATCCTCCAGGCCTTTGGTACCAGTTTGAGATTGCTGATGCCTCCAGCTTGGTGGATTGGGCAGCTACTAGATTCTTAGCCTCTCCACTGTGAAGAGAGCCGTGATGGAATTACCCAGACCCCAGACTACATTGTGTAAACTAACCTAATACATCCCTCCTTTTTGTTTTTATTTTGAATTTTTTAATTGAATTTTTGTGGTTTTTTAAAATACAATATAGTTTGATAGCATTTAGATCTGCTCCCTTTCCCCACCTCATCCCACTGCCCTCACCCAGTTTAATGAACTCTCTTGCAGTATGTCTATAGTCTATGGAGTATGATTTGTGTCCCCCAGTGTCCTTCAGTGTGAATCCATCCATTGGGCCCACTAAGAGTCCCATCTCTGTATGACACTGTCTTTCCCCACCCCAGCAGCCATCAACTGCAAAAAGTTCCTTAGGTTGGGTTAGGATTTCTTACCCATTTCCCCATGTCTACACTGGGATTTTATTTGGCTTTAGCTTACATATCCATGCTGTCACTATTGCTGTAAGTTCCTATGAGTAACTGGCCAGCTGTCTGGAAGACTGTTTCCTTGTGGTCCTCCACCACCTCTGGCTCTTACAATCTTTCTGCTTCCTCTTCTGCAGTGATCCCCGAGTCTTAGAAGGCAAGGGTTTGAAATAGCTGTCCTATTCAGGGGTAAGTGCTCTGCAGCCTCTTGTTCTCTGCACATTGGCCAGTTGTGAGTTTCTGTGTTAATTGCTGTCTGCTGAATAAGGAAACTTCTCTGGTGAGTGTTGAGAGATGCATTCATCCTCAACACAAAGGTTGCATTGAAGACATCATAGGGCTAAGTGTCTCACCGATACTTATTCTGTGTTTGACCTGATCTGGAATTCTGTAATAGTCTCTATCTTTTTCAAAAAGAATCTTACTTGATGAGTGATGAGAGATACACTTGTCTGTAAACATGAGGATGCATACTTAGAATAAAGTAAGAAATTACACAGGTCTGGGGTTAAATGGATTAGTTCAAAAGT
>NW_008359817.1:62582-76412 GCF_000622305.1 Nannospalax galili | reverse complement strand
ATATATAATCACACAAGCAGGAGAAACCTCCCTTTAAGTTGAGGGTAGTCCAAGAGACTCCCAAAATAACACAGGCTATTGCCACAGCCCTTAATTGCCTCTCAGAACTTGAAGGTAAGACCTTATTGCTGAAGACAGGACATTCTTCAGACACAGGACTTGGAGCAATCCAGTTGGAACTGATCAGGAAGCCTCCTCTCTGAAGACTAGCTATCATGTTATCAGAAGATACTACACAATCTATCAACAGAGAAAACCAATCAATGGTCCTACCCAGGTGTGAAGCCTAATAAACGCAATGATTGGCCCAGTAAACTATCACTATTGGTGCAGTAGTGGCACTTTTATCTTGGGGGTTAATCAATAGCTATCTAACGGGAATTAAGGCCTGCTCAGTGGGAGGGAACTCTTGTGTGGTGCTGTAAACATAGCCAAATACACATGACAGGAGAGGTCAGATCCTAGAGAAAAACCCACTTTTGCCATATCCCTAGACCAACATTCCCTTTTAATATATTCATTTTGTCTATTCTGTTCCTTTAGAGAACTATGACCAAAAAAAAAAAAAAAAACCCACAGTAATCAAGACAAGTAATGTTTTAATTCCAATATTTTTACGTATTATTGTGGGTATATAATATATGTGTATGTGTGTGAAAGTATATGCATGCCACTGTATGTATATGGAATTCAGATGACAACCATAGTGTCAGTCTTTGCCTTCCACATTTTTTAAGGCAGGACCACTTTGTTGTTTAATTTCAGCATTTTAAAAAAATCAAAATTAATAAGAAACCACAAGATGGACAGAATATCAGAACTTTAAATGCAGGCAGGATAAATACTAATGATTTTTTTTCCTTTTCCTCAGCCTTCAATGTAGCTCAGCACATAGCTGATCCTGTCTTTGGCTAATGTTGTTTCTTTTATTTATCATAGATTTTTGTGTTAATCTTGATTTTTCTATAATGTTTTATGATGAAGACTAAAACCTTTTATCTAGATTACTGTGGGTATGGCTTCCCCTTCAACTTTGAGTTCATCACTCTCTACCCCTAGGCCTGGCCCTGCAGACAAAAGTCTAATGGACAGACATTCACATGGATAGACACACACACATATCCACTGTAACAGTTCACAGGAATGTCAATCTATTTGTTCAAAAGTTATACTGTTATTTTACCATCTCTGTCCTGTGCCCCACAAGTGATACTTCATGTAATGGTCCCCATAGGAGATCTACCTTGCCAGGAAAGACACACAACAGTAGTCCTTTATCCACAGGTCCACTTTCCTTGGTTTCTATTACTCTTAGACATCTGTCATCCAAAAATATTACATGGAAAATTACATAAATAAAAAATGAGATATTTGATACATAGGCTACATTCTCATAACTTATAGCTCTATTTTACTTCATTGATTAATAATAATTCTTGCTAACTTCTTACTGTGTGTAATTTATAAATTAAACTTTATCATGGGTGTATACGCATAGGATGAAACAATGTCTGTTGGTGCTATCCTTGGTTTTAGACATCCTCTGGGGTCATGGACATGTCTCCTAAGGATAAAGAACTATTATATATTGTTTTCCTTGTCTTGTTGCCATATTATCCTCTTGTGTGCAAATAGTGTTTGATTTTCAGGTAGGCATCTGTTGGTGACAGTAGTTTTCAGGCCTGTCTGTCTCAAACTTACCATGTTCCACCACTGAGGGCCCTAAGGTCTCAAATGTGACAAGTTCTCACACAAACTCATCATCTCCACTGCCACAAGCCTCCAACACAGTCTTTACCTTTCACATAGGAATTAGCCAGGATCCTGGGAATCTGACCAGCCTTTCCTGCCCTCTCTTCCCCACATAACCTTTCAAACCTGCTTCTGTGGGAGCCCTTGGATTCTGTATCCTTCCCATTTCCTCTTTCCCTCCCCATGCAGGCAGCTTCCCTGCTTTCCTCTGAACCATCTGGAGCCTCCTCACTTCCTATCTCTAGGCTACTCCTTTCACTGAAGCCTGAGGGGAACCATGAAAAGTCAGGTTGGAAACATCACCTATACAGGTAAACTGTCATTTTGCATGGCTAGTGTTGTTAGTATTAAGCATCTTCCTGTGTCTGGTCCCACTTTAAAGCAGCAGAGCCACAGCAGGCTGGAGAGTTACTAAACAAAACGGGTGACATATAAGCATAAGAGCCAGATTATGGGGCCAGAAATCCAAGAACCAAGGGAGTGGAAGCAGGTACTTGGAGACCAGAATAGCCTGGAAGGAGCCATTGGGGCAGTTACTTAAATTGAAGGGTAGGAACAGTGTTAATCACTGGCAAAGCAGGTACTAGGAGATCCAGAATGACCTGGAAGGAGCCATTGGAGTAATTTCTTAGATTGAAGGGTAGGAACAGTGTTAGCCACTGGTTGTACCTATTGTCTGGTACAAGTTGAAGTTCAGCTGTCTCCAAAATCAAGTGTTAGAATGTCTCAAATACAACCTAAGGTCATAAGAGTTCAGTAGCTGAAGGGCCAGAAGAAAGGATGTACAGTTAAGATGGACTGTTAATCTACTACCTGTATACTTGGGTCATCCATTTCTAGAGATTATTCCCAATCCACTATTGATAAAATAGCATGGCCTGTTCAGAGAGCATTCAGTGATGGACCCATGTCCAAGGGCATTTGGGGAACTCAAAGTGAACTAGATAGGTCTTATAAAAACAAGAGGACATGAAATAGGACATGGTACAGAGATGGGGAGGTGATGGGTTAGGGAAGTGGGAGGGTTCTAAGAAGAGATGGAGGAAGGGGTCTGAATATGATCAGAATACATTGTATTAAATTCTCAAATAATCAATAAAAATTATCAAAAAATGATTCAATGACGTTTTCCTGGGATAGGACAGAATTTCCATTATTTTCTGAAATGATCCCATACATAGTTCTGTCATTTTGGATTTACATCTATATGCAAAAGGTCATTCTTGCATTGATGACTATAAAATCAAACTATCAATCAACTCCAAAAATGTTGAAAACACTCTATATCCTATAATATCAAATGTTTAGTCAAGATTTAATTCTTTACATAAAAAATAAATACATCCATCTCATTAGTATGAAATTTTGATTTCATCTTTAATAAATAGCAAAATTATATGCATACTAAAGGATTTTTTAAAAATAAACTTTGTTATGATTTATTACCAGTAAATATTTTATTTGTATGCGTATTTTATATATCTATATACCCATGGTCAAAAGTTTCTCAGTGGAAGAGTCTCAAATGGGAGAATTTTAAGAAATCCTGCTTTAACGACCTGTGTGGACATGTCTAGCCACCAGAGGAAATCTGGCTTCAGCTTTTCTTGTTTGGTTGGTAAACTTCCTCAGGGCTTGAAGGAAGTTATTTGATGTGGTGGTGGGAACCTGCCCAGGGACAGGAAGATGGTAAGAGCTGGAGTCACATGTAGTTACATTCTCAGGGAGGAGACAGAGTTCATTTGCTCTAAATTACATCTCAAGACCTTCCAGTTCTTAGCACATTATAGGTGCTTAGCAAATATTTGTTGAATAAATGGATGGGAACCCTGTGGTCATGTTGTAAACACAGGCACTTATATTTAAGTAAGATTCATTTTGACTGCAAATCAAAGAGTAACAGTAATATCTACCCTATCTTCATTACAGATTATTGTTAGAACGTGCTTTTGAACCTGTACCAATCAATGTAACTGTAGTTAGATTTCCCCTATAAAAAAAACTTTAGGGAGACCATAAAACATACAACAAATATCAGAAGGGGAAAAATGGTCAAGATCAGGACAATAAATCCTTGAGGAACTTGGTGTTCAAGAGACTGAAATGTTCTAGCTAACTGAACCTCAGCTAAGGGGGAAGTAAACATCCATAAGAAATCTCCACTACCTTGCTCTAGGAATAGTAAACTGGCCATGGTATGCCATATATGCTAATGGTACTGTTTGTTCTGATCACTATCTCTTTTGTATCTATCAAAGTCACTAACTGCAAGATCTGGCTGGATATGGTCTATCATGCCATGGACGGGTTTCCTTATGATCGTTATACATATTAGAAACTCAAAAGCGTTGAAGAGGGTGGGGCTAGGTGGAATAATCTCATTGTGAAGAAGTTGGCATGGGATATTAGGTCAGCTCAACACTCAAAGTCCTAAAAACATCACTGTTGTTTTGCTTTTCAGTCAGTGCTATGGCTTGGATGTGGTTTGAAAGTGTCCCTAAGGATTCATGTGATGGAGGCTTGGTCCTCCGGAATGACAGGGTTAGGAAGTGGTAGGTTGGGAGGCTGAGAATACTACCCTCCAATGAGATTAATGTAATTCTTGAGGTTCCCCAGTTAGTTTTTGTGAAAATGGATCGTTATACAGGAACAAGATTGGCCCCTCTGTACGTTTTGGCTTCCTGTCTCACCATGTGATCTCTCTCTCACACACACACACATGAATTCCCTCCATGATATCATCTGCCATGATGTAATGAAGTCAAGTCAGTAGTTGCCAAAGGCCAAATTGATATGGCTATCTAAGCTTGGATTTTCTGCTTCTAAAAGCTTAAGTTAATTAAACCTTTCTTGGGCCAGTGAGATGGCTCAGTGGGTCAAAGTACTAGATGTGCAAACCAGAAAACTTGAATTTGATCCCTGGAGTTCACAGTGTAAGGAGAGAACCAAGTCCTGACAGTTGTATGCTGTAGCATGTGTGCATCTGCACTTACCTACGTCACACATACACATACACACATACACACACAATTAAAAAGAAATAAACCTTTTAAAAAATAAAGTTCCCAACCTCTGATATTTTACTAAGAGGCAAGATTTGCTGAGCTAGCCTTCTGTCAGGAAAGCAGAGACAAACTGTTGGGTATTGCTTTAACTTGGGAGACAATGATGTTCAAGTGGGCCAAGGTAGTGTAGCTTGAGTGGTTGACTGAGTCTTGGGTAAAAGATCACCAAATATGTAGCCAGTTGCTCTGGGTTTTGGACAAGGGCTCCAGGCTCCAAGAGGGAGCAGAGTCATAGGTAAGGAAATTGTAACTGGAACATGATGACTAGAATTGGCCAAACGTGTGGACCCTGGGCACATTATATACCATTATTCCCTCAATTTTGCTAAATATCACCTTCATACTTAACTTTGAATGCCTGTCAGCTCACCTGAGATGTGGAGAGAATTATACCTACATTAAGCATACTCCTGCCTGGCACAGGGTACCCAGTAGTGGTGGCAGGAATCAGAGGTATTGTTCATTTTTTATTTTAACTGCTTTCACTTAAAATTGCTTTTCAGTTCTTCTTTCTCAATTCCTCTTCCAAAAGAAGTCTTTGTCCTTGTTCCTGGTGGCCAGAGACTCTTACCTCTTGAAGCATCATGGCACAACACGTTTTCTCTTTCTCATGTATATGAAATCAGAGACAGAGAGAAGGGAGTGAGAGGAAATTTGTGAGATTTACCTTGGGACATGCTTTTGATGATAAGAATATGAAACCTTAACTTGATTTTTAAAAAATGTCATTTTGGAAACATATATGTCTATATCTTGAATCTAACATGCTCTTAGTTAATTGTCTTCATTGGAGAAAGTCTTTTGAAAGAGGCTCCTCAAATCGAAAGTGAGGAAGGTTTGAAAGTATTTTTTGAGGTTGTCATGAATGGGATTGTTTCTCTGATTTCTTTCTTGATATATTTGTTATTTGTATATAGGAAGGCTGCTGATTTTTGTGTGTTAATTTTGCATCAGGCTACTTTGCCGAATGTGTTTATCAGCTCTAGGAATTTTCTGGTGAAGTCTTTAGGGTCTTTTATGTATTGACTTCTCTCCCAATTTGTATCCCTTTGACCTCCTTCTATTGTCTTATTGCTCTGGCTAAAACTTGAAGCACTGTATTGCGCAGGACTGGAGAGACTCAACAGTAGAAAGTCTTTGAGATTTTCCCCGTTTAGTGTGATGCTAGCTGTGGGTTTACTCTCAATTACCTTAATTATGTTGAGATATGTCCCCTGTATCTCTAGATTCTCCATGACTTTTATCATGAAAGGATGTTGGATTTTGTCAAAGAACTTTTCTACACCTGATAAGATGATCATGCAGTTTCTGTCTTTGAGTCTGTTTATGTGGTGGATTATATTTATGCATGTTGAACTATCCCTGTATCTCTGAGATAAGGTGACTTGGTGATGGTGAATAATGTTTTTGATGTGATATTACATTCAGTTTGCAAATGTTTTATTGAGAATTTTTGCATTTTGTTCATCAGAGAGACTGACCTATAATTTTCTTTTTTGTTGAATCTTTGTCTAATTTTGGTGTCAGGGTAATACTGGCCTCATAAAAAGAATTTAGAAGTGTTTCTTCCTTTTCTATCTCATGGAATAACTTGAGTAGTGTTGGCATTATTTTTTCTTTGAAGGTCTGGTGGAATTCTATGCTGTATCAATCAGGTCTTAGACTTTTTTAGTTGGGGGATTTAAAAATACTTCTATTTCATTCATTCTTATGGACTTATTTAAATTATTTCTTTATCTCAATTTAATTTTGGTAGGTCATACATTTTTAGAAATTCATCCATTTCATTTAGAATGTGGAATATAAAAATTTAAATTTCCACAGTATCTTCTCTAATGTCTTCCTTTTCATTTCTGATTTTATTAATTTGAGTCTTCTCTTTCTTTTGGTCAATTTGTTTAAACTGTTGCAAATTTGTTCAAAGAACCAACTTTTCATTGATTCTTTGTATTTTTTTTCTATATCGTAGTGCTGAAAGGTGATATCCATGCTACAGAGGAGAAAAGTAGTCACCAAAAGTAGTCATTCGTGAACTCTGTGAGCTACGAAACTGACTGACCTGGCAAGATATGCCCACTAGTGCAATGGTGGCACAAATGTTATGGGCATAATCAAACACCCTCTGATTGGATTTAAGGGCTGCTCCGTAAGATGGAAACCAACCTGGTACCATTACTGGGGCCAAGAACCTTGGGACAGGTAGGTGATGGGCCCTAGGGAAGAAACCTATACTAATATTCTACTAAATGGACACAGTGTTAAAATGACTCCTAATGATTTACTGCTATACCCATTGATTACCACATCTCTCAGCTCTCATCAGAAAAGTTTTACTTGCAGTAAAAGGCAATTATCATGGAGACCCACAACTGGTCAACATTCACAGACTAAGATTTCAGATTGCTCAGCCCTCAGTGGGATACCTATATCAGACTCCTTTCCAAAAGGCTCAGAGATCTTCACAGAAGAGGGAGTGGAAAGATGGTGAGAGCCAGAGGTGGTGGGTGACTGATTACAAGAAAGTGGTGTCTTCCAGACAGCAGGGCAGTGGCACATATGAAGTCACAGCAGTTGTGACAGCATGCACAAGATCTGCTCAAACAACCCAGACAAAATCCCACCATGGACTGAGAGGTAGGTATGCAGTCCCACCCATGACTAAGGAATTATTGTCATATGATGGTTGCTGGGTGGGGAAGAGTCAGTTTTCTTTAAAGATGTGAACCCTGGTAGGTCCATCAGGGCTAGTTCCATACTCAAAAGTATTCAGGCAACACAAATTGAACTCTATGTGTGTGGGAGAGCCAGGAAGGTGGTTGGATAGGGAGGTGGGGATGAACCTGGAGGAGTTAGAAGAGGGGGAAATATGATTAAAATACACTGTATGAAACTCAAAGAATTTGTAAAAAAGAATAAAAATAGACTTTACAAAACACTACTTGACTCCAGGCCAGAACTGAGCAAAGAAGGATACTTCCATATTCATGAAAAATTTCTATAAACATTCCTTATATTTTGATATCTATTATCAATTTGCCCTGACTATCCTAATGGCCCCCTACCCCCCCCCCTTTTTTTTTCCGATGAATGTCCTTTTGTGTATGGGTCAACATGAGACCAATCCCAAAGTTATCTCTCAGATTATAGGCTCTGGGTCTCTGGGTGCTCAAATTCTTTCTCTATGACTCATTGTCACATTGAGGGCCAAACATGTACCTAATACTCAAGTGTGGGATCTAAGGGCCAAGGATAGGACTAAGTCCAGTCGAGCTGAAGCTACTTAAGGGACTTTACGTTTTCAGCAACTTAGAAAATAATGAGACATTTTCAGTCAGGCTTGCTGCTGCTTGTACAGACTGCCTGCTGTGTGCAGGTTCTGGCCATACTCCCACCAGCTGGCCTTCAGTGCTACTTTGGTTCCCGCCTTTGCCTAAACCTGGTCCTTCTGGTCCTGTGAGCACACGGGGTATCTTCCACTAATTTACCTTCTCTGCTTAAGTCAGTAAGAGTTGCTCTGATCTGCCATTTCTGTTTCCCTTCACATTGGTAAAAAGAAAAGCCAAGAAGAAAGGCTTGCTTTTCTTTTGGCACTCCCTTACCAGTGCTACGTGCTCTTGAACTGTACCAATCCAGTGACTTGATAACGAGGGTGAAGAGACTGAATCCTTTTGAGGGTGTGAATCAGAAAAGAACTCTAGAATGCAGAGGCTTCCATTTTTATCTATTTTCTGAAATTGTCCACCTCTAAAGAGACAAAGATTTTAGGCAGTTGATATGGGCTCTTTGTATTGGCTTTACTGACTTTTAATTTCTCTTTTTGCCAAATAAACTCTCAACAAAGGTTATTTAAGTTAATACTTCAACATATGTGTTAAGTTATTGAGGTTTACAAAATTGCCACTATTCATGTGACAGGGGCTGGCCCTCAGATGGAGTTTATTATGAACTTGCATTTGTGTTGAATGAATCAGTGCCCTGAAGAAGAGAGGAGGAGGAGGAAGTCTCACAAAGGAGGAAATATTGGTCAGCTTTTTTTTAAAATGGTTCTTGGCTGCCTCCTACTCCAAACCCTGTCACTTTTGGATGATATGGTTTCTGAGAATAAAATGCAGCAATGCGTAAAGGAGATGAGGATGGGATGAATCCCAAATGCCATTCTTTTGAAGTCTCTTTGGCTGGCTGTAGTTCTGGGCTCAGAGGAAAACGAAATAAAGTGAAGAATTTTTTTCATTCAATATAAACAAATTCAGCTAGAAGTTGTGGAGGCCCTGTTCTTGGCAGACCCTAGGCCAGGTGCTTGGGAGATGAAAGATGACCAGTTTCTCCTCTTAGGAACTTTGGAATCTGCAATAACTTCCAAGTGTGGGTGAAATAAATTTATCTGGATAAATCACTTCATACCAGCAGTGATGTGTGGCTTGAGGTGGGTGACATAAAAGCACACTTGTCTCATTCCAGGCACACCACACCCTTCAGCTCTGATAACTGCAGCCCACCATCCATTGATCTTGGAGGTCAGCCAATGAACTTGTGAATAAAAGAAGCAAGAAGACAGGAAGTACACAAGAAGACAGGAAGTACACATGAAGTACAGGAAGTACACAAGAAGACAGGAAGTACACATGAGAAGACCAGGGCAAAGCAAAGGAAGGCCAGCTTGAGACACGGATATGGGACACGGATAAAGAGCAGAGCCAAAGGGCAATGTGAATCAGTGGACTGATTCTATCTGGGGGACTTTTATTATTATTTCTTTTATCATCTAGAGCCTAGATGACCTAGGGTAAAATAAGTCCCAGCACTCAGGAGGCAGAGGCAATCTCTGTGAGACTGAGACCAGTCTGTCTACATAGTGAGTTACAGGTTAGCTGGAGCTACAAATATTATCACTTATTTAAGAACTATGTTTTTACTGATTTAAAATTTTCCTTTATGCAACTTAACTGGTCTAAAAAGTTAAATATGTGTATGTATATGTAACAATAATAATTAAAGAAGAGAAAAAGTAATTGGGATGAAGTAGGGGGAGACATGGAAGGAGTTGGAGGGAACTGGGAGGCGACAGCAATGCAAATACAATGCACCTGTATGAAATTCTCAAAAATAAAAAATTAAATTTAAAATTAAAAGCTAAAACATTAATAAAGTTGAGGACTCTGAATCTCCAAGCATCCATGTAGAGACTCATGAAGTCTAATCTGGAGACTCTGGAAACTCAGAATCACTGAACCAAAGTTTGAGTGAGAAATCAGAGCACAGTATTTCAGGTATGTGTGAACTCCAACACTGAGGCATTTGGGGAGTGGCTAGATACCTCTGGGTTCTTGTGTAGAGAATGAAGAGAAAACACAGGAGGAATTCTGAAACTAAAATGTTGCTCACAGTCTGCAGGTGTGGTACATTTAGAAGTCTGATTTCAGGAAAAGCTGGTGTGAGAGGGGTCAGATCTGAGTGGAAGACAAGTTGGGGAGTGGAGTGGGCGGATCATACTCTCTCTCCCAGTGGTGTTAGAATAAATTCCTGTCTCCAACTAGCTCTCAGAACAACTAGTCAAAGTACTCACCCTGTTAACTAAGAAGAAATTGCTTTAACTTGGTAAAGTTAGTATTAATTCTTCTTTCAGAAAGAATCTTCTGAAACTCGAAGCCTCTCCTGATAGTATAAGGTTCCAAAACAGCGATCTTTACCCTTGTCAGCTGAGGAAGCTGGTGTTCTTTCCCTGGGGACCCAATAGATGCCTGAGGGAAGCGCTAGATTTCTGGGGGAGGCGTACTTCTCTCTGTGACTGGGAGAGGGCGCTCACAACCCTCGTCCTTGTTCATGATGGTGTCCAACCCCATTGAAAGTTAAACTTATCACGTGACTCTTTTACACAGGAGAAGCTGCTTTTAGTGGTGCCTTTTATGTTAGTTCTCTTATTCTCTCCTTTCACGTGTTACAGCCATACCTCCGGTGTAAACCCATGTGGAGAGAGGTTCTGTAAAGAGGAAATTAAGGTCAAATGAGGCATTAAGTGTAGGGCCCTGATGCCATAGGATCAGTGTCCTTATGAGAGGAACATCAGCGAGGAGGGCTAGCCTCTCCATCGCCCACTCCCCCCACGTGAAGACAGTGACAAGGTTCTGTTTACAAGCCAGAAGAGAGTCCTCAGCAGAAATCAATCAGCTGGTACTTTGATCCTGGACTTTCCAGTCTTCACAACTGTGAGAAACACATTTGGACAGTTTAAGCTACCCAGTCTGTAGTTAGTTCTAGTAGCCCAGGTAGACCAATGCAATCAGTAATGAACATAAAAATTCTTTCCTTCCTTCTAATTCTTTGTGTGTGTGTGTGTGTGTGTGTGTGTGTTTGTGTGTGTAAATTTTTGTATGGATACATTTGTGGATGTGGATGTGTGTCACGTGCAAATGCATGTGTGTGCACATGTGTGTGGAAGCCCAGGTTGACATCTGGTGTGTTCCTCCATCACTCTCCGCTTTACTTTCTGAGATAAGATCTCTCACCAAATCTGGAGCTCATGGATTTGGCTAGACTGGCTGAGCTCTAGGGACCTGCCTATCTCTGCTCCCTGGACCAGCATTACAGGTGTGTGCTGTCATGCCCAGCTTTTAAGTGGGCTGCAGAGATCCAACTCAGGTCCTCCTCCTTGTGTGCAAGCACTTTAATGACTGAGCCATCCCCTATATCCCTGATTTTTATTTCTTTAGCATAAGTATTCACCCAGAGGGTATGACTGAAGTTTGTTTGGCCACTCTAATGCCTATCAGAAGGTAAAGGGTACTCACGTTTTTTTATCTTTACCTGTTTCCTAGGTATAGTGCTTGTCTTAGTTTGGGGCCTCTATAAGAAAACATTACAAGTGGGGTAATTTGTAAGTGACAACTATATCTCCTACTTCTGGAGGGTGGATGTCTAAGGTCAAGGTGACATCAAAATTGATGTCTAAGAACCTGGACTTCTAAGATGAGACCTTGAATGCTGTATAGCAAAGGAGCATCGTGTTCTCATGTGGAAGAGCGTCTGAGAACTCAGGAGGAATCTTGCTCCAGAGGCTGTTTTATTGAACTAATAAATCCATCCTGAGGGTTCCAACCTTATGACTTAATTAGTTGTTATTTTTATTTTGTTTTGTTTTTGAGATATGGGTGTCATGGTGTAGTCCAGTTTGGACTCAAACTTGTGGCAATCCTTCTGCCTCAGTCCCCTAAATGCTGGAATTACTGGAAGGGTCCACTGCGGCTGTCTACTTAATCACTTCTTAAAGGCTCAGCCCCCAGATACCATTATAGTGGCAATTAAATTCAACAGGAATTTTGGTGGGAACACACATTAAAACTCTTGAATTGGGATACCACAATGCTTTTTAGAAAGAGAAGGGTATTAACTTTGTTCATATCTTTACCTGTCTACTAGATACGGTGTAATTCTGGGGTTATATAACTTTCTCAAGGTCATGGAGCCTTTAAGTGGAAGGCCCCAGTAAGATAGTCCAGGTCTGCTGGACTCACATACCATGCTGTATGTGTTTGCTTTACTCTCTGTCAGTCAGCTTCATTAAACAACTTTTCTAACTTCCTTCCATAACAGACCACTTTTGCTGCAGAACTCAAGACCACTTAATCATCTGGGCAGGGATGAGAGGATTATTTTGGAGATTCATCAAGATTCAATATTAATATCATGCCAATTTTGAAAGAGTAAAGAAAGAACAAAAGAAACATACCATCTATGCTGCATGAAAACAAGTTTGGGAGATTGAAATCTAGTGGTAGTAACAACTGGCCCTGGATAGTAGGATGATGAGCGATTTTTGTTTTATAATTTCTGGACATGTTCATTTTATACTCTGTCACCTCTTGTTACCAGAACGGTTTTCAACAATGAAAAGCAAGACATGCTGTCTTCCTCCTGCAGCATTTATCTGTGTGCTGAGCTTCAGCTCATGGGAGTCTAGGGGCTTCCCCTGTGAGAACCTGGGCATCAAGGTTGGGGCTCCAGAGATCACAGAAATAAATGGCAAGAGCTGACCCCGAATGATCCCATTACGGAGGGCTGGGGTGGGAGGGGATGCTGACACTGGTTCAGTTCTAGGCCTAACTGGGTAAACATGGAAATGACTACCATCTGGAGATGTATGGTGAACGAGGTAAAATGGGAGGTGGTCTGTGGCCTCAGTGCTCTTGGCTGTGACGTGAGCTCAGGAATTATCCTCTCTCGTGCCCCTGCCTCTGCTTCTGTGCTGAAATTCTGGAGAAAGAACACCCCCATGACTTTCAGACAACCCAGAGACTCAGAGTGACAGTCATATATAATAGAGTGATCTGCAGAAGCAGACCTCTGTCTTTTTAGATCTGCCTTTGTCCAACAGCACAGGCACAAAAAAGAAAAAGGCAGTCCATGTTTTTGTGCTGAAGTGTGCAGCCAAGACGGGTGGCACGCTCCATGGTTTTCTTAGCAATAACAAGCCCTGTTCTCTTATATCTTCTGAAGTGCCATTTTTGGCAAAAGCACACGGGAGAAATACTGTATGTTGAGGAAAAGGAAATAGGAGGGTTTCCCCTGACTCCCTCTCTCCATCCCTCCCTCAGATTCATAATGAAACATGTGAACAGTAGAGAGCTAGGGTTTCTTTATGGGGAAAACATGATGAATGAAAGCTTCTTGAAGTGTGAGGATATTCTGCAGGAGATCTTGCTAATTAGAAAGCAAAAGGACTCAGATAAACCTTACCTAGACATATATTTCTTGATCTGCTATGTATAATTTGACAGTAGGTTGTGGAGTAATGTGGTTCCCTCTGGTTTTTAAAACCAGCTAGGCATTATTTATCTCTCACATTGTCTCACCCCTCCATCATGGTTTCCCCAATTAAGGTGCCCCCATTTTCCCCCTTTCTCCCTTAATAATAACCTTCTCCCATTGTCCTACCCCATCTTAAGCTTTATCCTCTAGGTTCCTTGTATACCCTTCCCTCCCCCCCCCCCCCAGCTAACCCCATTTTTTTCCATATCTC
>NW_008359817.1:57628-62186 GCF_000622305.1 Nannospalax galili | reverse complement strand
TTGAGAGTTCTCCACACTGCTTTCCATAGGGGTTGAACAAGTTTTCAGCCCAACCGGCAGTGGATGAGTGTTCCCCTTTCCCCACATCCTCTCCACATTTGGTATCATTTGTTCTCTTGATCTTAGCTAGTCTGACTGGGATAAGATGAAATCTTAAAGTGGTTTTAATTTGCATTTCCCTAATTATTAGTGATGCTGAACATTTTTTAAGAGGCTTCATAGCCATCTTTACTTCTTTTGAGAACTTTCTGTTCAGCTCCTTAGCCCATCTTTTAATTGGGTTACTTTTTGTCTTGATTCTCTGTTTTTTTAGTTCGTTATATATTCTGGATATTAAAGCTCTGTTGGATGTGTCCCTGCTAAAGATTTTCTCCCATTCTGTGGGTTTTCTGTTTGCTTCCTTGGTTGTCTCCTTTGATGTACAGAAGCTTTTTAGTTTAATGAGGTCCCACATGTTAATTCTTGCCCTTGTTTCCTGAGCAATTGATGTCCAGTTTAGAAAATCCTTTCCTACACCTATATCTTGTAGGTTTTCCCCAATGTTTTCTTATAAGAGTTTCAGAGTTTCAGGCTTTACATTGAGGTCTTTGATCCATTTGGAATTGACTTTTGTGCGGGGTGAAAGATAGGAGTTTAGTTTCATTCTTCTGCAGGTGAAGATCCAGTTTTCCAGCACCATTTGCTGAACATGCTGTTTTTCCTCTAGTGAATATTCTTGGCCCCTTTGTCAAATATCAGGTGGCTGAAATTGCCTTTTCTCGTATTTGGGTCTTCAATTTTGTTCCATTGATCTAAGAGTCTATTTTTGTGCCAGTACCATGTTGTTTTTATGACTATAGCTCTGTAATAAAGCTTAAAACCTGGTATAGTAATCCCCCTGGCATTGCTCTTAGTGCTCAGGGTTGTTTTTGGCTTGTAATGAAATGCTTCTTCTAAGTATGTGGTTATTAAATAAATAATAAAAATTAATTAATTAAAAAAGAAAGCAAAAGGACTATTGTATTCTCTCCAGGGGAATTTTGAAGGCAGGTGGTGACCTGAAAATAGCAGTATTTCTAGAAGGGTTCCTGGCTTCCAGGCAACATCCCCCTCCCAAATTGATGTTGGAGAAGTGTCTGAAGTGTTAAGGGCCTCATTCTACATTTGTTCATCGGCACTGGCTTTGAGTTTTTGTAACTCTTAGAAGAGAGCCTGCTTTGCTGGCTTGCTCCTTCAACAATGGCTGATGTGAGCAGCTCTGTGCTGTACAGTAGGGAGACAAATAAACATGCTTCACACATATTCATTATATGTGATGGTAGCCTGAATAGTGACTGTCCAATGGATCTGTCCTTGTCCTGATTCCTAGAGCCTTCAAATGTGACCTTGTTTGGAAACAATCTTTAGAGATGGCTTCTTGTGATGAGTAAATCTTTATGGATTCCCCAAAGTCCATTGGCAAAGGTCCTTATATCAAACAGAAAAGGAGACAGAGTGACCACAGAGCAAACTGGGGGTGGGTAGAGCCCCAGGGCAAGGAATGCTGGAGCTATCAGAAGCTGGAAGAGGCAAAGAACCCCCTCTGTTCCAGAACCTCTGGAAGGGCTTGGCCCTAGTCACAGCAGGTTTTAGGCTTTTGGCTTCGTAATAGATAGTGAATATATTTGTGTCATTTTAAGCCACTTAATTTATGGTGCTTTGTTGTGACAGGAAATTAATGCACACATATATGACTATGCATGTACATAGCTACTTATGAATGAGATAAAGATATACCAAAGTACAAGGCAGACAAGAAGGTGTTTGATCTTAAGGAACAATGGAGCAGAAGATTCACCAGGGAGGACAGGTATTAAACAGCAATGAAGTAGACAGTAGGGAAGAGCAGGGAACTTGTGAGAACATCTGAAGTTTTACTCTTAGGTTGGCAAGTTTTCCCTGAGTAGAGAGACATTGCAACTGAGACTAGCCGGATAACAGAATCTGACACTCATTGAGCACTCGATCTACCAAGATGATGTGTTATGTACATCACATAATTACCTTATTTAACCCTTTAGGGTAGGCACCCTATTATCTCCATTTTGCAGATAAAGGTACTGAGACTTGGAGAATACATCGTTCCAAGCTGCATCCTAGCAAGTGTTAGGGCTGGATCCTATCCTGGGCTGTCTCTGAAGCTCAGCTCTTTGTATGTGTGTATTTGCTCTCTTTTAGGATTTGGGATGCTAAGGAGAAGGATGGAGCTTGGCTTTCTAGGTAGAAGCATTCAGCATAGGGCTTGGCACACATGATATATACAGCAACCCCATCTTACACGAATGATTCCATCAAGGTTCAGCTTTTACTTTGTAAGCCAAGAATTGATGCCCTTTATAAAGAAAGTCTTAACCTGGGATTCTTTTGAAGCAGATACTAAGATAAGGACTCTGGAGGTGATCCCAGGAAACACTGGTAGGAAAGTAGCAGGTGACAGAAGTGCAGTCAGGCAAGGGGTCATAATCAAGAAAGTCAGCAGAAAGTCACCAAGAAAGCTTCCAAGGTCTAGTCCTGCTGAACATCTCTGAGAGCCAGTGTGGGGTTCACCCTGGCTTGTAATGTGTTTCCATTCATGGTTGCATTTACACATGAACACCTATGAGCTTCATGTGGAGTGCTGTTCATGGGGATGGTGATTGCCTTGTGCTTTGGATCTACACAGCAATGGCTAAGGCTTTCTGAGGTGTGGGCACTTTTCCTCAAGAGTGCATAGTTCGGACTGCAGAAACTGGTACCAGGATATTGTTACAGGTGGTTGGAAGGGTTCATCTTCTAAGTTGAAGATGAACATGTGACAGCACATGGAGAAATAGGGTGGGGATTATTTTCCAGAAATTCTATACAGCTGAACTGGACATGCTGTCATTTAGGATGACTGAATCGCTCAACTCAAACCTGAAATTCTGTCCAAAGTCATGCATGGGTATTGACTAAATCATCTTCCCCTGCTTCTGCCCCTCTCCTACATTATAGAATTGAGTTTTCTATGGCTTGAAACTGCTTCTATTTCAGGTGAGCAATTACAGAGAAAGAGCCAGTAATAGTGGGTGGGTGAGACAGAAACATCTACATAAGGACAGGCACTCTATGTAAGGAAGGCACTGAAGACAGTCCCAGAGTCCATGATACAGATTTGGCATTGGAGAATTTGTTTTTGGAGAGGTGAAGGTTGGGGAATGCCAAAGCCAAGCATCTCCCAGCACATCTAATCTGTGGGGGGGAAAAAAAAAACCTTTGGAGGCAGCACCTTGGCCCTCATAAAACTGAACATAAAACCGAGCCTTCTTTGTATCAAAAATTGAGACCAAATCTTCCCGAAGGTGAAGGGAGGGTGATGAGACTTCGGTGGAGGGAAATGGATCTCTTTACTCTCTCAGAGTGTAGAGAAGGAAACGAAGTCCTGGCCAAATTAATTGGGGAAGGAGGAAGAGAAATATTTTCTTTACCAACCCACCATCATATAAAGGGGGTCAATTTCAGTAATCTCAGAGGAATGTCCAGACAGCAAGGTATAATAACATCTCTGTAATCCCCCCTAGGGATGAAGTTAACTAAAGTCCAAATCCCTAGAAATAGGAACTATAGTAAGCAGCTTCAGAAGTTGGATTTCAACCTGGAGGCCTGGAGTCCCTGCGACATGTCAAATGCCAAAGCTGCCAAATGTCAAAATATTGCCTGGTAGCCTTAGCAGGTCTGAGACAAACGGTCACAATGGGGAGCAGAGCACATGTACAATGTGAAGAAAGGTTTCAGGGGAAACAGAGGATGATAGGAACTCCCTGGAAGAATGGGGCTGAGCACACTGGAGAGGTACTACTCTCACCTAGTTACAAAAGACAAAGTCAATGCACACAAGCATTAAAAACATTTACTAAGGTATTCAGAGAAATGTGTATTAATGAGATGAATGAGGTTTAAAAGAAGGTCTGTTCCTCATGGATCTCAAGAGAACAGGGGACAGAGGGAAGCATCGACAGCAACCAGGAGTTGGAGTTGGAGTTGGAGGAGCAGGAGAGAACTGTGGGAAAGACCTTTTTCTACTTTGTTTTTCTGTTGCTGTGATAAAAACAATCTGACCATAAGCAACATGGGGATGAAATGATTTATTTGGCTTATACATTCAAGTCATGATCTATCATTGAGGGAAGCCAGGGCAGGAAGGCCAGTAGGAGCTAAGGCGGAGACCATGAGGAATGGGAAGGACAGCTTACTTGCTGGCTCACTGGCTCATGTTCACCTAGCTTTCTTATACAGCCCAGGGCTACCTGCGTAGGGATCATGTGGCCCACCATGGGCTGGACCCTCTCATATCAATCATTAATCACATCAGTCTCTCATAGACATGACCACAGGTAAATCTGATCTGGGAAATTCGTTTGTTTCTAATAAAGAACTTTTGTTTTGTTTTGTTTTTACTGAATTCTTGTGAATTTCATACAATATATTTTTATCATATTTAGATCCTTTCCCCTATTTGCACCCCCTTGCCACCACAGAATTTCATGTTCTCTCTCTCTCTCTTCATTCACACACACACACA
>NW_008359817.1:48917-57385 GCF_000622305.1 Nannospalax galili | reverse complement strand
ATATGAAATATAAAACCAGAGGTCATATCTTGGCAGGATGAACTTGTCGGTGAGAGAGAAGGCAAGTGAGCAAAAAGCAAATCTCCTCTCTGCCAATGGCCTTTTATATGGGCTGCCATATAAAAGGTGTTTTTGAAGCATTCAGGCTTCATAGTTGGATAAGGTTAATGATTAATTTTTTCTTCCAGTAGCATATGTAGCATCTTTCAGTGCTATGAATGCTAGCCAGTAGAGATGATGCTCTGAAGTCAGTACCAGCTTAATTTCTCCTATGGTTCATGTATATAGTATCTTCAGCAATAGAGTCATACCATCAAGTTCTGGTTGGTAGCCAAGAACAGGATTAATAGCCAGTAGTATTTGAGAATCTACAGGACCTTTGTTCAACAACTTCAAAAGAGGGAGTCCATTTCTGGCCTTGGGCTCTTTATTTGCTGATGCTCTGAAGTCAGTACCAGCTTAATTTCTCCTATGGTTCATGTATATAGTATCTTCAGCAATAGAGTCATACCATCAAGTTCTGGTTGGTAGCCAAGAACAGGATTAATAGCCAGTAGTATTTGAGAATCTACAGGACCTTTGTTCAACAACTTCAAAAGAGGGAGTCCATTTCTGGCCTTGGGCTCTTTATTTGCTAACCTATGGTGCCGAGTAGGTTCAGTGTCGCCCTGTTCTAAGGTACCATTATATATATATATATATATCCTATCTATATCTATATCTATATATCTCATATATATGGCTTTATTAGATTAGCTTTAGGATAGAGTCTGAGTAGTCCAAATATTGCTGTACCATACTGGAGAGTCTGAGAATCCGAATCCGGTAGTTGCTCTGTTCACAAGGCTGGATGTCTCAGCACTCCTGATCTGGTGCTAAAGACCTGGAGGATTCCTGGAGATCTGCTAGTCTTCAGTCTACATTGGAATCTGAAAAAGTTTGTTTTACTATCAGGGAAGGAATGCCATAACAACAAGATGAACTTGTCAGTGAGAGAGAAGGCAAGCAAGCAAAAAGCGAATCTCCCTTCTGCCATGGTCTTTTATATGGGCTGCCATCAGAAGGTAATGCCTGCATTTAGGGTGGGTCTTCTAGCTTTAAGTGACCCAATCAAGAAAGTCTCTCTCATTTCAGTTAATTCCAGATTCAGTGAAGTTGACATACATACTTTAAGAAACTTCTGTGGTTAGGTTTCCATATAGCGCTTTCTTTAGTGCTAGTTAACCTCCCTCATACTGCCTCCTCCACCTGCCCTCCCATTTCCCATCCCAATTAATCCTTCCTTTTCCATTATTACCCTCCCCACCCCTGTAATATCACTGCATTTCATTTTCCTTCCCATGAAGCAACCCCCATCATTGGTCACTTGTTGACCTCTCTGGATTTCTAGGAAATTCTTTAATCGAAGTTCTCTCTATCCAGGTGACTCCAGGTAGTGTCACATTGACAATAAAAACTAGCCAGGACAATCTACATTGTGTTTCACTAGGGAACAACAGTGAGTCCACAGGCTAAGAACTGGCCAACTTTAGAAGGTTCTGAGGCACAGGACTATCCTAGTTGTCTGGTATGTGGTCCTGGAGTATGCAGGAGAGGTAGATAGTATCCTATAGATACTATGGGATGAAAACCCTACAGAAGAGGTGGTTGGGGGTATGGGCTCTGATGGGTTAGTTTGTGTTTAAGAAACAATGCTATGAGCTATTTGCTATGTCTAGGGATTGGCTGATCCTGGGAGAGCTTCAACAAGGTCCTGACACTAAAGTGCAGAATATAGAAAATAACAGACATTGTTAGTACAATAAAGCAACTGAGAAGTAGGCAGCACCATTTTTTTTTCAAAGCTTTCCATAAAAGATTGAAATAGTCTGCATTTGAAATCATTGACCTCTAATGGGCACATAAACTAGCCTAGTGTGGAAGTGAGTCTCTTCATTGCAGGAACATGAAGTGCCCTATGCCTCACTTGGAGCACAATTGAAAATCTTTCTCTCCAGAAGGGCTCATATGCATAAGTACAAAACCTTATTCATGAATAATAAACCCCAATGGAGACTTTTAATCATATTTTTAAGGGCTGCCATTTCAAAGTAACCCAGTAGAACCAAAGCCTTTATTATATAAGGGATGTTTTTATGCCAAGATTGTTGATGCCACACTTTGAAAGTGAATATTTGGCGGGCTTGCATAAGTCAGACAAACAAAGAGATGTCAAAGACAGTCCCCCACTGGAAAATGCTGTACAGTGTGGTGTTAAATGCGGTTCCTGTCTCAACCCCACATGTTGTGGCTCTGAACTCTGCTTCCCCTTTACTCTCTTGGGTTGCCCTGCCAAGAACAGGCAGTCAGAGAGTTACTCATAATACTGAGTTTCACGATATCATTTTTAAATTATACTTTTATTTACTTATATATGTGTATGTGCACTCAAACACCATGCCATGTGTATAGGGGTCAGAGGACAGCTAATGAGAATTGACTCTCTCTTTTCACCATGTTGGGCCTGGGGATCAAACTCAAGGGCCCTTACCCACTGAGCCATCCCACTGGCTCACTATATGCCATTCTTACCAGTTTACGTTTCCCATGAATTCTCTAGCATGAGATGACTGAGCAACTCTGTGCACAGCACCCATGAATATAGGAAGAATCACTGAGTGGCTGGACAAGGGCACAGATTCTGTATTTGACCTAAAACAACAACAAAGAAAAGCAATGAATAAAAAATGTTTTCAAAACAGGAGGAGCTTTAACCCTCAGGAGACCCTGGTTCCTGGGTTTGCTGGATCAGCTTAGTCTGAATCACTGAGTTAGTGCTCAGTGAAAACTCAGCTTTTGGAAGCAGAGCTCATGCTTTTCAAAGCCAGTGCTGGCTCTGGGAGCTCAGGGTATCCTAGTGCAGCACAGTGGCCAGAAAACAGGGCCAACAGTCCACTTGTGTCCAAAAGTCTAATACTCACGTTGGAAAACTTCTCTTAGGCCATCTATCTAGTTTGAAGCAACACTTCTCAACTCTAAACACTTGGGCTCTACTGATCCCACGCAATTTTAGCCTGTATCTGAGGGATAGCCTGCCACTTTAGTGGATGTGTATGCATGAGGTGGAACTGTATCAATGAAGAAACCATTCGCACTCTCGCTCATTTGCCAGTGGACACTGGGAGACAAGGAAAGGGAAGCCTGCAGAGGAGCTTGTCCACCCTGCTCAGATTTCCGCCATCACAAAGCCACCTAGGGTCCACAGTCCATCTGGTCACACCAAAGTCACCTCCAGGAGTCCATGGTGCCATTCATTTCTTAAGAAAACAAAAAATAAGAGATTACAAGGATTGCTAAAGCTTTCATTTTGCTATGTGGAAATTTCTAAAAATGCCATATACTCTCCCCATCATTTGATAGAAAGTGGACATCTTAACATCGCTCCGTGTTAATTCATTGCTTTAAACATTCGCATTTCCTCACTGGTGAAAGTGTTGACTCATTACTAGTTTAGATTGAAATAATTATGATTATTTATTGAGTGCTTACTAGGCACCTGGCTCTCTTCTCCCCAGACATCTCTCATTTTCTATTTAAGTTCTTTGCTCCCACTGGCCTCTTGCAGCAAAGACAAATTCTCATTTCCATCAACTTATTCCACAGATAGTGTATTGCTCAGAGCTTGTGTTGATGAGTATTCTGAGGATTAAGCAAGCCTCAGCTGCCAAGAGTATGCTTGTGATTGATTAGCGATGCCTGAGAGGAGATTCTGGGGAAGAACTGAGAGGGCGTGGGTAGGAGAGTAGAGTTTGTCCACTTGGAATGCCTCTGCAGAAGAGGTTTGGAATCCTCTTCGTGGGTGGGGCCCTCCACAGCTTGGCTTTGCACGCCTTTTCAGACTCACCTTCTGCACCTTCTCTTGACTCAGCGCCAGCACGCCCCCTACTGTAATGAGCATGTGAATTTCCGTGGGCGCTTGTTAAACTGCACAATCCTTATGCAGTAGTCTGAAGTGGTCTCAATGGCCCATGTCATAGATCAGAGGATCACACTATGAGTAGCCAGCTCCATGGCACATCAGAGGATCGCCTATCTGCTTGCTTCCAGAACCTACCCTGTGCTCGCAACATTGGTCAGTGTGAACTGCCATTTCCTCTTCACCAGCCACCAAGTTCTTTGCTAGGCATTATCTTGTTTGTGTCTGACAACAAACTCTTAGGAAAGTAATCTTACCATTCCGTTTTATGAATGAATAAAACCAGACTCAGAGGTAAGTAACATTCTCAAGACTCTGTGATTACAAGGGACTTGAGCCCAGGCCGGTTGAGCCCACAGCACAAACCCCAACTCCTGACCACTCAGCCTGAGGACTGGGAACTTGCTAGAAATTCAGTCTCAGGCTCTGCTGGGACTCACAGAATCAGAATGTGTATTTTATCCTGGGTAATCCATGTGTCCGTAAAAATTCCAGGGGACCTGAAAGCCTCTTTTGTCCTCCGCGGGCACTGCACGACTCGGGTGCACTTACATGCAAGCAATACACACATACACATAAAATAAAAATAATAAATAAAATATTTTTTAAAAATGTAAACCACCACTTGAAAACACTGGGATTTCATATTTTCACAAGGCAGTATTTCAAAATAGGCAGCCTTGGCTCACAATTTTTATCACACTGTTTCCATCAAGGACATTTTTCCTTATTTGTAATCCTCTCAAGTCTTGACCCTAGAAGCTTGACCCTAGGGCATTTTTACTAGGTTGCTGAGGAAAGTTCTTGCTGGGCAGAAACAATCATCACAGAATAAATCTGACAATGACTAAGGCTAAAGCAGTAAAACTTGTTATAAATGAAAAATCTGTCTAAAGGATCACATCGATTTGGTTATATTGGATCCTGCAAAAATTGGCTCAGCAAAAAATTAGACTTGGTAGAAATAATCAACATGAAATAAAACTGTCAACAGTTAAGATTGCACATGGCAAAATACAGACAAAAAATGATGGAACAATCAAGACTTCTTAACTAAGAACCAGCAAAACTGCAATCAGAAACAGTGTATGAAATGCTGTCCTTTAGAGAAAAACTCACAAAGTAGAGATTGTTTTTCTGAAACTATTTCTAATTAGCATGAGCAACACAGTGGCAGGCTGCATGAGGGCAGGGACTGGTCTCTGGCTTGTCTACGGCTCTGTATAGAACATCTAGCGCTGAGCCTCCTGGCACATAACTGTAGCTTAGACAAAACTGTGTTGCACAAGATCTTAGCATTAATTGGGAAAATAATCTGATTTTAAAAATTAGAATCAAAGTGAAAATGAAAAAAAATCATTGGAAAAGCTTTCAGGTGTGTAACCTATTTTCTAAGAAGTAAAATGACTTAGAATTTCATCCATAAATATTTCTTTTCTCCAACAAAAGCTGAGCTGATTGCCACGGGTGAATATGGATTACAGGGTCTTAAATGTGAGTCTATGTCGGCTAGAAGGGAGAGATTACATCATCTGCCCAACCAAGAGTAAAGTCAAATTATTTTTTAAAACAACCCATGTTCCTTCCTTCTGACAGAAAGATCTTAATTTCTTATTCCAAGCCTAACTGAAATTTAACATCTTGCGTTTGGGCATTAGCCAATCCAAAGCAAGACCTTTGACCAAAATGTTCACACCCTTATCATTTTATCCCAAGAAAGAGCTCACTCCACTGCCGACCTCTCAAAGTTCATCAAACTGAAGAAAACTTCTGAGCATGGTACAGCAACTTTCCAACATCTGAGAGAATTGAGAGAATTTCTTATCATTTCATTACAGTGTGGCTCAGAAACCCAAGTCACCAGATCTTTACTGAATTCACAGTATACATTACTAAAGATAATATATGAAATTAATTTTATGTCATAGATTGCATTGATAGTGACCTTTGAAAAAAGTCATGGAACAAAAACCCAGCACAGAATTGTGGAAATGGACAGCAGGTACCAATCTTAGTGGAAGAATTATTGGCAGCTGATTACTACTGGGTGAGGAAGAGCTGATCTTTTTAAAGGGAGGGACTCTAGATAGGCTGACTAGATCTCAGTGGATGAACTAGTACTGAGGGACATCTGGGAACACTAGCATGACATGATCGACCTTAACACAGTGACAAAATATATGAACTCCAGTTGGGGGGGGCTATGGGTGGGTCCCGATAGGGAGCAAGGTATAAAGTTGATTAAGATGTTCTGTATGAAATAAACAAAAATTCAATTAAAAATTTTAAAAAGAGTCATGAAGTAACTATCTCAGCTATTTTCCATGTTTTAGAGAATTATTATTATTATTATTATTATTATTATTATATTTTAATTATATGTATGTGGGGGGATGTGTGCACATGAGCATAGGTACCTGAAAAGGTCAGAGGCATTGGGTCCCATGGAGCTGCAGTTGCAGGCAGCTGTGAGCAGCCTATCATGGGTGTTGGGAACTAAGTTTGGGTCCTCTGCAAAAGCAGTGTATGTGCAGAAAGTTATCTTTTCTTTGTATCATTAAAAACTTTAAAAAATATCACCCACAATAAAGAATTAAGGTGAGAAATACTCAATATGAAATAAAATTCCTCAAAGTCAAATTATATAAAGAAAGATTGGTTTTGATTAAAATTGATGGAAAATACAAAGTTTTTTTCTAATTTAAGTTTTAAATAAGTTAACTTGAGAAATTGAACTTCATGGAGCCTTTTTAAAAGTAGCATAGCAAACTTTGTAGGCATAATATCTATAATTTGCGTGATTAATATGGAGCAAAGCACTCAAATGCTTAATAAAACTAGGGCTAAAATTTATGCCCCAAGAATTGGCTCTGATAAAGGGAATGCCAGTCAAACAGAAATAGAAACGCGGACTAACTGGAAAATTTCAATTGCCTTATTTAGAAAATTGATCCAAAAGCCTTTTATGGATGAAAATTCATCAGTGTTGCTTAATTTATGCAATGAATATTTATTAACCATTGATTATGTCCTGGGCTATAGAAAGTGGACAGTGAGTGGGAAAGGGTTCCTCCCTTAGGAAATTAACATTCTATACAGAATTATTCTTTGCCTAAAATCAACAAATTAAAAAAGTGAGCTATATTTGAGGAGGAAGCATAAAAATTTACATCATGTTAATTACTAGAGGTGATAAACATTACCATTGAAATCTGCCCGATGACTTTATAGCCATACACGGGTGCCAAGGATCCGAGTGCAACAGACCATGACTAGTAATAATCAGATACATACAGATTAGAGACACATGTACCAAGATCTAAGTGTTAAAAACTCATTCAATTTTATCTTACAGGATTTATACTGAGTTCAATATTGTATAACTGTATTAATTCAACTGTGAACCTAAAAGTTTTCTAGCCAGTTTTGAAAGAGATGTATCTTTGCTCTGGAAATTGTTATTAAGTATGTTAAAGCTGTAATGAAATGCTTCTAAAAAATAAAAAAAAGAACATAACTTAAAAAATATTCATATATATATACACAATATCTTCTTAATTTATCAAAAGGCATCTAAGTTGAATCAATATTTTGGCTACTGTAAATAGTGTTCCAAAAAACACATGACTGCAAGTAAAAAAAAAAAATACCGGTATTTGTTCATATAGTCCACATATTCGTGGGGTCACAATCACATCTCCTCTGTGTTCCTTAATCATTTCTTCTGGGAAGAAATTTAGAACTAAGTATTAAGAGCATAAAACAGGTTTGAACTTCTTGATTTGGCATTTAAATTTTAAAAATATGTTCCATAAAGACATAGCTAAATATCAAAGAGCCAGATCCTGAAATGGTCATTAAAATTATGTGTAATAGATAAAGTTGAAGAATACCCCTAAATACAGACTACCAGGGAACTACTAAACGGTGTGATGTTCTCTGGTTATTTTTCAAGGTGGAGCCCTATGTTTATATCCTATCATTTATGTTTGTATGAAAACAAAAACAGTATGTTC
The DNA here is from genome assembly GCF_000622305.1 of Nannospalax galili. Lineage (NCBI taxonomy): Eukaryota > Metazoa > Chordata > Mammalia > Rodentia > Spalacidae > Nannospalax > Nannospalax galili. The sequence goes on along the minus strand of NW_008359817.1, from coordinate 49,414 downwards.
CCAAGGCTCTCTGACAGTTCTAGAAGCTGTCACTCCATATGCGGCTAAGTGATGTTGCTTCCAGAAAGAGCCTTTGAAATCAAAGCCTTGTGATGGTGCTGTTTCACATCCAGGATACCAGATGCCAGAACTGTGTCAAGGGCTTCAGTCAGAGCACAAAGCAGGATCAAAATGTCATCTCAGTGACAGCTGGGTGTATAGAGGGCTCAGGGCTGGAGGATGCAAGGGTAAGACAAAGAAATGTGAGCCTCAAGGCTGCACCACACATCTTGTCTTTTTTCCATTTATTTACTCATTCAACAAATAGCTTCTAGTTTCTATAGCACAGTAGGATAACTTGCTGTCAACCAGTTGAATACTTAGAATAGTAGAAAGGATTTCGAATATTACCAGCAAAAGAAAGAATAAATATCTGAAATGATAGCTATATCAATTACTGCAATCTGATTATTATATATTTTATTTTGTGTTATGTATCACTATACCTATAATTATAT
>NW_008359817.1:12258-48789 GCF_000622305.1 Nannospalax galili | reverse complement strand
CCTTCCTTCCTTCTTTCCTTCCTTCCTTCCTTCCTTCCTTCCTTCCTTTCTCTTCCTTCCTTATTTCTTTCCTTCCCTTCTTTCTTATTTTTAAAAACAGAGTCTTGCTATACATAGCCTAAGCTAACCTCAAACTTACTCTGTAGCCCAGCCTGGCCTTGAACTAGTAAGCCTGCTTCAGCCTTCTAAGTTCTGGTATTACAGGCATGTGCTAGCACACCCAGCTGTAAAGCCTCACAGTAAAGGAAACAACTGCATTTTGTCTAACGTTGAGTTTCCCTAAATGATTCTCATACTGTGGCTGTTGATCTCTAAAGGAGAATGCATGGTCTGCCATGACGGGGTTCCATAATGGTCACAGGCTCTTTGCCCATTGCTCTTCCAAATGTTGGGTTTTTCACATCACCAGGTAGGACTGGAAGATAACATTCTTCTGCACAATGAAGGGTCCTGTACACAGAGAGCAAATCCTATTGGATGAATTGCCTTGCTGATTAGACACACACAGTTGAAAATGTGACCCTGTAGAATAGGCTAGTCAGGGCTCCTTGAAGGTGAACAGGAAAAGATTTGTAGAAAGTAAGGCCTTGGTCTAGTGTAGAAACACAGAAAATGCAGAGATGCAGTTTTTATGGCACAAGTAAATCCAAGAGTGAGAGAATTAGATCAACAGCTGAATCAAGACTGTCAGAAATTTAGGCAACAGAAAATCTTGAAAGATGTATCTGTCTCAATAGTTGAAGCCACGTCCCTTTTCTGTCTGTGACTAGCAAACTCTGGGCCCTTCCTTCATCAACATTTCTGCCAACCTTTAATCTTTAAGATTTATTGTTTATTTATGTGTTTGTGTGTGACTGTGTGTGTATGGGCGACTTTGGAGGCTAGAAGAGGGCATTGGACTCCTTGGAGCTGTAGTTCTGGGAGTTTGTGGGTGCTGGGACCCAAACTCTGGTTCTCTAGCACTCATCTCTCCAGCCCTCATCCTCCAGTCTTATCCCCTCTTTTTTCCTCCTGTTTGTCCTTTTATTTCTCATTCTCTACTTTCCCAGTTTCCTTCCGGTGCTTCTCCTCTCCCCATCATACACCGTTACTCCATATCCTGTCTGGACCCACCTGCTCTGTCATGGCTTTTGTTGTCTGTTTTTCTGTCCCTTACTCCATCTGATTTTTTTCATTTTGGGATCCTGGCCTAGAGGAAGGCAGACTTTTGTTCATCAATGTCTTTTTATGTGCCTTCTATGAGTGTGAAACAATTCTCTTCAATTTTCCTTGCAATTTTAATAGCACACAGATTGATACTTGCATTATAACAAAGACATTTTTTTGAGACAGGGTTTCACTGTGTAACTGAAAATTCAAGTTTCTCATACCTCAGTTTCCTGCACAATGGGTCATCTGTCACCATGCCTGGCTTATATCAAAAACTTTTGCTTAGGAATATGAAGCAGGCTTCCATGGTGTTCTAGTGTTCTGTGATAAACACTATGACCAAAAGTGACTTGGGGAGGAAACAGTTTATTTAGCTTACAGGTTATGGTTCATTACTGAGGGAAGGCAAGGCAGGAACTCAAAGAAGAAATCTGGAGACAGGAAGTATGTAGAGACCACAGAGGGACACTGCCTACTGGCTTGTATCCCCTGACTTCTTTAGCTACTTTTCTTAAAATGCCCAGACCCTCCTGCCCAGGCATGGTACTGCCTGAAGTGAGCTGGCCCTCCTATATCAATTGGCAATCAAGAAAATGCCTCATAGGCATAACACAGCCCAATCTAGTGGAGGCGAATTCCCAGGTGTGTCAAGTTGACAACCAAGACTAGTCATCACATATGGTCACTGCTGCATTCTTCATTCCTGGGGACACATCATTCCTACAATGACCAATGGTTTGTGCCAGGTACTAAGGTTAGGGACATAGAAAGCTCAGCTCTGCTTTGAAGGGGCTCATGGAACAGTGAAAGATCCAGTGAAGAGGGCAGGTCACCTTAACAGAATCCAGAAAGTATTTTTCTGGGGCCATGAATGTCCCTGATGCAGCTTGAAAAAGTCTGGACTAGGATCCTAGTCTCAAGACTAGCTAAAGGGGCAGGAAAAATTTGAGCTCTTAAGAACTGAATTTTGGGAAGCTTTGATCTTCCACTTAACTTGAAAGTTTGTTCAGTATTTAAGAGTTTGTTGAACAGATCAGGGGTACTGTAACATAAAACATGTCAGCATTAGGAAAACTTTCATAAATCACTGTAATATTCTCCAATGCATCATGTCAAAAATAATACATAGATAAAAGATCAACTCAAAATGCAAGTCAGATGACAGAGTTCATCAGCAGAGGTTGCAATGTTCAGTTATGCAACTTGGACTTCCACACTGCAGCTCACCTTTAAGAGATGAATATGTTCAGGGCTTTTGTGAATTATCAATGAAAAGTATCTTAAATTATCATAAAATCACTGCATTTCCAAGTGCTTAAGTGTATGAGGTTGGATTTTGTTTTTATACTTAACCCAAAGCAGCATATTACAACATATTGAATATAGAAGCAGAGAACAGAACCCAGTTGTATTTGTTAAGCTAGACACTGAATAAATTTGAAACTTAGTAAAGCAACGGTACTATTTTAAAAGATTTTTTTTTTTGAGACAGGATCTCACTATGTTAGCACTGGCTGACCTAGAACTTGCTAGGTAGACCAGACTGGCCACAAATTCACAGAGATTCACCTGCCTCTGCCTCCCAGTGCTAGCACGAAAGGTATGTGACACCACACCTGGCTTAATTTTTATTTTATGTATATGAGTGTTTTGCCTGCATGTATGTAAGTGCCCCACAATGTGGATGCAGTGCTTGCAGAGGCCAAAAGAAGGTATTGGATTTCTTGAAACTGGAGTTAAGGATGATTGTTAGCTACCACATGGGTGCTGGGAACCCAACTTGAGATCTCTGCAACAGCAGTCAGTGCTCTTAACTGCTGAGCTATCTCTCCAGCCCCATTGGCGCTATTTTCTTTTTCTGTTTTGGAAAATAAAGTTATTTTTCATTTAAGTATGCTACTTATTTTTTACATATAATTATTACTCTAAAATTAAATAATTAACACTTTAGAAAAATTTTCAGTTTCCTAGTCAGCTATGGTACATAGGCTAGCTACACTCCACATAAACTAAGCTTTAAGTTCTTGGATGATTTGAATACTGTGAAGGGGTTCTAGAACCACTAGACTCCACTACAGACTTATAGAAGAGTGATTTTGAATTTTGCTAAGAAGTCTTTTAGGAAGTCCTGCTGATCACTTTCATTTACTTCCCCTTCTACTTATTGGAACACGTGGCTTCTGCATTTCATCGAGTACAGACTATTTGAGTCACCATGGTCCACATTCCATCCCAACTGAAATCTATCTTCTTTGACCAAGTATCTTTGTGCTGTTGTTTATATCATGAAGCTGTTCAAACATTTATGGAGCATCCTCTATGGCTCTGACAGCCTTCTAAGGGGTGAGGCTTCAATGGTAAAGAAGGTCATTGTCCTGGTTTGTTTCTTCATTGCTGTGACAAAACACTCTGACCACTACCAACTTGGGGAGGAAAGGGTTTATTTAGCTTACATCTCCTAGGTCACAGTCATCAGGGAGCCCAAGGTAGGAACTCAGGGCAGGAACCTGGAGGCAGGAGCTGGAGCACAGGCCATGGAGGAACGCTGCTTACTGGCTTGCTCCCTTGGCCCCTGCTCAGCCTGCTTTCTTATGCAACACAGGCCCACTTGCCCAGGGGTGGCACCACCCACAATGGGCTGGGCTCCCACATCACTCATCAAGAAGATGCCCTTCAGACATGGCCACAGGCCAGTCCAATAGAGGCAATTCCCCAATTGAGGCTCCCTCAAGCCAGGTGTGTCCAAGTTGACACTAAAGCTATCCAGCACAGTCATCTTATCTCTGCTCTGTAAGAGCTCACAATCTAGCAAGTAATGGACAATATTTACTTTGCATCAGGATCTGAACACTTTACATATGACATCTCCATTGGCTAGCTTAACAATACTTTGAAGTTAATATAAATAGCCTGATTTTTCTGCAGAAAGAAACTTGGGCCCAGAGAAGTTAGGAAATGTGCTACTTGCTGTAGTGGATACTCTCTGCAGCTCCCCAAGATCTCCTCTGGTCATCTTCACCAGCACTGAGAAACCATCTGTATGTTTGGCATGTGTGGCTACACAGTTCTTCAAAGGTGTGCTGGTGTGCCACCATAGCTGTATCAGTATGCCCAAATGTTTACTCCTGGACGGCCACCTATGAGCTGATGACTAACTAATGACAAATAATAAATCTCAGCTTTCTTTGCTTCCGGATGAACTCTGGGTGCAATTTACACTTTAGAGCTCCTTAAGAATAAGATTGAGCAGGGGCACACCGCTGTACTCCCAGCACTCAGGAAGTAGAGGCAGGAGGGTTAGAAATACCAAGGCCAGCCTTGGCTATGGCAAGTGCAGGTTCAGTCTGAGCTGCATGAGACACTACTTCAGGAAAAAAAAATGAAATAAAAAACTAAAAAATACTGAAACCACACCACTCTGCATCTTTTCCTTCCCTGCTGTTTCTCACATGTTCCATTTTCTCTTGTGAGTTCTTTGTTGATTGTGTTTTGATCATTTGGACAACTTCCATGTTTGGTTCAACATGTCCTTCTGGGATACCCTGAAGTCAGTTACCTACCTTTAAGACGGAAGCCAGGATTTGAACTCAAGGCTGTTTGATGAGCAGCCATGCTCTTAGCCCGCACACTTGATCACATGCTCTGTTTATGGGTGTAAGCTTGTTGACAGGTCAATACCAGATAGAGGCTCTTCATAATCACACTTTTTATTTTGATACAAGCCAAGGTGTCTCTTTTCATCTGGAGAATAAGTATTCCTCATCCTGTTGATAAAAATCCTATGCAGAGTGGAAAGTAAAAATCATGCCTCCCTAAATTCAGTTCACTTTACATGAACGTATGTGTTAGGCATGTATCAGTTTCTTGCTTCCACCCACACCAAGTAATAACTGAACTATTAGTAAAGTCATCTTTCCTACTTCCCATGGTAGCAGTAGACAAGTTAAGGGAGAAATAGCAGACTTGCAACAGCATTTCATGGACTGCTTCCATTGGATCAACAGCAGCAGATAGAATTTCATAAGCTGTCATCGCCTCTAGAGAGGAGAAGCAGTAGCATGCTATGGGTGTGTTGGTCACATCTCACCATGCTGCACTCTGCCTTTGGGCACAGTGTCGAATGTACAAGCTGTTACTCCCTAATCCCCTGACCACCTCTTGATTTGGTTCCTCTAAGCCCCATGAATGAATATAACCACCAGTCCTGACTATTGGTTACAGCCATGTTTTGCAAAGCTCTTGAGTTTCTGTTGTTCAACTCATGGGAGACCCAGGAAAACATCCCTCCAACGGTCATGGAGTCAATTAATTTTCTGTGAAAAGGACCCCTCTCCATTACCACAGAACTGTTTATTTTCTTTAATTAACAAAGGATAAGGTAGTTCACAGGGAAAGTCTTGCTAGCAATCCCAGAATTTAAATATGTATGACAAGTAGGGGCTTAAAAAGACCATAGATTGGTCCAATTCTTGCAGCATGGGGGGCCTCTGTGGGGGTGGGGCAGTTAATCTATGTGCTGCTTTTGAAAGGAGCCATTCTGTACCAGGTTGTGGGCTTTAAATATCTTATCCAAGTACACTGAGTTACAGGTACACTACACTTTTTAGCATGTTTTTGCATCTGCCTCTATCCCTATATTTTATTTTTTCTGTCTTCTACAACAAAGGCACCATATTGTCCCACTTAACCCCTCACTTGTACACTTCAGGACACAGTCCCTGTTTTGATTTAGGAAGAATGAAGCCCGAGTACAAGACTTGGGGAATCTGAGTTGAGTGATTTATGGCTTAGCCTCCCCTCTTGGCTTAGACTGTCTGCAATATTTCTCTTATTTTCCCTACTAGCAGCTTTACTATACTTCAAAAGAGATCAAAATATATGTAGAAATTTTATAAATCCTGTAGCTCCACTCTGAAACATTCTATGGCAGAAAGGAGCAAAGAGAAGGGATAGAGCTCTTAAGGAAGTAGAGATTACGGTGAAGTAGAATAAGAGGCTGCACATTGGAAATGTCTTTTGGTTTCCTTTCTTATCCTACCCTCTCTCATTTAAACTATAGATTGTTAAAACTCCCCAGGAAATAGGAATAACCAATGATCAGCCTTACAACCAGCCTGATTGTAAGACAGGTTGGACTTGTATGTCACTTTTACCAGAGAACCCCGTAAACATTTGACCTCAAATCCATGGAACTGAAAAATGTTTGATCATTCAGCCATTTGTTGGTTTGAGCATGTGAAGCCTTTCAGAAATGATACTAGTTTTCATGAAGGCATTTGTATTATTTCAAATACATCATATTCCAACTCTGACTTGATCTTCTCTCCTTCCATTTAATTTACAGTTACTTTAAAAATATTTGTTATTATGTTAGTCAAACTTTCTGTTGCTATGACAAATACTTAAGGGAAACAATTGAAGGGAAAAATAATTTATTTTGGCTCATGGTTTCATAGGCTTCAGTTCATGGCTGGCAGGTTCCCTTACTGTTAGTCTATGGTAAGACAGAGAATCATAAAGTGAGGGCACTGTGGAACATAGTGTCTCACATCATAGTAGCCAGGAAGACCAGAGAGAGAAAGGAGGGAGGAAGGAAGGGAGAGAGAGAGGAAGAGAGTAGGGTATGATATAGCCACCAAGAACATGTCACTGGTGACCTATTTCCTCCAACTATGCCCCACCACTGGAAGTTTCCACCATCTGCATCAAATTATGAATCTACCAATAAGCTAATCCAACAGAGACCTCAAGCTCCAATCAGCCCTTTGTGATTGGATTCACCATCTGCAGGCCAAGCTTTCAACACGTGATATTTCATACATGGCCACTTCAAATTTAAGCCATAACAGTTATGTTCTGAACAGCTATGAACAAGCTGTAAAATATCTTTAAGGCATAGAACAACTCTTTTCTAGGCATAGAGTGTTAATATTTATATAAAGAAAATTCAAGAGTGTAGGATCTGCTTTTTGGCTTGACATCTTACAGAGGCTGCAGTGGTCACCATTGTTCTCCGAGTTTCGTAATAAAACTCAAGACAAGAATAAGAAAATAGATGTCAGAACAGTGTACCTGAAACACAAACATCCAGTAAACAAATCGTGAGGTAAGTCCAAAAGTCAGTTCAAAGGCAAAGTTTGTGACAAGTTCAATAATCCATCCTTGTATGACAAAGCTGCTTATGAGCAACTCTGTTAGGAAGTTCCCAGCTCCAAGGTCTTCTCCATAGTATTGTCTTTGGGGAACTGAAGATTAGGTTTCTTGGTAGCTTCAAGGTACAGAGCTCAAGTAACTCACAACAAGTGGAGAGTGTTGGAGGGGAAACTAGGTGGAAAGTGCTGCAGGTGGAGGGTGTGTTCTTTAGCTGCTGGGAAGGATATGCCAACAGTTCCAACTAGCAACACGTTGGGAAGTTAAGTGGGCGTGGAGTATCAGAAAGTTTCAGGTTTTAGATTCTGTTTAGGGTTTGTACTATCCATTAAATACGTGCTGCCCTCACAAGGCAGAGTTCCATGTTGGCTAAGAGATTACGGTGTTACCTGGGGTTTGGCCAGCCTAGGCAAACTGAGTGGTAAGAACTCTTGTTTTTCCTCCTATAGCCCTTCTGCTTCCCAGTGAGGGTCTTGCTTTCTTCTTTCTGTCTCTTGTCTGGCTTCATCTCTTTCTGTGCGCTCAAGCTCACCAATTATGATGTAGCCAAGGTTGGGTTTGAGTCAGTGTGTTAATGTCTTTCTGGGTTTACGTCTTATCTTTAATTATGAGAGGAAAGGTTCTGCTCTTTTGATGATATTATTGGGGAGCGTCCAGGAGTAATGAGACACAGGAGGGACATTTCTTGAGGAACTTTTGACCAAGAGAAACATCATTTGACAGTGCCTGAGCTAACAAAACTGAGTTTAGGACATAGACTTTAGCATACACTTTTGGCCTGTGCTCATTAACCACCATGTCCCTGGAGACTGGTTTTCCTCCTAATATGGTGAAATATGCCAAAAGCAAGTAAATTCTCCTGTGGATTTAAAGGATTTAACTGAATCACATGGAAAGTTACCAGATTTTCCAAGTGATTTATGTGGTAGAGGCATGGTTCTATTTGGATGAACTTTTTTGCTATCTCACAGAAAAAAGAAAGTAAAACATTCAATACATACTCATCAAGTGATTTCAAGGGACTTGCCTTGAAGAAAAGACATACTTTTTTCAATAAGTTGGTTTACAAATGTAAAGGAAAAAAAGATGTATTTTTATAGTAAGAGTTATCACATTGCCAACTTTTTTCGTTGGTGCTATAAATAAAGTCACTCTTCTTGTTAGCGCATCATTTAATTGCTCAGAAATAAGAAAAAGGTGTGTACGTGTGGTCTTAATCTAAGTGTTAACACATTGGATAGAAATGTGATGTCCTCTAAATTTATAGCAAACACTTTAAACATATGAAATAGATTGTAAGGTCTGGACACCACATGGCGATGCTGGGTTCCTGGCACATACCCTGGCTCCATCAAATATCTACGACATCTCTTGAAAGTTGATGTTTAGTTCCATTTACAAAGGTATCATTCCCATTCTGAAGTCTATTTTAAATTAAAAAAAAAACCGAACCAAGTTCTATTGGATTCCATTTACATTTTAGCAATCCCAAAAAAGCCTGCAGAAAATATACTTTTCATCAGACATTTCATTACTATTTACTGTAGACACCACAGATAACGTCTGGTATGTTTCAATGACTGCAGCATAATTTATTAGTAGAGAATTAGAAAATAAATCTAGAATTTGTCTTGTATCTTAAAGGCATCTCATCCAGAAAGGTAAGAAGTATCAAAGAGTGTTTATTATAATAAAGAAAACAATGACTTATTTTTCAAAAGGATGGAATTAGAGGGATGCAATGAGAATTCAATCCACTCTATAGTCTACCCCCAGTGTTCTGGGTATATTTGAGAATGCTATGGGATACCTCTGGATTTGACTCTGAAGGGCTCTGTTTCATGCTGTAAAAATCAGCAGTTCAAGGAGCGCATTTGGATGCACACATAGAAAGTGACAAGTCTTCTTGGCTTAAAAATGAGGTTCTTAAAAAATTAGGCATATAGATCATTCTGATAAATGAAATCAAGAAAGAGGAAATAACAGTGTCATATGCATGTTGCATTTTGCATTCAGTCAGAGTTCCTGATACTCCAGGATCTAGAACATTATTGTGGTGAACTTTCCACTGGGTTGTGCTTAAGTAAGGAAGAGGAAATAATGAAGATCCTGGCCTTGTGCAGTGATACACTTCCTCTTATTAGTGATCTATTAATCTAATCCACCAGAATAATCTTTGCTTCTGCTTTTAAGAAGTAGAAATAGTATCAAATTGGCTGCAACCCCCAAAATAAATATAACATATACCAAAATTCAAGTTTTAAATGCTATTCAAGCCAAAGAAACAAAGGAGGAAATGTTTATCATTTGGGGAAGACGGGGTGTGTGTGTGGTGGGGGACCAGATGTTCAATTTTCAACATCAGTGTTAGTGAAGCCAAGAGTGTACTGCTGACCCAGGCATGATAAAACAGGCAGGGATTTTCAGCCATCCAAAGTCATCTGACCTGCAAACAGAGGAAAACAACAATTCTAAAGTCAGACTGTAAATATAATTTTCTTATCTGGGATTCATACCTCAAAATGCATAGCTGCATAAAGGAATATATTGTTTCTTATGGAAACAAGATTTAAGCCCAGGGAATGCCTTGTCTTCATGAAGTCATCAAAGGAAAATGTTCTATTTTTATGCTACAGGCCAATGTGATTTTATTCACTAGCCAATCTGACATGTCTGAAGATTCTAACCGTTATGTTAGATGGAATAGAGGTCTCTGTCTTGTTACCAGTCAGGCATAGTACTGCTCTCCTTCCAAAAGTTGATGGGATTCATTCTTTGATTTGTTTTTCATTTGAAGAATTTTACAAATTTGCTGTAATTGTTGTTAGACTTAAATGGCTTTATCAGTGACCAGCTGAACTATATGTAGTCATAACTGTGAGCAATTTTGAGGATTTGTGGTTTAATGACACGCTTTGAAAGTTTACACTCTGTCCTCTTTTGGTTTGACCTTGAAATTACCAAAGTGAAGAAAAACTGACTTTTTATGAGGACATGAGTTCAACTGAAACTCTGCAAGATTGGAATAATTTAATTGTTGAAGCCATGTTCCAAAAGCCTTTGCAGTCTGCGTACCCCAGGAACAATTCTCTCTCCAAGTTATATTTGAATAAAGCAATGGATAGCAACATGTTCTGTGTTTCCAAGAAATCTAATCTGGCTGGAGGCTGGGAGTCCAGGGTGCTCTGTTCTATCATTCCCCCCAGCACAGGCTGGTAGGAGAAATGCTGAGCTGGTCCACATTAAGCTTTTATCTCATTAAGCTAAATCACACCCAGAACTCATGCTGAATTTTGTGTTAGGCTTTAACATTATATCCCAAATAGGTATAGTTTCTTTTCTGTCAAAATATGTATTTTATATTTTAATACATATTTTTTTATCTTTTATTTTAAAAATTACTTCTATCAGAAGTAATTTTCCTCTTCTTTTTTCTCACCTTATTCAAGATAGACAAAGATATTTTGGCTATGTTCTTTGAAAGAATGACCTCCACATCAACCGTTTTTCCAGCTATAACTTTGGCAGCATCAGTAAATACTTGGTGACTTTGTAATCTCTTGTTGATTTGAATCTTTTATAATCATAAAAATCTCAGCTTTCGAGGCTGGGGTCCATTCATTTTTGCAGAGTAACTTGGCTCAGCTTTCCCACTAGACATACTTGGATCTAAGGCCTTTAGAAGTGATGAGCACAACAAAAAGTCAGTGATTATACAGAACTTGTATACTGAGAAATAAAGTGATTTTCAATCAAAGTCTTTTCAACATATGGATGGCCTCAGTGGATATGCAAGCATGAGGACCCAAGTTCAGATCCCCAGAGTCCACAGAAAAGCTGGGAACTGTGGTGTGTCTGTAGCCCCTACCCTAGGTGTGGGGTAGGGTGGCTGAGACAGGCAGAATCCAGAAACTTGATGGTCATCTAGTCTAGCTGAAACATCAAGCTCCAGATTCAGTGAGAAAACCTGTCTCAAAAAATATGGTGACAAATAAGGCTGGTGTGGTGGTTTGAATGAGAATATCCCCCATAGGCTCCAAATATTTAGACATTTTATCCTCAGTTGGTGGTGCAGTTTGGGGAGGCTTTAGGAGGTGTGGCCTTGCTGGAGGAAGCACGTCACTGAGGGTGGAGGGCCTTGACAGTTCTTAAGTCTTGCTGCATTTCCAGTCACTCTCTGCTACCTGTGCCTGCTTGAAGATATGATCACTTGGCTTTCTGTTACGGCTGCCACCTGTCACCATGCCTCCCCTACCATTATGGACTCTAATCCTCTGGAACTGTAAACTCAAATAAGCTCTTCCTTTTATAAATTCCCTTGGTCACAGTATTTCATTATAAGAACAGAAAAGTAACATACAGCTGGCAAGAAGGCTCAGCCAGCCAAGGTGCTGAGTTCAATCTCCAGGACCCACACAATGGAAGGAAAGAACCGACTCTTCAAAGTTGTCCTCCGACATCCACACATGTGCTGTGACATGCACTTATGCATGTGTACAAAAGCCCACACATACACAAATAAATACATGCATTAAAGAAATGAATTACCAAAGTGGAGAAGTGATTGAGGAGACATCTGACGTTATCTCAGGTCTGTACATGTACACACATGGTTGAATATGCCCCCCAACACACATGCATGAATACACTATAAACACACAACAACAACAACATATGGTTTAAAGAGTAGCATTGCCTGTTACTTGTCTGTAATTAACATTAAAATATTTCAAGATGACTTTCTGTTAATCTGCTTCTATATCATCTAGGGCGAACAGCCCTTACAGGACTGATTGATTGATACAGGAAAGACTCTAGACCCAATGGTAAAGGATTTTGAAGCAGAAGATCCATGTAAGCATGTCTGGATTCCTGGTCTACTGAAGCTTTGTGATAAAGATTGTTCAAAGTTATTTCGTTTGGGGTAATTGGTGGGCAGCAGTAACTCTAATATATGGGAGTACGAGGATCATGTTTTAATTGATAGCCACTGATTTAACTTATAATGGTAAATTAGGCAGTATAATGGGAATTATATCTTGGTAAAACTATTTAAACACATGCATGAGAGCATTTGTTAAGCAACAGAAGTAATAATAGAAACATATATGTCTATGATGGAAATAGTGTAAAAATGAGTTGCTTAGAATGACAGGTAGCAGGGTATCTCTGCCTTGGCACATAAGAAGCATCAGAAGCAAGTTGAGTGCTCAGTGATCTACCAAATGGTCTCGTGTGCTTGGACTCATGCTTAGTCCTGGATTTGGCCTTGCAGAGGGATTACAGGATGTGACTGACTTGGGTTAGCTAAGATTTACTTTTGGAACACTGTGGCCTTTGCCCCAAGTAAAACCTTCAAACAAGTTACCAGTCAAGGAATTTAAAGGATGGAGTGATGCTTCTCTGAGCATATACAAGCAGATTCTGTGACATTTTTGTGTTTGTATGTGAGTAACCGCTTACCTGTGAGGCACAATTTAGCTGAAGACTTGCTTTCACTGTGACATGCTATTCTCTGCTGAGGGAATGGGAAGCTTCTAGCATTCATCTTCTTCTCAAAGAAGCTAAAGTGATCAGCTCAAATGAACTGGGCAATGCGTATGACCAAGTTGACTTAGGCCACTCTGTAACAGGGCTGATGAGCCACAAGATTTATCCATCAGAAGACTGAATGTATCCCCTGAAAGATTAAGTGGCCCTGTGTAGCCTCTTGCTTCTGTCTTTGTTAGGACAAATGTATTAAATTGGCCCCTCAGCTGAGCCATTAGTTAGTTTAAGCAATCTCAAAGACGCAATTGCTGGCCATTCTCTTACTGAGAAACCTTTTGTGGTCTCCTCTTTCCCAATAACTAAGCCCAGCTTCTATGTCCTGTATACAAGGCTCTGACAGCCTTGTTTTCAATTTGTCATGTGCCAAATTAGAAAACTGAAAAGTGGCCAGTTCTGTACTTTCTTGTTACCCTATCTTTGTTCATTAAATTTCATCCATCTGAATGAGCTTCCTACTCATTAGCATGGACAGTATTTGTAATATCTGAAGCCTTTGGCTACAAAGAGAAATATGACATGAACTTCTCCAAAAGGTATATTATTTAGTATATGAGTCGGCCACATCAATAAGCAATTTCATTGCAATATGGTGAGCAAGTGATTGGTTTCTTTCTGTATATTAAATATGGCCATCAGTTTTTAGTGGTTCTTCTTATTAAATTGAGGACCTATTTGCCCACTTCTCCTTGCGTATCATTTGACCTATAGAATGCAGTAGATGGGACATTCTGCTGTTTCTAACACCTTGTGACCTTCTGCACTCCCTCTTGGAATTCAGCCTCCCTGTAAAAAAGCTCAGGCGACTAACTGAAGAATGAGCCACCATGGAGAAGACACTTGAGGAACCTCAGTGATGGTAACCTGTGTTCTCTTTTCTGTATGAGATAACATCTCCAGTAGCATGAGGAGAGATTGCCCCTTGCAAAGCTAACTGATTCCTAGAGGTGAAGACAGCTTGCTCCCTTGGAGCATGCCCTTTATCAGCAGACTGCTCACAGTGCTGAGCCTTACCTCTTTATCTAAGGCTTGCACCCAGCATTATTTCTGTCTTAAATCAACCCAGGGCCAAGAACTAGGCAATGAGCTACAGTCCTTAAGCTCCCTCACTTCCTCCCTTTTAGTTATTCAAATTAGCCAGTCCTAAACTGTTTGCCCTGCTTTGGTCTAAGTCTTCTCTTCCATGCATATAGCTTCCTCTAGACTGCATCCTGACGCTACCCTCCTGTTGCTCTGCTTCATATGCTGTGTCCCCTTCTCTAGAGAAGTGACCATCTTTCAAGGTTATCAACCCTACTGCATTGTCATCCAGTTACCACCCATGAGGATGAGTTTTAGAACAAGCTCTGATTAACTGATTCTTCAGCCTCAGTCAAGCCTTCAGGTGATTATAGCCACAGGAATGAACTCAGAGAGGCTGGCAGCACTTCCTGGCTGCGTCAACCACAATTATGAAGTCAGGAGAAAATGGATATCTGTTTTACAGGCATGGAACTGTGTTTCCACAGAAAACCAAGTGTTTCCCAGAGCATGCCCATCCAGGAGATCAAGCTCTGAGACAGCTGTGTCACAACTCTGTAGCCTGAAAACTACCTAAATCCGCAATCATTTATGGCTGTAGACATGGAAATGAGTTCTGTCCAATGCAGAGACCACAGTCTCTTCTCGTGGGAACTGTGTCTCTATTGTTGCTTTCCTTTCAACATTCTTTTGCTGCACATGGATTTATGCTTCTTTGGCCTCTTACAACAATATCTCTTTGTTTATGTATTAAATTAAGTATTTAGCATTTTATGTCTTATATATAAGGATAGATCTAACACTATACATCTTATATGTGCCTATTTTATATCTATATCAATGATGCCTGCCTTATTGTGAAAATTATCTCAATATTTATTTATTTACTAGGTATAACATCTTAGGCTTTGCACATACTCTATTGAAAGTTATATTCCCAACCCTCTCTTGATCAAATCCACACCCACTCCCTCCCCTCCAACACCTCCATATTTCCCCATCACTTTTTTCTGACAACTTTTCTTTGTGTTCTTTCTTTCTTTCTTTCTTTCTTTCTTTCTTTCTTTCTTTCTTTCTTTCTTTCTTTCTTTCTTTCCTCTTTCTGGGGTACTAGAAATTGAACCCAGGTCCTCTTGAAGGCTAAATAATTATTCTACCACTGAGTCACATGCCTAGCCCTTTTTTACTTGTTCTTTTGAGACAGGGTCTTAATAAGTTACTCAAGCTGGCCTTGAACTCTTTTTATGGAGGAGTCTATGCTGTCTAGGCTGGCCTTGAGTTCTTTTTACTTTTTCTTTTGAGCAAGAGTTTAAGCTATCTAGGCTGGCCTTGAACTCACGCTGTAGCCCAGATAGGCCTTGAGCTTTTGGTCCTCCTGCCTCAGCTTCTTGAGTACCAGGATTACCGGCCTGTGCAAGGAAGGCCAACTAAAATAGCTATTAAAGCATTATACTTGAAATATAGAAATAGAGGAGTGAAAGCAGTAATATCTGAATCAATTGTGCACATCCCACTGGCCTGTATTTCTTTTCCACCCAAATTAATAATAGAAAATAACACTTCTTTGTGGCACAGATGAGTATTTGTAAAGCAAACAGTAGAAGCACATCCTTATAGTAGTCTGTCCAGAGAGAGGGGCACAGTGATGAGGAGGAGGGCACAGGCTTTGTCCACTGGGCTTGTGCTCAATCAGGCATCATTACACACCAGCTGCATATATTTGTATAAGTTTCTTAACATTTAAAGTCTCATTTTTGATGAACCCAAGTTATATGTACTGCATAAGATTATAGTTAGCACTGAGTAAGATTATGTAGCAGATACTGTTGATGGCACACCTGACATCTGCTTTCAATACTGCTGTCACCTGGAAGCAGGGTTAGAAGCCATCTACCACCCTTCCCAGGACCCCATGGCTGTTTAGAAGAAGACATAGTATTTGACCCAGTCATACAGAAAAGAATGGTTTCCATTTCATGTTAGGAGGAAGTATTCTTTTTATTCCGTGAACTTTTTCCCTTTCTCTCGTGCTGGGCTAATCAAGTACAGGAATGCCAGTTGCTGCAGGAAGCCATCTTGTAAACAAGAGGCAAAAGAGCTTTAGGACAGAGCCTGTCTGCTGGGAGTGGGAAGAGCACAAAGACTAAACTGCAGGCCCAGAGCCTGGCCTGGGTCATGTTCAGCACTGGACTCTGGGTTCTGTCAATTTGAGGAGTCACTCTATTTTGAATCTGTACTCAGGACTCCAGAGCACTGGCCAGGGAGAGTTGGAAGGGCTACTCTATTTCCCGTATGTTGTGAAAGGAAAATGCTTTTTTAGTATGTGACCAGTGTAAATGATTATTCCCCTGAAAATCAAAACTCAAGTGTTATTGGGATATTGGCCTTGATATTCATTGCCTGTAGCCATAATTCATTTCTGTCAAAATACAGTTTTTTTCCCTGCCAAACCGTTGAAATCACAAATTTCAAGGGTTTGGCAAAGGAGCATAGCATTTTCCCAGTAGAGATAACATTTTTTACTGTGTTTTTTTGCTCATTATATTACAAAATACCAATAACCAAAGTTTTGCTTCTGGTCATATTCTTCACATATCTGCTAATACAACTGCAAAGGTAATGTTTGTAATATTAGGCCCTCTTTTGGAGATGTAATAAGAGAGTTAGAATCTTTTTATTGTGGGCTAAAACTTGACATATTATATTTAAACTTCCAGGCACTCTAATGAGAACAATTTTGCCAAAATGCAGTTGCACATGTGTGTGAACACACACATACATACACATGAGCATACACATGTGCCTCACACAAATTTATGGTTTCTTTGGAGAACATACACACACACGAGCACATACACATGAATATACACATGTACATGCACTCACACAAATTTATGGTTTCTTTGGAGAACATACACACACACGAGCACATACACATGAATATACACATGTACATGCACTCACACAAATTTATGGTTTCTTTGGAGAACATACACACACACGAGCACATACACATGAATATACACATGTACATGCACTCACACAAATTTATGGTTTCTTTGGTGAACACACACACACACACACACACATACTTGAGCATACACATGTGTGTGCCCTCACACACATTTATGGTTTCTTTGGAGAACACAGACACACACACACTTGAGCACACACACATGAACATACACAGGTGCATGCACTCACACATTTATGGTTTCTTTGGTGAACACACTCACACTTGAGCATACACATGTGCATGCACTCACACACATTTATGGTCTCTTTAGAGAACACACACTTGAGCACACACACGAACATACACAGGTGCATGCACTCACACATTTATGGTTTCTTTGGAGAACACACACACACACACTTGAGTACACAAACATGAGCATTCACATATGCATACACTCACATACATTATGGGTTCTTTGGCGAACACACACACACACACACACACATGAGCACATACACACGAACATACACATATGCATGCACTCACACATTTATGGTTTCTTTAGTGAACACACACACATACTTGAACATACACACGTACATGCACTCACACTCATTTACGGTTTCTTTGGAGAACACACACACACACACATACTTGAACATACACACGTACATGCACTCACACTCATTTACGGTTTCTTTGGAGAACACACACACACACACACACACACACACACACACACACACGATAGCCCAGTTATTACCAAGATGCTAAAGGTTTGCTTTCTAAACTCTTGAAAGCAACAACCAGATTTTAAGGCATGAGACTAGACAAGGAAATTCATCCAAACTGATGCCCATTTCTTTCCTCTGGAGTTTGAAATATAGAGACTAACTGGCAAATGTTTAAAGTTTGGAAAAGTGGTGAAAGTTACGTGCTTTATAAATGAAGTCACAGGACAGATGATTGTGTGATTTTTATGGCAGTCTGTTTTATCTCCTAGGGAGATTTGTAGACCCACCCTGACTTGGCATGGCCCAGAGCTCCAGTAGTATGCATGAAAGGTTCCAAGGTCAAATGTCAGCGTGACTTTTAAACTTTCACCCCTCTATTAGTACTGGGCACAAGTCTTAAGTCCTGGTTAGAGTTAAATGTAAAATCCAGTCTGTTGGTGCAATTCATTAAAAGACGATTTGCCTATGATAGCTACTTAATGTCTGCACTATATTTTCACCATAGACAAAATCAATAGGGATGATCAATAAAAAGAATTATCACAAATTTCCTGACAATTCCATAGTGGCAGCAGCTGGGAAGCCTTTGTGAGGGGTTTTTTTGTTATCAGATGCTGGTCTAGACTGGTTATGGCTTAGTGCCAGTCCTGTGGCTCCCCAGGACAGAGACCTACAGTTCCTTCCTGGTCTATGTACTGACCCATTGCCTTGATTTCCTCTTCCTACCAAGTTCTTGCCCTTTTCTGAGTAGAGAACAGCTGTAGTGAATCTTAAGTCTATTCTGATTTTCATCCTTAACCAGATTGGGAAATTTCAGAACCCGGGCCAACCAACTACTGAGTCAAGTTGAAGGAGGTTGGTCTGCCCTCTTCTATCAGAGCTGGCCTAGACTTTGGGTTGTTTATTTCTCTTTGTCTACACTGTCCACACAATAAAGAGTTTAGCCATCTTCGTGCAATGTGTTATTCAGGGCAGGTGAGTGGCCCTGAGGCAGATAAGTGTGGGCCCAGAGCCCTGCTGACTCTGAATATTGAATGCATCCTCCTGGGACTGCTATAGGGGCTCTGGTTACCTGAATCAACTGTTCTTATTATCCTTAAATATTGGGAATTCCAGTCATTGTAGCTGACTATGTCAGCTGCTATCATCTGTACTGTGAAGGTCAAGACTATGGAGGATTGCTGAGGTGGCTCAGCATATAAGCAACAATGGCATGGTCTCTTCTTTCTCTAACAGCAGAACCCAAACCCCTAATGTCTCTCACAGCAATTTTTTCTTTTCTTAAAAAATTTAACTTTTATTTGACAGTTATTTATTAAATTATTTTTTTCCTTTTAATTTTTGTGATTTTTCATACCACAGAATTTGATAATTTGATAATATTTAGATCCCTTCCTCTATCTGCACTTCCCTTTACTGTCCTTGCCCAATTTAATGTAATCTATCATATGTGTAGTAAGGCCTATAGAGTCTAAATTGTGGCCCCAAATGTCCTTTAGTGCGGGTCCATCTGGAGACTGGTTAATCTACCAAGACTTCTATCCTTGACGGACTGTCTCTTCTCCTCCCGGTAGTCATAGGCTGCCAAAAGTTCTAAGGTTGTAATGGGATGCTTTATCCACTTCCCCATGTCTATGCTGGGAATTTATCTGGTTTGAACTTTCATAGGACTTTACGTGCTGTCATCATTGGTTGTGAGTTCATATGAGTAACTGACCAACTGTCCAGAAAACTCTATTTCCTTGTGATCATCTGCCACCTCTGGCTCTTACAATCTTTCCTCCCATCTTCTGCAATGATCCCTGAACCTTGAGAGGTAGAAGTTTAATGTAGATGTCTTACTCAGGGATAAGCACTCTTCAGCCTCTTGTTCTCTGCACATTGGCCAATTGTGTGTTTCTGTGTTAATCACCATCTGCTGCATAAGGAAACTTCTCTGGTGAGAGTTGAGAGATGTATTAGTAAGTGGGTATAATAGTAAGTCATTAAGAGTCAGTTTAATAGTATAACTATTTAGTTGAAAACTGATATTAGGCACTCCCTATGCCCTGGAATCTATCTAGCTTCAGTTCCTAAGCCTGATATCAATGTCAGGTATAAGCTCCATCTAATGAAGTAGACCAAAAAATTCAATTGGAGTAGCTGGGTACTCCCACAATAATTGTGCCACTATTGTACCAGTGGGGGTTTCTTGCCAGACCAGTTGTTGTAGTTCACAGGATTCATAGCTGGGTAAGGTTGATGATTATTTTTTCCTTCTGGTAGCATGTATAGCACCTTTCAGCACTATGAACACTCGCCAGTAGAGATGAGGCTCTGAAGTCAGCACCAGCTTGATTTCTCATTATTTGTTCTATAGCTCATGTATGTAGTGTCTTCATCAGTAAGGTCTTACCATGAAGTTCTGGTGGGTAACCAAGAGAAGGAGCAATGGCCAGTATTGTTTGAGTGTCTATGGGCCTCCTGGTCAACAGCTTCTTGATAGGGCGTCCATTCCTGGCATTGCGGTTTTATTCTGCTAGCCTGTGACATCTAAAAGGGGAAATGTCCCTCTGTTATGAGGTAACTCCTTCTAATCTGTTTTTAGAATGTGTATGTATATACTTTAAGAAGCTTCTATATTGGTAGGTTTCCATCTAGCTTCTTCTAAAGGCCTTTAGTGATACTCATCCCTTCCCATACTCCTTTTGCCCTTCCCTCCCATTCTCCATCACATTTAACCCTTCTACTCTAATTTTTCCCTTCTCCCCTTCATGTCAATGCATCCTACCAACTCTCCCAGGAAACGTCCTTCCTATCCTCCATGGTCATTTATTAGTTTCATGACTTCTCTGGATTTTCAGATTGAAACACACAGGTGTAAGATTTCAAAGCTAGTATCCAGCTATGAAAGAGAACATGTAATATTTAGCTTTCTGGATCTGGGTTACCTCACTCAGGATGATTCTTTTCAGTTCTATGCATTAACCTATGAATTTCACAACTTTTTAAAAAGAAGTTAATAATATTCCATTGTGTATATGTGCCACACCCTCATTATCCATTCATTAGTTGATGGACATCTAGGTTATTTCCATTTTCTGACTATTATGGAAACTGAAGTAATTAACATGGATGAACAGGTATTTCTGGAATAGTGTATAAAGTATTTTTGATATAAGCCCCAGGTGGTGTGGCTGGATTATATGGTAGATAAATTTTGACCTTTTTGAGGAATCTCCACACTGATTTCCATAGTGGCTGCACCAGTTTGCACTGTCACCAGCAGTGGATAAGAGTTCCCCTCTCTCCACATCCTTGCTAGTATTTGTCATGTTTGTTTTTTGAATATTAGCCATTCTGAGTAGGGTAAGCTGAAATCTCAAAGTGTTTTTAATCTGCATTTCCCTGATGACTAAAGATGTTTAATAGTTTTTAGAGTATTTCTCAGCCATTTCCCTTTCATCTTTAGAGAATTCCCTATTCAGATCCTTGCTCTACTTTTTAATTGGATTGTTTGGTGTTTCTGATGTTTTTAGTTTTTTGAGTTCTTTATATAGTCTGGATACTAGCCCTCTATCAGAGGTCTAAGTAGTAAAGAGGTTTTTCTATACAGATTTAAATACACACATTTATAGCTACCTGTTTTTGTTTTTTTTTTTCAAAGGAACCAGAAGTGCACACTGGAGATAAAAACAGTATGTTCAACAAATGGTGCCAGTCAAACTGGATAGCAGCATGTAGAAGAATGAAAATAGACTCCCATCTCTCACCATGCACAAAACTCAACTCCAAGTGGATTAAGGACCTCAACATAATGCCTGATACTCTGAATCAGATAGAGGAGAAAGTAGGGAATACATTGGAACTTATAGGCATAGGGAACGGCTTTCTGAACAGGACTTCTACAGTGCAAGAGCATTAAGTCCAACAATTGACAAATGAAACCTCATGAAACTAAAAAGCTGTACATCAAAGGACATCATCGTTTGAGTGAAGAGGCAACCTATAGAACGGGGAAAAATCTTTACCAGCTATAATTCATGGTAATTTTCTAACTTCATGGGACTGCTAGTGAAAGTAATAGATTCCTTTTCTTCACATGCAAAGATTTTTATTTAGGAACTTGAGCTGGAGTTCAGGAGTCTTCATTCTAGGTAAAATGGGAAAAAGCCTCTGTCATTTTAACCTCAGTCAAGCTCAATTCTGTCAAAAGTCTTCCACTTTGAGTTAATAGCACTATAGCAACCATTCACCTCAACCAGTAAGAGTGAATTCTGACCCAGAGTGTCCTCTGCACAGCATCACCAGGCCCTACTTTTTGGAGTCAGAACTTGAAAAGTAAGGATATTCGGGAAGGGTGGAGTATGACACAGCCTCTTCTCCCTTCTTGAGCAGTATTTTATTTTATTCGCCAAAATGAACACCCTGGGTGGTTGAAACAGCTGGCTTTATTTGTTCAACCACTGGACCAGTTCATTATTTGGATGCCAACTCCTTGTAAAACAGCAAAATGAAATGCTCATGAGCCTTTGCTTCAGGAAACAGTATGTGAGGATGAGGGAAATGGTGCACATATTATTTTTATTTTGAAAGAAGCCAATGTGGTTCACTGTCATTCAGATTTCTCTGGCTTTGCCAGTGAGACAGAATCCAAACGTAGCATTGTAGGAAGTTGTGAAACCAAACTTCTGAATTTACCCCAAGAATTTCTTTTTTAATAATATTTTTAAAAATCACCAAGCCCATACATCCCATAAAAATAACTGAACGTTTGCACCTTTGAACTAGTAAAGCATATGAAACTGGATGCTACCAAATGCTTTTTGTGTGACTCATCTAGGTTGTCCTGAAGACTTGGAGAATAAATCATAGTATGTGTTGCAGATAAGGGAAACTGAGGAAGATCTGACTCCATGTCATGGGCGTGGTTCTTGAAAGGGTGCCTGCCAGCTACTCTAATCTGGTAGAACAGCTCTCTGGAGGACTGGAGTACAGTCCAGAGCCTGGAGCATAGCAAGTTCCAGCTCTGCCCACATGTCCAGCTTCTTCTAGCTGGTGCTTCTTTTCCCTGAGGACCTGTGGTCCTTCAGAAGGTCACAGTGTTGTGTACCTTTGCTCACAAGATCCCACTCATTGAAATAGAGTCCAGCTCTTTTCCCACACAGCAACTGCCCATTTATCTGCGGGTCACTCATCACCACAGGCTCCTGAAACTCCTGCGTGGCTGCATTCGCAGGCCTTCCAGTACTACTTTAATATCCAGATGTTTATGTGTCTTTGGTATTTATGGATCTGGCCAGCTCCTCATCTCCCACCAAAACAAAACACAGAGAATACTTTGGAGGCTGGATCCTGTTTAATTTATCTTTAGTTTTCCAGAATGGATCTCATTGCAGGCACAGAATAAATGCTCATTAAATGCTTGTTGAAGGGAGAACTGGATAAACCAGTGCAGATCTGGAGTGAAGTGAGTGAAAAACAACTATGTCTTCGGCTTCCTGTTGCTCTCTACAGGAAGGTGAAGGAAGAAGCAGGAGGGAAGAGGCCCATTCAGCCTCCAGACCAGCGTTTCCCAGGGGCCATATCTCCGCCTAAGGAATGTAAACACTGGAAATATAGTTCAGATTCTGTTCAATGATAAATAACTTCTCCTTCCATTAAAACAAGGAAGGAAAACTGACAGTCACTTTGGGAAAGTGATTTCTGCTCTACTGCCAGAAAACATGTTTGTGGCTGTCATGGGTATTTGGGCAAAGGCTCTGCCCAGAGGACTGGGATCACTTAAGGCCTGTCCCATTTGGGAGGTGAATTTTTCAAGGCTTTTCTCACTTGGAGAGGAAGGTTTACACCCTGGCAGCTGTAGTCCCATCACTTTCAGCTTTGTCTTGAATGAGAAACCCCAGGCTCTGACTTCATTGCCCCTCAGTGATTCTGGACAAAGGCTAGAAATTGAGTATAGGTATCAGCCTCTCCCCCAGGGAGCTGGAGCCAGGATGTGCTTGACTTATCTAACCAGGCCTCCGGGCAAGGCAGCTCCCTGTGAAATGGGGCTGTCCCCAGACTAATGGGCTGTCCTGCTGACTTTCTTAGGATTGGGTAGATGGTGTTATTTCTAAGTACCTTCTCCTCACAAAAGATCTGGGTATTGGACTTTATGGTGGTTGGATAGGAAATTAAGAACGGTTACTGATGACAGAGGTTTATAAGGTGGAGTTAGGGGGACAGTGGTGTATTTGCACTCTTCTCACTTCAGCAAGGCGTATGTCATACCAAAGGAGAGAAGATGGGGCTGAGGTGGGATGAGATGGAATAAGGGAAAAATAACCTTCACAAGAGCCTGCTATCTTGTAGTAGAGCTTTGTACGTATAATCTCAATCACCTAAAACCCCTGACCCTCTATTACTGTCTCCCATTCACATGTGTGTAAGACAAACTGAGTAAGAAAGAATTACCGATATTTCCTGAGGCCATGCAGAGGTGGGTATGGGGCCTGGAAGCCTATATAGTATAACTATAGAGTAAGAAGGTGAGTAAAACCATGAAAGAGAGTTCTGTTAGAACACTTCGAAAACAGGGCAGCTTACATTTCCTGAGTGGCTTTCCTGCCAGGCACCACCCCATTTAATTTTTATAAAATTCCCATAGGAAACTTCCAGAGGAAACTGAGCCTCAAAGAGGTCACACCACCACTTGTCCAAAGTTAGAGGCTGAGAATTTGTGGAGCCAGAACCCAAATTTGGAGTGACTGGAGCTCCAGCCACTATTGGTCCTGAGGGGAGGGGAGTAATGTCTACTAGACAGGATTTAACCAACTGAGCGGTGGAAGGAATGCACTTCTGCTGGGCATAGGGCAGCAAGAGGAAGCAAAGAGTGAGGCTATTAAGATAATAATACCTCACAGAGATGCCAAGTCAGGTAAGGCACAAACCACAGTGTTTCTGAGGATAGGGAAGAGGCTGTGAGGGTGAGAGGACAGGCCTGGGCACAGATGAAAGCACTTCCTGTTGGTGCTTAGAGCCCCCCAGAACCCATTTCCACTTTCCTCCCAGATACTAAGATACACGCAGGCTCCCAGATGTCAGAATATGGTGTGCTCCTCTGAGCAAAGTGTTCTTTTTTTAATATTTATGATTTTTATTTTATGTGTATGCGTGTATTGCCTGCTTGTAAGTAAGTGCACCCGTGTCATAAAATGCCCGCGAAGGTCAGAAGAAGCTGTTGGAGATATTTTATTTATTATTTTTATTTTATGTGTATATTGCCTGCATGTGTGTAAGCACACCTGTGACGTGTAATGCCCAAGAAGGTCAGAAGAGGGTGTCAGATCTCCTGGAACTGGAGTTATGAATAGTTGTTAACCTCCATATGGATGCTGGGAATCGAACCAGGGTCCTCTCTAAGAGCAGTCTTATGGCTGAGCCATCTCTCCAGCCCTTTGATACTATTCTTGTTTGAAATCATATGAGTTTAGTATTTGCTTATAACCAATGAAATGTAGAAGTAACTGCAGATTTCTGAGAAATCTTCAGAAAAGTCAATATTGCTGTTAGCTTGTTTCTGGAGGACACTTACCTTCTGAGTTAAGAGCTTCCATGTAAGACTTCTGAATATCACAGTCTGTGAGGAATCCCTGGTCACATGAAGAGTATGCATTATGGTCAACAGCCATGAGATCCCAACCAAAAGCTATTATTAACCACTATCTATGAGAGAAGACATTCCCTGATGATTCTTGCCCAGACGAGTCAAATCAACGCCCTCCCCTGCCACCACAAGTCTTTGAATTTTTACAAGGAAGCCTCCAAATATCTTGGAGTAGAGGTAAACTAAGGTATTGTAACTTATCAAAAATCCCTATATGCAGACTTGATGACCATAAAAAATTGATCTGCACTGCTACATCTTGTGATGAACTGTTATGCATCAATAGTTACCAGAATTTATGACCCCTTACTTGTCCTTCAGGCCAAATTATTACCTTCCAATAAATTGTGTTGTAAAAACATGGCTGCAGTCCTCCACAGACTACACAGGCTGATCTCAGTGGCATTCTTTGATGAGGGCACTTTTAGCCACACAGAAGAAGCAGACGCTTTTCCAGTGCCTGTCCTAACTGGGCTCCAAGGTTCCCCCATCCCTTCTCCATCCTTCACTTGTAGCTGACAGCTGCTCACCCCTCCTTTGCATTTTCCATTTGGATGGCAAATATCTTTCAGTCCTCTTCGCCTCCAGGGCAAGTTTCCTGTGAACTCTGGAGCCATTTATGTAGTTCCCAGACCCCTGGGAGCAGCCCTGGGCTCCTGCAGTCTGGCCTTTTGTGAAAGTGGCTGGGTATGAAATAGCCTTAGCAGATACCTACTGGTGCAATTTCAGGTCGTTAAGATTCTTCAACGAATGAGGTGAACTCATTTCTCCTACACTGAAGCCTGGTAGGAAGTCTTTCCTTCTCCGGGTCTGAGTTCATTATGGTACCTCAGTGCTAATTCACTTTTAGCAACCCTTGCAGCCCTCAAGTAGAGATTAAAGATAAAAGCCCAAATTCGGCTTTTCTTGCTCTTTTATTTTCTCTTGTCTGAATTGACCCAGAAATTTAGCATATACCCAGCTTGATGTGCAAGGGATATTTTTTGGCCCTGTATTTCTCAATATCTCCTCTACTTACCCTCTGAGTTCCAGTTTCCTTGTCTGCAGGATGCAGATCATGATTCCCATCCAGGGAAATGTGAAAATGGATCAAGATAACACTGGTAGTCGAGTTGGACAGAAGTGTGGCTAGTTGAAAGAGAGTGCCCAAGATCTTATTATTTCTATTCTATTTATTACGATTTATGCTTATTTTCAGAAAATCCTGTGGACTCTGCCTTCCAAGTTAATCTCTGGTGCAGCTTGCTCTTACCATCTCCACTGTCAATCATCTGGTACTGTATAATCTGGTCTCTTAGTTTCATCCTAGACACTCTGTCCCTCCACACAGCAGCAAGAATAAACCCATTACATTTTCTCGTGCCTCTTATAGGTCTTGTTGAGTCAGAAGACTCCCAAGAATCAAGGATAGAGACTATCAATTTCAGGACCCATTATGTAGACAGTCCCTCACCTAGGGAGGTTTAACTTATGATTTTTTGACTGATTATGTTACCAGAGCTGTTGAGGTCAGAGCCTGGCCCTGGGAGCCCTAATAAGCTAGGTTTGGCCACTTATCCACAATAGACCAAGGGACAAGTAATAGTGAAAAGTAGAGAGAAGAAATTAATTCATCATGGCCACAGTGGGAAGAGGAACAAATAAAGAGGTCCAGGGACTCCCCAAGTTCATCTTCAGGGTTCTGACATGGAGTAGGTTTAAATAGAGGGAAAGAGCTATGTATAACTAAGGAGTCCCATTTAAGACTGTGTGTCACTGAACCACCCTTGTCTTGGCTCCAGTCTCTTCTATAAGGCAGTCTGACAAGTTGTCAGAACTGTGTGAAATCTCTTCCTGGGAAGCACATTCCTCCTCCAGCTGGCACCAAGCTTCAATCTTTTCCTGGGGAAATTCCTGTTTCTTGGGATCTACTCTCTCAGTAGTGTGATTGCTGAAGGAAGGAGAACAAGTGTCTCTCCTTAGAATGTCTTAGCTCTTGCCAGAACAGTTACAATGATGATGGTGCAAAAGCAATCAACATTCAGCAGAAACCATACTTCAAGGGCTGAATTTTGATATTTCCCCAGGCTAGCAATCTGTGCGAACCTCTCTCTGATACTGCACAGCAACTCCCAGTCAGCCTTGTGATCAAGGAAAGAAACAAGGAAGAGTATTCTACAGTATGCTGCACTGATTCAATAAATAACAGGAAGTATTTAAAACTGTTGTAAATAAAATAGGCGTTTCATTAGATGACTAAATGCATTTTCGATGTAATGTTTTGAACTTACAAAAGGTTTTGACAAGATGTAACCTCACCACAAGTCAAAGAACATCTGTATGATATTTAGAGCCCAGTGCAAAGTAAAAGCATGAGGCTGAGCTCTTGATCAAAATTATTCAGAAAGACTGCACAAGACAAGAGTAAACTGAGAATGAGGTCCTCTGAGCCAAGCACCCTGTGTGACACCCAAGCCCGTACACAGTACTGTCCTGATCATTCTCTAAATCTACTTATTTCTTGCATCCACTGAAAACTTACCTTAGGAGGTTGGCTTAGTCTATGAGTATTAACCACACCACCTCTTTAGGTTACCATACGACTGGAAAAGTTTGAAGTCCACTAATGGCTCAGGCTCCAAAATAATCCATTTTGATTTTGCACTGAACCGTATAACAATCTTGGATTTACAAGTTACCTAAATCATTACTCCATCCCCTGGAGACATCACAGCCTTTCCCTGAAGTCAGTGTTAAGTGTGGAGGCTGGAAGCATCCAGAGAGGAGCATGGAGGTGAATTTTTGAGAGTGATGAAGTCACTGTTGGTCTGTCCCTGCTGGGACCCATGGTCTGACTATCATCAATGATTTCCCATTTACTGTCTTCAAATACAGATGCAAAGAGAGGACTGAGAAGTAGCTTGGGGTGGAGGTAGGAACCTTGGACTCAGGATGCCACCAGGTAATTTAGTTAATGAGGGTGATGATAGCATGGGATAGCCAGCTCCTCTCCTTGAGAATTACTTCCTTCATCTTTAAAAGAAAGACCATACTGTTCAGAGGTTACTTTCGAATATTAAGTAAACTTTCAACATTCTCTTGTTATTTGAGTTTTGTTGGAGTCAAGCATTATGAGAAACAAGCTTCTGGCTGCCTTTATTTACATTTTTTCCTGAAAAACAAAGAGAAAGCTTCTGTGTATTTTTGTATCAGGTCTGTGTTAACATCTTTTAAATTAAAAAATGGCCCGTTCTGCTCTGAATATGGTTTGCATGACTGAGGCCAAGCCCAGTCTTTCCTATGAATATTCTCTTTGAAACCAAATTGCAAAAGTCACAGTAAGTGGAAAAATGTGTAATAAAAATACATTGTTCAAACACTAGAGTTATCTCTAGATTTTTACAAAATTCTGAAGATGAGATTTGCCTCCACAAATTTTAAAAGTATTAAATGATATTAGCAGAAATATTAATTCAACATTTTAATGGCAATTTATCAGTGAGCAAACGGATTTGAGCCTTTGAGCTTATGGAGGTCTTTCCTACAAGACTTCAAAGTCTTTTTGTAAAGATAACTAAAATAAATATCATACTTTAAAACTTGTGTGTACATTTAAATCTTAAAGTGAAATGATTTTATTTTGTAGGTTAGAAGTAACGCATTAGCACAGGAGAACGTGTGACCATTCATATTTACAAAGGTAAACTTTTCTCCACTTCCATTTTTGTCTTTGATAGGACTGTTAACATTTCAAGGCAGCCTGGTTTGCAATGATTGCTTCTCTGTTCTTTAAACTGCAGGCATCTGTTTAACAGGAAGGGAAATCTCACACAGAGCTAGATTTTGAAATTGACGTAAGTTCTTTACTGAGCCAAATGTATTTGGCCTTATAGGTGCTCTAGTCTTCCTCTTTACGTAACATCCTGGGGATTCATCTTTTTTTTTTGAGGGGGGGGTTCGACACAGGTTCTCATGAAAGCAAGACCAAGTTTCGTTATGACTGAGACATGTTTGGGGAAGGAGACAGCCTGCTCTAAAATGGGAGGGAGCCTGAACTACCTTGTTTCTATATAAACTCAGCAAGTGCTTACCCAAATTGCTGCATTTCTAAAAGACAGTGTGAAGAAAACAGAAATTCTCCATCCTGTGAAAAAGTTCATAAGAGAAGCTAAAATGCTTGTATTCAGGAATCCCAGCAAGGAGGCTGACTTGGGTTTTCTTTGTAGCCTTTAGGCTGGGCCTTCTACCTCCCTCAGGAGAGCTGTGCCTGCACCTAGGAGAGCTGGGACCAGCTTCTGTCCTGTGCAGCCTATCTATCTCCTTTTCTGATCTTAGGATCTACCAAGTCCCCAGCTCCCTTTCTCATCTGTGTATTCTTTGCCCACATGTGTAAGTCCTCTCGTTGGAATTACCTGGCAACCTCTAAGTCTGCTTGATGGGGATTTTGCATCTCTGTCTCCATCATTTGGAGAGTTAAAGGCTCAGAAGGCCACCTGGTTCCCATGTTTCTGAGTTCAGGTAAGGGTGGCCGGCTGAAGGTAGTACTTTTGTACCTGAGATGTGTTTGACAAATCTTTTGAATAATGTCAAGTTTAGGGATAGACTTAAATACCCAGTGTTTTGATCATTTTTTTTTTGCTTTGATTTCAAATGTATTTTTAAAATATTTTTAAGATAAATAATTTATTGAGAATTTCAGACATTTATATAATGTGTTTTGATCAAATCCATGCCCACTCCCTCTCCTCCAACTCCTCCCCATCACTTGACCTTAACATTTTTTTTTAAAGGACATGAAAGTAGGAGGGACTTGGGAAGAGAAGAGGAGCCAGTGGGGGAGGGAGGGCATGAGAGAGAATAATGGGCAACTAGGATCAAAGAGAATTCTACATGTATAAAATAATGGAAGAAGAAGTTTTTAGAAATAAAAGAAATATATTAAAAATAACAAAGTAAAAACCATTTAGTATACGCCATAGGAAAATTTATTTATAAATATGGCAGATTCATAGGACTTTATCTAGTACCACAGTTAAAAAACTGATGTTTGTCTTTTTATTTCATGCTCAATGTCCACTAAATTCTTTCCCCAAACCCTAAATACCTGCCTTAAGACTATGAGTGTGTGTGTGTGTGTGTGTGACACACACAATAAAGGAAGAAGATGGCAAGGAGGTAATACATTCGTAGACATAAGAGGCAGTGTCACTCAAACACTCTTGTCCTTGTTTCCCCATCTCCATAGCCTCACTCTCCTCCTCAACTCTGAAAGAAATGCAGAAGACATTATTCCCCAGGGCCAGGACAGGGGCTAGATGTGTGTGGAATGAGCTGCCATTGTGAGGCATAAAGATCTGGATTTTACACTTGATTTGATTATTTCTTGGCAGCTGATCTTGGGTAGGCTACTTAATCAGAGCACTTCATTTTTTGTCATGAGTTAATTTACTTTGTGAGTTGATGAGTGGGGGGGCGGGTGGACAAAATAAGACCATGCCCATAAAGTAGCTACAATGGTGCCTGGGACATAGTAGTTGCCTCATATTTGTTTATGCTAAAACAAGCAGATTAAATTTCCTGTCTCTTATGGTTTCTAGGCTCTGTACATATCTATGACCCACTAAGGCTCAGAAACTAAACAGCTGCTATTCCTGAAGTGGCATGTGGCTTGGGGACTTTGGGCATCTCAGTGGTCACCAGTGAGCTAGTTGAGTCATGCCTGAAGGGCCTCAGTTGCTTTGAACAAGATAATGCACAGCTGGCGAGGCACCAAAGTGACATTTGGGCTGGATGGTAGGATTTGGACACACCCTCTGGTCAGCCCAGTCTCATTAAATTTTCTGCTGTAATGAAAAAGTTCTATAATCTGCATTATCCCAAGCCTGTGGTTACTAAGACATGAAATGCAGCTAGTGTACATGAGAGGCAAATTTTCGACTTTTAATTAAGTTAAATAGCCATTATTGCTGGGTATTATTTGCCATACCAGACTGCATAGGATAAGGAGGGGAAAACCACAAGAGCGACATCCTAGAAGCAGGAAATCACTAGGCAGACAAGGAATGGCCACACACATTTTCACAACACTGAGGTAAGGGCCAAAGGAAGGCATTGGTAATAAGGTCAACTGGAGGAACGTGTGGTAAACAGATAGCAGTTTAGAGAGTTTAACAGTCTCTTCTAGTCAGTGAGAGTTAATAGAGATCCGGGAACAGGGCGAGGACACCCTGTTGCTCTGCTTCAGAGTCATTAGACTAGCAGTGTATGAGGGAACAGAGTCTCTGATTTGACTAGACAGAGGCTGGAAAGGAAAAGTCTTAGTAACATCACTGCAGACATTGTTAGGGAGCTCCCAATGCATGTTGGCACTGTGCAAACAATTCTATTTGGTTTGTTATTGGTTAAGTTATAGATCCTCAACTAAGTACAGAAGTAAAAGTGAGGGCACTAGGGAGATGACTCAGTTGGCAAAGTGCCTGTTTCAAAAGCCTGAGGACCAGTGTCAAAGGCGGGCAAGGGGACATGCACTTGTAACCCAAGTATTTGGGAGAGTAGAGATAGGTGGTTCCCTGAGCTCAGTGGCCAACTAATCTAGTCCAGTTGACGAGGTTCAGTGAAAGATGATGTCTCAGAATGTTTGATGGAGGGCCATTAAGGAAGATGCCCATTATTGACCTCTGGGCTCCACATATGTGTGCACACACCAACATGAACACACCCCTCATACAAAAACAACAGCAAATAAAAGTAAAAAGTTCAAACCAGGTCTGTTGTATTCCAAAACTCATAAAAGAAAATATTTAATTACATTATGTCAGTGTTTTCAGTCTTCTGGAGAAGAAAGAAAAATTGGTTTCCTCTGGTGGTAGAATGAGATAGACCACAGGCAACACTGAGCCAACACTGTAGGGTAGGAACTGATCTTAATCTATTTGGAGTGGCTTTTCACATGCTTTTCTGAGTGGAGCCCTATTTTGTTGCCAGACCTGTAACTCTAGCCTTCCTTCCATTTTGATATGAGCCCAATCATGCCCCAAAGACCCTAATAGCTCAATTATTTTGGGGGCAGCAGGGTTATCTGCTGAATATCACTAGAAGAACTCTCCAGAAAACACTTCTTTTGCAAGCAATTACCCAGTGGCTTTTTCTTTTGCTTATTTCGTTCTTTTCCTGCTTTCCTTCCTTCCTTTTTTGTCTTCTACAGTCTTCCATTGAGAAGAAACTTCAGGAAACTTTCCACTTTAGGAAACTCCAATTCAAGAACCAGGTTGCCTGGATTTCAACCC
Organism: Nannospalax galili; assembly: GCF_000622305.1. Taxonomy (NCBI): domain Eukaryota; kingdom Metazoa; phylum Chordata; class Mammalia; order Rodentia; family Spalacidae; genus Nannospalax; species Nannospalax galili. The sequence goes on along the minus strand of NW_008359817.1, from coordinate 16,338 downwards.
TGGTGTGCTATATGACTTTGGGCAAGCTACTGACAATACTACCTACATCATGGTCTAGATTGAAGGATTTCATAAGTTAAGCTCCTCAAAGGCATTCAGCACAGTTATTACTTGTCAGGGGTTTTTGTGTTCCACCTTGGCCTATCAGTCTGGGCTGGGGATCTGGGGAAGGGTGTCCAGGATGGTGAGGGGAAGCAGCAGCTCCCAAAAGCCTTCCTACAATTCTAGAGTGTAGATTAGAAGGAATTGGTCATAGTGTTCTGAGCTAAAATCAGGCTCACCCTAAGGAGACACCATAGAAATGGGAGGGAGAGAGGGAGGGAGGAAAGGAGATAGATAGATAGATAGATAGATAGATAGATAGACAGATAGATAGGTAGATAAATGATAGATAAAGATCAAAAAGGAGGGAAACAAGTCTTTTTTACACTTTGTATAAAGGGTTTATATCATTCTTAATTATGTGTGTATTGTGTGTGTGTTGAGGGTATGTGCAGGTGCCTTGGAAGAGAGACCGGAAGTGTTGAACCCACTGGAGCTGGAGTCACAAGAGGTTGTGAGCCCCTGGTGTGACTTTTGGGAGCCAAACTCTGATCCTCTGGAAAAGCAACAAGTGCTCTTAACCGCTGAGCCTTCTCCAAGTCTGGATAGGAAGCTCTGACAGGTATGGGCTAGAAAGGACAGTTTTCATATGTGTGTGGGTGGACCAGGTTTACTTCCATCCTTGGCTGAGGAAAGTTCCCTTAGAGGCTGCTACGCAGGCTCCTGGCTTGCGCGGTCCCGGTGCTGCCACCTACAGGGCAAGTGGGGCAGAACGCACTGTCCTCTTCGGGGCTGGGCAGGGTCGCAGTCAGCCTGTCAGCAGGCATGAATGCTGCCTCTTTCTTAAGGGCTCTGGGTAGTTCTGTCCCTAGGCACAACAGTTAGGAACTCATTTCTAAACATTACTTCTAAAAGGGGGGGAGGGGATGAAAAAGAAAAGGCAAAGCACACACAGTAGCAATGTGCCTTACAATCCAACACAGTGCTAGGTGAGAGGGTTGCCTTAAAGTACTGTGTTTAAACCACAGAAACAATACCAATATTGCTAATCTTCATTTGAAAGCAAGTTAAAGGAGCCCCAAACACAATTGCTTAGAGTCAGGTCACTTAAATCTTGAAGTCCACACATGTTACAACACCTGAACTGCCTTAATTTCTCCAGCTTTCCCTGGTGTAAGGGATGGACAAGCAGGATGGACAGTCACAGAGAGCTCCTGCCTGCGCATTGCAACACTGGCTGTTGCTCTAAAACTGAGATTTCAAATAAAGACATTCTAGCTAGAATTTCACTTATATAATTAAGTCAGATTCTTCTATTGCCAGGGCCTGAATCTTGGTCCATTTGTAGACTACACTATTTTCATTCATTCACACCAACCAGAATGAATTCATGTTGTAGACCAAAATACAAAACAGGCCACCTCTCTGTTAATTAGCTGGTGAGTGGCATATTTTCGTTGCCTTATATATTGAATGCACTGTGGCAGACGGCACTTTTAAGTGTTCAGGTATGGACTGTCACCCAGGAATCCTCTTAGAACCCAGCTTTTGACTCAATGACTCTGAGTTGAGGCAAGGACTCCGAGGGAAGTATCTACCAAGGATATAGTTGCTGCCGATTCAGCAGACACCCTGAGTTTCTAGGAGATGGGGTCTAAATATAATTAAGATGTACTGTATGAAATGCCAAAAAATCAGTAAAAATTACACATTGAAAAAAAGAAACACTGAGTTTCAAGGAACTAGAAGATTCGCAGGTTATTTTTTTCAATAAAATAAGTTTGAATTACTCATGTAATAACTATATTATTGTTTCCTAATGTTTTGAGAATCAGTAAACTACATATTCCATTAGGAAAAAAAAGTTATCTGTTAAAACACTGAATTTAACAGAATATTCTATTCTTTTGCACAGGCTGGATGATAAGATACTATCTTAAAGGGACTTTGTAACCTGAGAGAATATTGCCTTCAGTCAGAGAGTAATCTAGGCACAATTAAAATTATTTTCCAAGCTATAAAGGAAAAGTATGACTTATATACTAACTTAAGAAAAAGTGTCAAAATTAAGAATTCCAATTTTTGTTTTTGTTTTTTTTCTTCTTTAAGCCCACTCATTTATCCTCTAGGTAAATAAGATAGAGGAGAGATCCTGGGACCCACTTTAATACCAGCAAGTGCCTTCTCATAATAGAGCTTAGGGGGAGGTCCTTTAATGCTCACACTTATCAGAGGTCCCTGATGTTAAAAAGCAAAAAGCAGCACTTTCTCAGGTGATACAGGCACCTATCACATGCCCAAGGGGTAAGCTATTTGTAGCAGGAAAGATCAAAGTGACCTATAAATAGATGGCCATTTACTTGTTTGTTTTGTCTGGGGTCCATTTAATTGCATCTACTAGTACTACAAGAGCTAATGCTTAGCCATTATTTCCATCAGAAACCTCACTGGGGATGAGAAATGCAATAGAACTGAATTTTTTCCTTGAAATTGATTTTCTTCCCACATGAATTATAATATTCAGAAAAGGTGCTGGGCTCTCTCCATCTCCTTCCTCTTTACACAAATAAACATACATATTTATATATTTAAATGCTTCATAATATGTTCAAGACAGTGTAGTGTCTCAAATGAGAGTAAATTACAGACCTCTAATGAGACTCAAACGAACACAAAGGATGACTTAAATGGAAACGCAGTACCCACGTGCACACAATGGTTTTCCTGTGTGTGTGGATTTACTGACTTGAGTGGCCTCGGGATTGATTCGTTAGGTTGGCCAAGCAAAGACTGACATGAGTTCAGAAGATAAAGGCAGGCTCCAGAGTCGGGTAAAGACTCCTCATATCTATGCCCTGTGATCTGAGGGTCCAACTAGGCTAGGTTTCTTTGTTCCCACTCCTCACTTGAATTTCCTGCTTCATTACCTAAAAATTTCCACACTTAGCTGTAATCATTGAGATTGAAGCATTGCCTACAATGGATTATCACTGTAATATATTGAAATACTATATTAATCACAGTGTTATTAGCATAATAATGTTATAGAATACTAATATTAATATAGGGCCTATATTAATGTTACATTAATTTTATAGATTTACATTGTTAATGACATCCAGGTTGGCCAACAGTATGTCCCACTATGTAACAGACTTCAAAAAGAGGGGGAAAAGTACTGTCTCCTTGTTCAAGTTCTAAAAATCCAGGGAAGGAGCTGAAGCCATATTACTTACCCCAGAGTGGTAAATGTGTACCGAGAGATGAGAGCCTGTGACAGATCTAACTTGGACCACCTGAGCTTCCTATTTGCTGGAGAGTGAGGAGAGGGAGGGGAATTTGATGACAGGGGGGGTATCCTGGAGAAAAACACATTTGAGCGATATGTCCCAAAGAAGGTGCTTGTCTTCTAGAAGATCTTATTCACCACAGAATGGGCAAGTAGTCTAATTTATTTGGACTTTGGATGGTTTGTATAAAGAAAGAAATGAGTTAGTTGCTTTCTGAGGGGCCTCTCATATCCCAAAGACTCTGGTTTTGAGACTTTTAAAATATAGCATTTTATATAGTCATTTCATGTTCAAGTTTTAGTCTCTTATTAGATGGGGAAACTGAGGCTCATAAAACTAATTGCCTCAAACCATTAGAAAATCTAGGGGCAGGATCAGCATGAGATATTAAGTCTCTGGAGTATTTTCCAAAAATCCCTTTGGTGCTTCTCCCATTAGTGAATTTCCTTTCATTCATTCATTAACTACCAATCATCAATCCAATTGGTTCAAGCTACTATAAATTCAGCTATTGCCGCAACCCAAGACTCCGTCTGGCAGAGTCAAGGAGAGACGACACAGACACCAAGGTAGGGTTCAATCTTCTTCTTCTTTTATTGCGCACTTCAGTCCTTATATATATTTTTCCCCACAGCCCTCCCCCGAGCCAGGACCAATCAGGGCACACACACACACACACACACACACACACACACACACACACACATGCAGTAGGCAGGCAGAGTGGCAGCTCATTGGCCCACGTGGC
>NW_008359817.1:10516-11824 GCF_000622305.1 Nannospalax galili | reverse complement strand
CAAGGCAGGATATTAAGGAGAATTATGCTAACCTCAGTAATACCGTATGATCATTAAGAGGTGATACTGTAATGAATGACAAGGGTAAAAAAATTAAGAAAAGTATAACCCATGTACATACACATGGGCTCTGGAGACAGCCTTCCTGGTTTCTGAATTTTCCTCAAGTAATCACACATTGTACAACCTTAGACAATATTCATATCTTTTATGCTTTATTTTACTCAGATTTAAAAGAGCACTATTTATAATATCTACCTTGTATATTTGATCTAGTGAAGAGACGTTCACACCCACACCCATATACCCTCCTCACAAAGCCAGGCACCATAATATGATTATGAAATTTTCCTTGATAATTTCCATCTTCTACTTTTTGGCTAATCATTATGTTAGTTTTATTTAAAAGTTCAAAAATACAAATTTGCATTAAAATATATGATTCACATTCATATTATGCATGTTAGGTACATTTTTGTGCAACCAAATATCCAGAGCCCTGTCTATATATACTTGTATTTGTACACGTATACATTTGTACATGTATATGCAAGTGTACATGCCCATGCAGGCATATGTGAGGGTTAGAGAATAACATTAAGATGCCTCCCTTCTCATTCTACCTTACTTTTTTGAGACAGGGTCTGTTACTGAACCTGGGGCTTGCCATTTTGGCTAGCGGTCTGTCTAACAAACCTCCAGGGACTGCCTGTGTCAGCTCCCCCAGCTCTGGGAATACGATTGCTTGCTGCCACACTCAGCTTGGGTGCTGAGGACCTGAACTCACATCTTCATGCTCTTCAGCAAGCACTTTTACCCACTGAGCTATCTCCCCAGCGCCAGAACTCTTTTCATGTTGTAAAGCTAGAACCTCATTCATCCTCATGAATAGCTGGCCCAGACCCTACAGCCTTCATTCTATGGCCAACTCTATGACTGCTTTTACAGGTGCCTCATAGGTCAGGTCCGACAGCATATGTCTTTTTGTGGTTGGCTTATTCCATTTACCCTAAGTTCTCATGTCTAGTCATCAACAAGGGGAAAATGAAGAAGGAAGAACATGTCTGTTGTCTGTCCTTTAATAACAGCTTCGTTTCTGTCTCACTGGCCAGAAGTTAATCATGGGACCAATACTTGTTAGCTTGACTATATGAAAGACTGTAAAAAGTGATCTTTGTGCTGGGTGTGGCGGTGAACATCTTTAATCCCAGCACTTGGGAGGCAGAGGCTGGTGAGTTCAAGGCCAGCCTGGTCTACATAGTGAGTTTTAGGCCAGCTGAGGCTACAGGGAGACCCTGTCTCAAAAAG
>NW_008359817.1:8055-8738 GCF_000622305.1 Nannospalax galili | reverse complement strand
AGTAGTGGCCAGATGTCCAGATTTCTGACTGTCTACAAAAGGAACCTCTCTGCTAAAGCAATGTAGTTGGAGTATTTGAAAAAAAATTAGGGACTTAGTATGTGGAATTCTTCCTTTTGTTCATCTGGTGTTGATGTTCTTGGGCTGTCTATGCATTCTTCACTATCTCCAGCATTCCCTTACTAGACATGGGTCCTTGGTGAAACAATCATCTTTTTCAAGTCCAAAGTGAGGCCTAAATGCCCAGGCTGATGCCACCCATAAGTGTCACCCTCATGCACTTATGAACTATTCCCCCAACCCGTTATTGTTTGCTATTGCATTTCCTTTACCTTGGTTCCCTTTTAAATGATTTGTTTCTTCTATTCTGGGGTGACTGAGTTGATATGATTTCTCTGGAGGTAACTTTGGAACTATTAAGTTGAATGAGTGAGTTTTTCAGTGGGAATTCAGATCGTAGTTTTGAGAGTTGTGGTCAGTTCTTACTGTAGGCCTGTCTCCGTTTTCATCTAATTAGGGTGCACATATTTTAGGGAGCAAGAGATGAGACTTTGTCTACCTGGGCCTGGAATAGGCCCTGAGTTCAGTGCTAATCTTTGGGCTTCACTGCCTTCTTATCCATGAAAGATGTCATAAGCCAAGACAAATACACATTTATTTATTTTTTCCTCCTTTGGAGTCCA
>NW_008359817.1:4616-7106 GCF_000622305.1 Nannospalax galili | reverse complement strand
ATTGATTTTCAAGCCATCCAGCCACGGTGTTATTTGGGGCAAAATAAGTAACCATATCATTTCTTGTTCCTTTTAATTTAAACTTTACACTAAAAAAATTTGTTTGGAGAGGGAAATGGAGCCTGTTAAGCTAATGACAGCTTTCCTTTCTCTCACTGGTCCGGCATCACAGCCATGTGGGCCTTACTCTGTGGGATGCTGGCCAGGAGGCACTCATTAAAGGAAGCCTCCAAACCACTCGAAAATGAAAACAAGCAGCCAGAAATTACATAAATAGATAAATAAAAAAATAGAGGAGGAAAGGGTGATGATGCTGAAGGAGCGTGTCAGCTGAGTAATTTGTTGACCGAAGTGTACTACAGACATAGCTGCATGCACTGCCTTTGCACAACTTTGCAGTGGCAGACTGGGGAAAGGGCTGGTCAGTCATCGTGTTTGGATCCTCAAGGCGCTGGGGTCCTGGTGTGCGGGCACCGACCTGGTTGCCATTCTTGGGGAGAAGCGCTAAAGACAGCTGACCATGGGTCCCAACATTTGACAAGCGCCCCTCACCTCGCACCTTTGTAATGTAGTTATAAAATTTTTCGCTCCTAGATTAGCACCTCTTTAGAGCAGAGCCAGCCACTGCTTGGTGGGAGTCTGGGACGCAGCAGGGACCCGGCGGCGAGGTGGGGGGGATCAAAGGCTCGGGTGCGGGGACACGGGGGCGGCACGGTCGGGAAACGCGGCGGGATAGCGGCGGCCACCGAACGTCCAGCTGGGCGGCCGCCGTGGAGGCGGCCTGGGCGGAGATTAGCGGCGTGGCGGTTCCTCCCCGGCGGACCCCGAGAATGAATGATTAGTGCAACGCAGCTCCCCGCCCCGCGCCTCCGGGAAGGGCGGAGTCTCCGAGCCCCCGATGCTCTCTTTAGGGGCGCTAGGCGTCCGCCGCTGCGCGTGTGCTAGTCCACCTTCCCTGTCACTCCAACTTCTGTCCTCCCTAGTGTCAGGCCGGCAGACACAAGCACGGAGCTGACCCACCAGCCACGCGTCCCTCTGTCCCTCCAGTGCCGGGGATCTCCTGCCTCTCCCTACCCAGGGCGAATCAAAGGGGTGCGAAAAGTTACGCGGCTCCTGAGCCTGGTCTCCGGGTCCTTCCAGGAGTCCCGGCCGCCGCCGGCTCCAGGTCTCCGGCTCCCGGCGTGAACGGGTGGTGGCATCCCGTCTGGGGGCGGCTCCTCGGCCGCTGGAGGCGGCGCGTCGGACGCGGGAGACGCGTCTTCCCGGCTCCGGCTGCGCCCCGGGCCGGGTGGCGACCGCTGGGCTGCGGAGCGGGCACACCGCCCGAAGGGGACGCGCCGGCGCGGGGTCTCTGCGGAGCAGGGACAGCTCCGGCGCTGGGGTCGCGGTCCCTCCTGCGACCCAAAGGGTCCCGCGAGGCACCGGGGCGCTCCTGTCTCCAGCCCGCGGGACACAGAACCCGCGGGGCCGGTGCTGGGCTGCGGGAGTGGGGACCCGGGAGGCAGCCGGGCCGGGCGGCGTGCGCACTGCGCCGGGCACCGCGGCGATCCCGCTCCCGCGGCCGCGACACCCCTCCTCCCGGCCTGGCTTAGCGTAGAGGGCTGACTGCTCACCCGCCGCTAGCAACTCCCTTGGAAAAAGGCCGCTGCATTGGCCGAGGCTGGCCGCAGGACCCCTCCTCCCGGGGCGCCCCCACTCCTCCCCCGCCGCTCTGGGCGCCCGCCTCCCTCCACCGACTATCTCCCGGCACGCCAGCCCACAGCCCTTCTGAGTGCGAGCGGCCGCAGCCGAGCAGAGGCTGCGGCGCGGGACCTGCAGTCGCCCGGGATTCCCTCCAGGTGACGATGCTCTGGTTCTCCGGCGTCAGGGCTCTGGCTGAGCGTCCCTACAGGCGCTCGCCTGGGATTACCTGCTGCGTGTTGCTGCTCCTCAATTGCTCCGGGGTCCCCGTGTCTCTGGCTTCTTCCTTCCTGACAGGTAGGGCGGGGACGGGAGGGACCAGTCCTCCGGGACGCTGGGGTGATTCTGGGGAGAAAGGCGCCCCGGGATGCGAGGGTGGGGAGCGCGCACTTTGGTCTGCAAAGCCGAGGGAGAAGGAGTGGGAAGGCTGTGAGGAGGTGGCAAGGTGGAGGACTGAGGGGCTGGTACCTTTACGGAGTGATAATAGACACTCTTCTATTTGAAGTTGGGGAATTCCTTGATTATTCTGAAGGTTTTTCTCAGTCCTTGTTCTAATCTTCCCCCCTCCTATGCAATTGAGGAAAAAATCGCACCGTTTCCCGCACATCCTCCTTTCCCACTCCACAGGATTCCAATAAATCCACCGTGCTAGGCAGTGTTTTTAAGGAATCAGCGTTCCAACCTTGAATCTAAAGAAATGATCATATTTTTAAAGGCTAATAGTAGCTGGATATAATAGTTATCTGTTTTCAGGCAGGTGAAGACCTCAGTGGCTATTCTGAAGGACATACTTTACTGACACCTGGTGCA
>NW_008359817.1:0-2038 GCF_000622305.1 Nannospalax galili | reverse complement strand
GCTGTTTTATTTTTTGCCCTTGTTAAAATTAATTTTCCCATAAGGTCCAGGGCAGTAGATTATTGCCTGTCCCAAAGTCCAGCAGATAGGAGCCATCACATCTGGATAAGTGATTCTGCTGCAATTCTCTGGGTCCATGGACATCTCCAAATCCACCAAGTTACAGGAGGTGGGGTGCCTTTGTTTCCCAGTCTTTTCCCACCTCACTGTAGCTGAGGAAGTGGTGGGAGCCAATGAGTTCCACCCTGGACTAGAAACTTGAGATAACTTTGGAGGCTGGGATACTGAAAACCAGAAGTCAGAGCTTAGTTTGGTGTACATTTTGTTCAGCAAAAAACATTATTCCTGAGGTTGAAATTTCCTCTTTTAAATCCAGAGGTGCAATGCAGAAATGGGCCGTTTGCTCATAAAAAGCCACGTGAATTCAGTGTTACAAGAAGCAGGACCCCACCTATTTTGGAGCCAACTGAACAGCGAAAACAGAGCGGACCTTGTCTGCTTGTCTTCCACTTTCATAATCACAAAGACCCACTATCGCTAAAGGAGCAGCTCTGCAGTCTCAGCTGCCCTCAATGTTTTATTTCTAAAAAGCCTCATATTTTCTGTGGTTCACAGTATAGCTGGCTATGTGGACAGCTATTATCTGTTAGGCCCATGGTACACTATGAGATAGATGATGTTGCATCAAGATTCAATTCCTGTTATGTGGATGTGGGGCACGGTGCATAATGCAACCCACTGAGTTAGGAGACATTGTACATACTATATGCACATATAAATAGATATCCATACTTTCCTCAAAGATGTTTCCTGTCATTTCTAGACCTTGAATGCTCACTAAGGAAGTGATAAGATTTATTTATACTTATTTTTATTACTGGTTAGGTCACGTTGGCTTATTGCCTTTCAATAGAACCAGTTTGAGGAAAAGTAACTTACACAACTGTGCTGGCAAGTTCCCAAATGCCAGATCTGAGAGAGTTACTCCTCTCCACACTTTTCTAGGCCCAGAGAAGCAGAGCGTGCCTTCTGTGGCCCCACAGGGACTCTGAGGAAGAGCTGGGATATAAAATTTATTGTCTACAATTTGCTTCTGTTCATTGATCACTATTGAAAAGCTTCACTGAGTCATTTCAACCTAGCTAGCTCAAGTATCTTTGGGGAAGGACTCAGAATAGATTTTGACCTTGTAGTACAAGATCAATCCTGGATTTGGAGAGCCCTTCAAGGGTAGGCACAGTATTTGACTGGTATCTTTTCATTTTGAGAAAGAATTTTGGCTCAGGAACCCAGAAGGCTGGTTTCAGATCTAAGCGATGATGACTTAAGTCATCCTTCTAAGCCTCTGTTTCCTCAGATGGAGGGTAGAATGGGCATGGACTGCTGTGAGAATTCTGTGGCACGGAACATAGAAGGTTTAGCTTAGGGCTTGGAATGTTGGAAGTTCTCTGTTTTGATTCTTTTGTTGCTATTACCTTGTTGGCGTTATTCTTTAAATTATTATTTTCTTGCATGAAATTGTCTGCAGGGGTTCATCAGAACACGGGCAGAAGGAAACTGATGGAGAAATGACCAAGGGAAGGGGTGATATCACACCCACCCTTCTTTATGAACAAACAGACTTACATCAGTAATGCTTAGTGAGGTTTCTGTCCCTCCCACTTGGACTGGCTGGTCGTGACTGCTCCATATTGGTCTAGTGTTCTGTGGGTCCTGGTGTGAGTTTTCCCCTTGCTGTCTATTAAGCATTAAGAAAACTTTCCACGGAAGTGGGGTCTCCTTTCTTGTGGAGTATTTACATCTCCATGCCTGTGGGGTCACCTCCACTTGTACTTTCATTGGCAGAGATAGGGTTGCACTTTAGAGCTCTGTACTTCTGGAAAAAACTGCCTAGTGGTCTGGCATCATGGGGATTTTCCTGGCCCGCCTTCTGGAAGTCTGGACCCAGTTCCAGACCTGCGTGTGCTTTTGCTGCTCACTTACTCAATGCTCCCCTTCCCCAGCCCGACCCCTTGAATGCAGACCTGAACTTAACCTT
>NW_008359816.1:0-393 GCF_000622305.1 Nannospalax galili | reverse complement strand
AAGAACCCCAACTGTGGAGCATGGTGTAGTCCCAGGGGACATGGTCTGGGTAAAAAGACACAAAGTAAAAACTCTTGATCCCAGATGGAAGGGACCTTATGTTGTATTGTCTACCACCCCCACTGCCCTAAAGGTTGACTGTATTGCTCCCTGGGTCCACCACACCCATGTTCAGAAGGCCCTGCCTCTCGAGGACCCGGAATCCTGTGTGAAGAAGTGGGAGGTGCGGCCAAATCCTGCTAATCCCTTGAAGCTACAGCTGAGCCGGACATGAAAGGATTCCTGCTGATAAGCTCACTGTTATGGGCTCTCCAGAGAATAGTTGTGTCAGCGGGAGCTCAAAACATCAACCCTCACCAACCGGTGCACCAGACGTGGATCCTGCGAAATGGC
>NW_008359815.1:14965-16653 GCF_000622305.1 Nannospalax galili | reverse complement strand
GTACTTTTAGACCAAATGTGTATAGGGGAAGGCTATTTAACAAGAAAGAGAGCCAGTCATGAGAAAGCTCCTCTTGAGATGTTTTCCAGGGTAGCTCAAAACCCTCACAAGCAGTAAGACCCTATCACAGAAGTCAGGACATACTTCAGATACAGGTTCTGGTACAATGTAGCTGGAACTGACCTGGAAGCCACCTCCCATGAAGGTAGTTCTCATAGATTTGGAGAACACTATGGAAAGTGCTAATGGAGAACATCAATTGATGATCCAAGATCAGTTCTTAGGCTTACTAGCTACTACATTTATGGACACACCACACTATATTGTGGCTGTAGTGGCACTTTTATCTTGTGGATAATCAAAGCTACCTAACTGGACTTAAACCCTACTCAGTAGGAGGGAACTCATGTGTGGTACAGTAAACATAGCCAAATACACATGAATGGAATGGACATACATCTTAGCGAAAACCCCAAGACTGTCACATCCCTAGACAAATATGCTAAATAAGTATCCTTCTATTTACAAAGAAGTATTCAAGTCACCACTTATCAAAGACACTTCTTTTGCAACAGACAGAGATTGTTACAGTTCCATAACTGGTTATCCACAGAGATTGTGACTTGCCCAACCCTAAGTGACAAATCTATAATGGAACCCCTACACATAAGGCTCGCCTAACATAGTGGGACAGGGATTGACAATACTAATGCATCTCTCAATTCGTGAAGCTCCCTTATGCAACAAAGGGCCATGAAGAGAAAAGGACACAAATGGCCAAAGTATAGAGAGTTACAGTCTGCATAGTGTGGATTTATATTAAACCTCACCCACCCAGGACTCAGGGATCATTGTGGAAGAGGGAGAAGAAAGATTTTATTAGCCAGGGAGGAAATTCATGACTTACAGAAATAGTCTTACAGGCTCCTGGAAACTTGTTCATATGAAATTATAGCAATAGTGTCAGCATGCACAAAACCCATGCAAAGTCAAGTAGACCAAAACCAAGCATAGAACTGTAGAAATGGGCAGCAGGCCCCAATCTTAGCCAAAGAACTATAGGTAGCTGACTACTCCTGCATGGGGAAGATCTGATTTTCTTAAAGGGAAGGATTCTAGATAGGCTGATTAGACCCCAGTGGGAGAACCTGCACTGAGGGATGTCTGGGGACACTAACTTGACATGATAAGCCTTAATACTAATGACAAAATCCCTGAAATCCCAAAGAGTACCTATGGGAGAATGCCAATGGGAAGGGGGCATAAAGATGATTAAGATTCCTGTATGAAATATACATTAATTAAATGAAAGTTTACAAAAATATCTATTTTGTTCAATAAGGTTTGCATGGATTTTTTGTTTCTAAACCAGGGTGGTAACTAGTACTTCCTACATCTATTGCTAGATTATATCGTCACCCAATAAATAAGTGTATCTTGAAAGAAAATGTGGCACAGTAGGTCAAATATTCTGAAGTATTGTCTTCTTGCGGTGCTGAACGGTCTATGTGCACCATGTGTGTCTGTATCTTATGACTGGTGTGGTAGGACAAGCAAGCCACTTGTGATAATTACTTTTCCTTATTTAGTTGGACTTTATAAACAAAGTTTTATTTAGAAAGACAAATAACTCAGCTTTTCATCTGCCAGAATTTGCACTGAGATATGTTCTTGTAAGGATTTATAAT
>NW_008359815.1:10611-14734 GCF_000622305.1 Nannospalax galili | reverse complement strand
CATACATACATACATACATACATACATACATACATACATACATACATACATACATACATACATACATACATACATACATACATACATACATACATACATACATACATACATACATACATACATACATACATACATACATACATACATACATACATACATACATACATACATACATACATACATACATACATACATACATACATACATACATACATACATACATACATACATACATACATACATACATACATACATACATACATACATACATACATACAAACAAACAAACAAACACACATAAATAGATAGATAAATAAAGACAGGGTCTTCCTGTAGCCACAGTTGGCCTGGATCTCAGATCTGCCTGTCTCTGCCTCCTGTGTGCTAGGATTAAATTGTGCACTACACTTTATTTCTTGAAGAGAACCTATAGAATCTTCACTGTTAGAAAATTTACTCCCTGATTTTTAGTCCTGTTATTAAAAGATAGTTTCAGAAACTATATCTTTGTTTCTTGGTCCGGTTTGGTGATCCAGAGTGACATAAAAGATCAATGATTTTTTAAATATTTAAAAAAAGAAAAACTACACACATACTTTATTTTTCTATTGCAAGAGAATTTGTTAAATATACCACCTTAGAAGAGTGGGATCAATGGGTTTGTTTTGGGTAGAAAAAGTGCCCAGAGCACTCCCAAAGAAGTAGGATGAGACCTGGAGATTTTTCTGAAAGCCAAGTGAATTAAGAGCCTAGCAACTTGTTTCTCTTGCTGATCAGTTTACAGTGATTGCCAGTAGTATGTGTGGATCTCTGAACTGGACAAACATGTTAGTTGAAACCTTCTGTGATATCGTCAAAATGAGGACGGGGTTGACCTAGTGTTGTTCATTTTGCAGCCTAGAGGAAAAGCTACATACACAATCATCATAATATCCATAGTCATTATTGAACAGAGTGACAAAGAGTTGCTCATATTTCTGTGATTGTTTCAGGACAGCCAGTCTCCTTGATGGACTGTTGTCAGACTAGGAAAACTACAAGAAACAAAATGGTTTAATTTTGCTGAAGACTGGCCTTATTGATGGACAGCTTTCCTCATAAACAATTATTGACTTTTATCATGTATTAACATCTATTTCAGGAACATGGAAGTATATTCACATGTCAGATATTTTGTTTAATTATTGGTATTTCTAAATTGATTTGTTTAAATAAATTCAACAAATTGAACAAATAATAGAGCACATGAAGGTAGGGGGCAGCAGTTGGGATTTCACGGTGGATATGTGGGGAGATAATGGGAGATGGTCTGAATATGAACAAAAAAATACATTCTCTGAAATTTTCAGTCTATCAAAATATTGCTTAAAAATCTGTGTACAAAGGAGGGACCAAATTTGAATAAGATATACTATATTAAATGCACAATAACTCAGTAAATGTATGAAAAAATCTACGTACAGTAAGACAATACCTTTCCATGTGCCTTCCCTAGCCCCCCAAGACCCATTCACCTCTACTCTCTCTCACCCCTCCTCCAATCTCCCTCCTCCCAACCCTGTCCAAGTGCCCCCATAATCCCTATCCTCCCCCCAATAACACCTGCCTCCCATTATCCATCTTCTCCTAAGTTCCCTCTTCCCCCACCACCAGGCCTTCCTATATCTTCCTCCCTCCGTCTCTCCCAGCCAAACTCTCCCACATTCCCCACCTCCCCAACTGTAACATCTGTTCTCTTCTATCCTCGTCTTTCCTCATTGTGCTCTTTCTTTCCCTTTACCTCTATGTTTCCTTTCCATTTTCCTGACTCCTGATGTTACAGCAGGATATATAATCACATATAAGGGATTGGTGCCAAAATCCTCAAATGAGGGAGAACACATATTGCTTGCTATTCTCAGTTTATTTCACTTACTGTAACAGCCTCTATTCTCATACATTTACCTGAAAATTCCGTCTTTTCTTACTGCTGAGTAGAACTCCATTTTGTAAATATAGAATATTTTCATTATCCATTCATCTCTTAAGGAACATTTAGGTTGTTTCCATTTCTTAGCTATTGTGAGGCATGCAGGAGCAAACATGGATGTAGAGGTTTCTCTACAATAGGATACGTCCTTTGGTTTTATGTTAAGGAGTGTTCTAATTTGATCACGTGTGCAAACTTGTGCAACCTTTTTAGAAAGCAGTGTGGAGAACTCTCAAACACTAAAAGTGAATCTCCCATATGATAAGAAATATCTTTAAAAGTATTTGACAGCTTTAGTAATTATGGAAGTGGAAGTTCAAGCCACTTTGGTATTTCATCTTATGCAAGTCAGATTGCCTGAGATCAGGAAAACAGCTGACAACAAATGCTAGAACTAACACAGGGAAAGAAGAACCCCATTCACAGCTGACGGGACAGCAAACATGCAGTCACTGGAAACTGGTGTGAAGAATTCCCAAAACCTAAAGGTAGGTCTACCTTACGACCCAGGTGTGACAGTCTTTGGCGTGTTCCCGAAGAAATTGATATCTTACTGCATAGAAACTTTCTCAACCTTTTTATTGTCCCTGCCTTCACAAGAGCTAGATAATGGAAATAACTTGAAGGTCCTGCAAATGATGAACAGATAATAGACGTTTCCCCCATAAACACAATGGAGTTCTATTCAGCAGTTAAGAAAAATGAAATAATGAGAATTCGGGTTAAATGAGTGGAACTGAAAATCATTATACTGAGTGAGGTAACCCAGATTCAAAAAAGGCATTTTTGTTTCCTACCTTTGACTTTTATATATGAATATATAATGTGAGGTAACTGCAGAAGTCAGGAAAGTAGAAAAGAACAAAGAAGGGGGAGGAAGAAGCTCTAGAGAAGATAGTAGGACACAGTCTGTACCAAGGAAGAAATAGGAAAAAATATAGGAGCTTTAAATTTGGAGGGCTGAGGGAGGATAACACAGACAGAAAGAGAGAGAGAGAGAGAGAGAGAGAGAGAGAGAGAGAGAGAGAACATGCATTTCTTGCATTGTTTTTCTTTCTTCTTTCCCATTCCTTTCTTATTTGACCCAGGCTGGCTTGGAACTCCTTATGTAGCTAAGGCTGGACATGATCTCCTGGTGCTCCTCGCTTCCCCTCCTGATTGCTGAGATTATAGGCATGAATCAGAATGTCTGGCTTATTCCATGCTGGAGATCAAAACTTCAGCTTTGTGCATACCAGGAAAGCACTCTACCAACTTAAGCTACAGTATCAGGTCCCCTGAATATAAAATGCCTAAAAGTAACACTATACTTCATGGAAGATCATTTGCTTAGATTTTGGGGGCATGGTGTGAAATATTGAGGGCTCCATTGAATAGATTTTCTACCCAATTATCAAAACATTTAATTTTAACATTTCCATATTTTTGCAAGAATTCAGTCCAGAGATACCCTCTAGGAATGAGAAATTGTACAGTTTTGTAAATTAGAGCTTCAGTCTGCATGAAACACAAAATGCCTGTGTGCTATTGAAGCCCTGAGAATGAGCTAATCTCTCTATCCCACACTTCTGCCATGCTCTGTTGACAGCAGTTCCTTGGGATGCTCATTTCAGAGGACTTGTCACACATGGATTCTGTTCAAATCCCATTCTCCCTGGACATCCACTCTGCACAATCAATATCATGATACTCATTGGGGAATACCTTGCTGACCCAATTTTGGCTGCAGAAAGCACATGTAGAGCTTCTGTATGGGAGGGGATCTAAATATGACCAAAATATATTATATGAATTTGAAAAAAATCAATAAAAATTAACAAAAGTGTTAAATGGATGCTTCTTAGAACCTCTATTTCTGAGGAGGGCGGCTTATGTTAAGTGAGGAGAGGTTACAGGAACAAGAATCTGAGGCTTCTAAAGAACACCAGGAATGGACTTGTATAACTGCATGCAGAGACAGAAAGAGATCTCATATTCTTCTGATGAGAACTGGGAAGATGACTGGTCGATTTTTGTGGCATGTATTGGGAAAAGCATTAATATATGCAGAAACAAATTTAAATTGGCCTAAGTTATTAGGCCCACCCCTTACACAAAATCATGTCTTCTTGTTTTCTTTACAACTTTTTAAGTTCACCCAAAAGTAGAATTTTA
>NW_008359815.1:5002-10570 GCF_000622305.1 Nannospalax galili | reverse complement strand
CATGCACCAATGAAAGGAGGGAATACATTTTTCTAAAATTTCTGGGATGGTTTCAGAGGATATTCCACTGTCCTTGTTGGACGTGAGCCAGAAAATGATGTAAAGGAATAGGAAGTATTAATAATACCTGATTCCTCATAGGATCAGATACTGACACTGTACTTTCTCTCCCACAGAAAGAACATGCACTCTGCAGACAAACCTGTGCTACTCTTGTCTGTCTTGGACACCTGGGGAAGACGTGGCCTGTACTGAATCTTAGAGGTGAGATCAACCAAATCCAGCAGATGTGTCAAATACTCATTTCCTGCTAATTTGCATGTGATATGGACACACTTCACTGCCCTGAGGACTTATAATGGTCTGTTTACACACTGAGGAGTTAGTTCCTGTCAGGACACAGCATGGACATGAGGGACAATGCTCAGCTCCTGGGGCTTCTGCTGCTCTGGTTTTCAGGTAGGGATGGGAAGCAGTGGGAACTTTTGTTGCCCTGTTTGGCCAGTGCTGTATGAAGTTTTAAGAAAGTCATCCTGTTCAGTATTATTCAGTGTATATCTGTTGTGTATTTCTCCTGTCAGGTATGAGATGTGACATCCTAATGACTCAGTCTCCATCATCGCTGTCAGCATCTCTGGGAGACAGAGTCACCATCAATTGCAAGGCCAGTGAGAACATTGCTGGTGGGTTAGCTTGGTATCAGCAGAAACCAGGGGAAGCTCCTAAACTCCTTATCTACCATGCATCCACACTGAAACCTGGGATCCCATCAAGGTTCAGTGGCAGTGGATCTAGTACAGATTTCACTCTCACCATCAGCAGGCTGGAGCCTGAAGACATTGGCACTTACTACTGTCAACAGTATGTTAATATCCCTCCCACAGTGATTCAAGTCATAACAAAAATCTCATAGGAAGCTCAAGTTCTAGGCTCTGTGGCCCAGATGCTCTAGTTGGTTTATGCAACCACAGCATTTCCAGATGAAGCCAGTTTTGTAAAGTTTCTGGGAGGTTTTTGAAGGAAAGTGTCAGTGAGGCTGTTCTGCATCTCAAATCTCTTTCCTCCTCTTCAGTCTCAGAAACACAGAAGAGATGATGCCTCTCCTGAATTAATACAGGATTCAAATCTTGCCACATGAGACACCTATTTTTGATATAATTGGTTCTCATTCCCATTCACCAAAAGGGAGTCCACATAATCATTAAGCTTAGGAAAGTTTAAAAGATTCTTAGTGCAGTTAATTATAGACTCATCTACTTTCATTAACTGTACTATCTGTGAGGAAAGTTAACAGTAGAAATCAGGGCTCATGGGAGCTCCCATAATGTACTTCTACTTTCAGTTATTAGAGTCTACCTCTTACCCTGTGATCCTCAGGTCTGTTGGGCAACTCCAAGGTTTGGTTTCTGATGCTGTCAGCTTACTTACCTCGCTACGTGATTAGTTTTATATTGTCATCTCTCTCCATGTATATGACTTCTAAATCTTTTGTAAGGTCCCTCATTTGAGTAAATCTATGGAAAATCAATGGGAAGGGATTCTGACCTATCCTGATGCTACTAAGTATTTTAGTAGTGCACCCTGCTTTCTAAGTTTAGTAAAGATCTAATTAAAATGATGATACTATTAACTGAAATGATTATAATCATAATTGACAAATGTCTACTATTACTTAAGCTATCCCAAGTTCTGAAAACTGATTATCATACAGAAATATTCAAGGCATTTAGAAGTCTTTCGAACCCAAGCCCCGGCCCACACTGAACCCGAACACGAAACCGAACCCTAACCCTAACCCTAGCCATATCCCTTTCCCTAGCCCTAACACTAGTCCTAGCCCTAGCCCTAAACCTAACCTTAACCATAACCATAACCATAACACTAACCCCTAACCCCTAACCCTAATGTTAAACCTAACCCTAACCCTATCCCTACTGGTAGCACTAGCCCTAACCCTAACCATAGCCCTAGCCCTATCTTAACCCTAACCCTAATCCTAACCCCAACCATAACGTTAAAATGAACCTGAACCTTAACCAGAACCCACACCCAAACTCTAACGCTAACACTAAAGCTAACCATAACCCTTACCTCTAAACCTAACCATAATCCTAACCCTAAACCTAACCCGAACCCAAAACTGAACCCGAAACCGAACCCTAACCCTAACCCTAAAACTAGCTCTAGCTCTAGCAGTAGCCCTAGCCCTAGCCCTAGATCTAGCCATAACAATAACTCTAACCCTAACCATAACCCGAACGTGAATTTGTACCCTATCCCTAACACTAACCTTAACCCTAATCTGTAGGAAACCAGGATGGCATGTCCTAGGGTGAGATGAGCCTAAAACGTTAAGTCCAAACTACATTCTCTGCTAAAGGGAGGACTGCTGACAACAACAGCTCTGATATCCCCCCCTTTTTTAAATTTTTACAAAAGCTTTATTGAAAATTTCATACATGCATATAAGGTATTTTGCTTAAATCCATGCCCCCCCCCTCCCCTTCAATATTCCCGCCTCTGAAGAGGTAACCCTAAAATCTTTTAAGGATTAGATATATGCTCCCAAATATTTTTGACATCTTTGGCCTTTCGAACTGAGTAGGTTGCTAAGAGGCCCAAGGACATTGTGAGTTTTAGCCAAAAAACTGGCCATTTTCTTTGGGATCTTTTTACTCTAACTGCCTAGAGAATTCCTGCCTCCTATTTTTATCACAAGATCCTCTGAAGAGGTTACCCAGATTGCCAGTAGAGAATCAGGGACACAGACTGCTCTGGCTTCTTCCATGCTGAACAGGGTGAGGAGCAGGGTGAGGCAATTGGAGTACACTTCAGTGGATCTATCTAATAGTCTCCCAAATTGCATAACTCTTATGTCAAGGAGGCAAAGAAAACCCTTGAATCATGAATGGGAGATCTGAAGGAGAAGTAAAGGCAAGGTTAATTAGCATTGCAAGTTCTAGCCAGTGAACTAGATAAAAGAACAGGGCAATGTTCAAATGTTCATATGAGAGTCCACTGGAATTTCTTGACAAGGGCTTCTGAAAGCATCCTTCTGTTATGTTCCTCTTCATTTTTGTTTTGTCATCCAAGGCTGGATTCTAGAGTGATAGATTCAAGATTTGCTTTCAGATATTTCAATAGCTGTTGGAGTGGTTAGAATCAATGTCAATTCCCTCTCAAAGGCTACTAGTTAGGGGGAGAAAATAAATTTATCCATTATTTTAGAACAATAGCAGGTTGTCTCCTTAGCTACAGGTGGGAACTACAGTATTGGAGACCACAATTTGAAGTCTGTGGGAAGCGAGCACAGAAGGATCCTGGTTAGGAACAAAATCAACAATAATAAATAATTGTCTAAATAACTTCTTATATAGACTTAAGCCTAATATCTGGGAAGTGTAATCCCTTGAACTCTTAAAGAAATGTATTGATGATTTTACTCTTTGGTTATACTTTCCTTTTGGATGTTTAAGACCATAGAGTTGGATCAAAAAATCAATTTATTTTTACACTCACAGTCATTTAAGGATCTGTTTCTCAGAGGTCACATGGGCTTGGGAGGAGCCCCTGGCTCCTTGTACCAGTTCTATCTATGTGAAGATAAGTCAAAGGTCCTGCTCAACCATGCCTGGCTTCACATGGAACCATGAATGAGATGTTTCCTCTGAGTTGACCCTCCTCTTTGTAGACTGGACACAGGTTGAAGTCCATCTCATAGGGTCTCCACGGCATCCCTGAAGAAGAAGAAAGGTGACTCACTACAGTTACAGGACCTTTTGAGAGATGTTCCATTGTCTCCTGGAACTTAGTTGACATTGGAGGGCAAGGGGAAAAAAACTGTTTAATTAGGAAGGATTTTTAAGGGAGGCAGAGATGAGTTGTGTCTGAGTCAGGACCACCTGCTACCTCTTTGAGGGCTGAGAGGCACAAGAGTGAGTCCAGAGGCTAATAGAGCATGCCTGTTCTCTGCAGAAGGGGTTTCAATACAGATGATTAAGAACTATCATTAGTCATGTTGTGCTTCCTGCAAGACAATGGTGACAGAACAATCCAGAAAGGAAACCCCTATCGGAGCCCTCCTACGTGAGCCACTGTATCACATTGATGATGCGCATAAATCACATTGATAACAATTTGTATGGTTAACAAAGTGGAAGTGATTATTGTGTATGGTGAAGTGTATGGAGATGTATAGACAGATGATAAATACATGAATAGATATAGATATTCATTTTAATGCGTAGGAAGAGAAGGACACATAATATCAAGTGCTTCTGGATGCTATAAATTTTGGAAAAGGCACTTGGAAGATGTAAACTAAGCATATGTACGTGTCAAGATTATCCTAGATTAATCAAGTGTGTCCAAAATATAATCATAAGTGACTTTATAACTGAGTGATCCACAGGGATTTTATATCACAGACAGAATAGAGGAAGGGAGTTTAACCACTGAAGACAAGGGTGCAGTGATATGGGCACATGGAATGGAGCTGCAGCCTCCACAAGCTGTAAAGGAGATGAGGGAAGGGTCTTCTGACAGATGTGGAGGAAGCCCTGCCTGCCCCTACACAACCTTGGCTCACAGAAATTTATCCCAACATTCCACCTCAAATATTACCAGAGACTCATTTACTGAGGGATTTAGCTTTGTATTGCTTTGCTTCGATATCACAGACAGAATAGAGGAAGGGAGTTTAACCACTGAAGACAAGGGTGCAGTGATATGGGCACATGGAATGGAGCTGCAGCCTCCACAAGCTGTAAAGGAGATGAGGGAAGGGTCTTCAGACAGATGTGGAGGAAGCCCTGCCTGCCCCTACACAACCTTGGCTCACGGAAATTTATCCCACCATTCCACCTCAAATATTATGAGAGACTCATTTACTGAGGGATTTAGCTTTGTATTGCTTTGCTTCCTTTTTATTTGAAATTTTAAATTTTTCATACATTGTATTTAGATAACCCCCATTAAAACTCCTTATGACCCACTACTGGCTACATGTGTCTATCCTCTGGAGTATGGTTAACCTACCAAGAGTCATAACCTTAAAAAAAAAAAAAAGACTGACTCTCCCCTTTCCAGCAGCCATTAGTTTCCAATAATTAGTTCTTAAGGTAAGGTAGAGGTTTCTTCCTAACTTTGTCATGTCTATGTGGGGGATTTTTCTGCACTAGACTTACTTGGGACTTGTATAGCCTGTAACCATTCCTGAGGGTTCGTGTGAGTAACTGCTCTGCTGTCTAGACTTACTTGGGACTTGTATAGCCTGTAACCATTCCTGAGGGTTCGTGTGAGTAACTGCTCTGCTGTCTGAAAAACTCCATTACTTTGAGGTCATCCACCACCTCTGGCTATTGCAATTTTCTACCATCTTTTCATCAATAATCCTCAATGTTTGGGAGATAAAAGTTTGATAAAAATATCCCATTCATGAATAATCACTGTATTAACCAGCATCTTGTTGCATAAGAAAGTTTCTCAGGTGAGATTTGAGAGATGGAGTGATCTTTAGGTAAAACAAATTAGTTATTAGGATTTTCGTTAATATTATATCTATTTAGC
>NW_008359815.1:1634-3993 GCF_000622305.1 Nannospalax galili | reverse complement strand
TAGAAAAAAAATGAAGGTAAAAAATGTGCTTCCAGAAATCATGGTATTGAGGGAGAAATGCTCACAGTTTTACCATCAAGTCCAGGATCACATCATATAATGTCAGAACACAAAAGAACAAATGACATTATATATATGGTAATGATTTCAAACATAGAAAATATGGATGCAAACCTCCTTTCGATTAATATTTTCAAAGTTTTTTTAAGGGAACCTGCAATTTTGCTTTTGTAATAAGTTATCTTTAAAATAAGTTGTTGTTCATTTCTGGACAAATTTTGAGAGATTAACCATATTTATTAGATGATTTCCTTTAGAGTTATTCATGAGATTTTAGAATCAAAATAGGAGAACTAAATACACATGAGCAAATATAGATTTTCATGTGGATTGTGGTGAGTACTTCAGAATCATAACTATGAAGTTCATGCAGATTGATCAGTATCCCAAGTCTGGGTTACCAAGGTAGGTGTAAGGAAAACATGCTTATGTAGGTTTTATTCAATGGGAAGTGAGCTCTGTCATTAAAGCAAAAGTAGAACATCCCCCAATTCTAGTATCAGTCATCCTGACCATTTGATGTCCCTTTCCTAAGCCAGTTAAGCACCTTCGTGTTGACTAATTTGCTACATTAGTAGAATACCTGCTTTAAATATCCATTCAGATTTTAATTTATGAACCCAAAAAGGTACTTTAACCCTAGTACCTTGGTGGTTCACCTCTGAACTTAGTGAAGTCAAAGGGAAGCATAATTATATCTGTGCTGCTGAAACAGAAGAGAATTGTAAAATGCTAAGGAGATGAGAACCTTTTCTTATCACTTCTTTCAAAACTTTTAGTGTCTTTCAAAACCTTGTAGCCTCTGAGAAATCCTCTCAACTGATAGAGGACTCAGAGGAGCAGAAAAGTCAACCAGCTTCAAATGGCAGCTTCCTATTGAAGTTTATGCCATGACTTTAATCATTGTTGGGGGAAGCGCATCATAACGTAGTCAGTAATAAGTATCAACATCTTCAAACTTTTGGCTGCTTACGTGTGTTCTATCCCAGATCCAGGGCCTTCAGATTCAAAGTCAGATGCCACTTATATCAGGAACTTAGCAGATATCCCTGGTTTCTCCTAATATTGGCATAATTAGCTGCTGATATTCTGAAGTAATTGGCAGTAGATGCTGACTCTGATTGCTAAAGGTTAGACAGCAATAATGATGGTTGGGTCACCTAGAGGTTACATTTCACTCCTGGGATTCCATACAGCAAAAAATGTGTTCTGTAGAACATTATACAGGAACAAATGCCTAAAGTACCATGCAGCATGGAGCATATTTGACAAACAAATTTTCAATGTGTTATCTATTCTTACATGGAAACCACAGAATCTTCTAGAATCTCTACAGTTCCATAATCTACAACCAAAAAAAGTGACTTGTAGCTCCCTAGAAAACTCATTTTGCCATGTCCTTCTTTAGGCTAACAACACCTAAGCAGGGTGATGAGGGAAACATGTGGAAGCAAATGTGAAGCTCCCTCTGGTGTAGCTGCAGCCTCAGTGGGTTGCAGAGGTATCTATAGGTGGTGGTGCTCAGAACTATTGCCTCAGATGTTCACTGTGATTGACAAACAGGGATGGTATGAGGACGCCATTCACATGGGAAGAGGTTGCTTGTACAGCAATCCAGCCAGGGAGTGTGAAAAACACACCAATGCAGAGGCAGAAAGATGCTCACAGAATGGACCTGAGGGGAGTAACACCACGGGTCGATGTTGGCAAAGCTATTTTCAAGTGAGGTATAAAAGCTGATAATATAGACATTGAATTTTGACAAGAGGATTAAATAAATAAATGTAATATAGTAAAGAGGCCTGAAAGATGGCTTAGTTAATAAAGGCCATGCTGAGCAAGTCTGGCTACCTAAATTTGGTTCCTAGAATCCATGTAAACATGTAAGGTGAAAGCAGACACAATAAATTGTCCTTTCACCTCCACATTTATGCAATGGCATGCATGCCCAGCCCTATCACGTACCCATGTGCAGGCCCATAGTAATAATAAGTAAGGTTTATTTTCAATGAGAAATACAATAAGGACCATGATCTTCATTTTAGGAAAAGTAATTATTTGAAAGGAGAATATTTTTAAAAATTACATGGTTTTGGCAATGAATTAGAAATATCAGTTTAAATGAATGCCTTTTTTAGCTTGAAAAATAAACATGAATGTGGATAGAGATAAGTAAATAAGTAACACTGGCTGGGAATCTGAACTCCTGAATAAATCCCATATGGATCAGAATTTGGGAAGATTTCTAATGATACCAGTCTAAATCAAGGGATTAGTAGAAAATGTTACATAATATGCT
>NW_008359815.1:0-1436 GCF_000622305.1 Nannospalax galili | reverse complement strand
GAATATTTAAACAAATATATACTATGTCATATAACAATACTATATACATAAATATATTCGGTAATAAACATTATAATATATTTTATATAATATTGAAAGCACACTGTAGATTTTCTTCACAATTAACACCTGTCAACATAGTACACTCTGCTTATTCTAATTAACCAGAAAACAATGGGGCTGAAAAATCTGAAAAAAATGAAAGTTTTAATTCCATTGGTCAATAGTAGAGTCACAGTGAGCAGTGATGCCACAGTGGGTGTGATTATTGCTTCCCTGGATCTGTCTGTCAGGTAGAAAACAAAGCAACAGCATCCACATCAACGGTTCTCCTGATCCTTGTCTCTGAGTGCTGGAGTAGAGCTGTTCCTAGCAGGTCATGGCTAGCTGATTTTAACAAAGATTTGATCAACCAGTGCTGTAGTCTATTGACAATATGAAAATTAATCTGTCAGCCTTAAATTGAGGCTCAAAGGGGACCACTGCTAATGATTCATTCCATGGAAATTAAATGAGGGCTAGCAAAAAAATATGACTAAGTACATTTCAAGCATCACCTAAGTGTTTTTTGAAATTTTCTTTTGATTTTTATTTATGTCTGCAATGATGGGGAGTGAGCTATGTTTCTGATTTGGTAAGAATTAAGACATTTCAGTAATGCTTTTGATCTCTTAAACCCAAGATGTCCTATCACCTAAATAAGACATTTCAGCCATGAACATGGGCATAAAGAGATTGGAAGCAGGTTTCACAAAATATGGCTGGGTTTATGTGAGTCGGTAAATTATTAGTTGACTTTTATTTTTTTAAGATTTTGTGTTTAATCTCTTTCCTTGAATGTAAATGTACCGACGAATTGCAATGCAGATGGAAGACAGAAGAGGGTATCAGATCTATTGGTACTGGAGTTAATGAAGGTTCTAAAATGCCATGTGGGTGTTTGACAACAAAGCAGGATCCTCTTCCAGGACAGCCATGGTCTTAACCAATGAGCCATCTTTCTAGCAAATTCCCTTTAAGCCAATTCTGAAAAAAATGACAGTAAGAACTCGGAGGCAGGAGAGGTATGTGCATGGAATGCCAGTGAAACCTGAGAACACAGTCAATGAGCTTGCCTCAGTGTAGATAAAGACAGATTCTCTCCATCAGCTCAGTTCTGAAATTACAACTGTAGCCTCTAGAGGCCTTGAGAGGAAGAAGATAAATAGTTCTGCATCTTATTGTGATTGGGGAACAGCCAATACTAACCTTTATGGAAATACCTTTCTTTATTAGTGGAGTCCAGAAATAAGTGTTGCAAGGTGCTTCACCAGAGAAGACCATTCAGATGGTGTTTTGCCACATAAAAATTTTATTAGCTTGCCAGGGACTACACAAGGGTGTCAGAATCCAAGTACAGCCTTGTGCCATCTTCAGGGCAAGCTTTTATACAGAAA
>NW_008359814.1:0-757 GCF_000622305.1 Nannospalax galili | reverse complement strand
CTGAGTTATTGGCCAGGGTATACCAAAAGACTCACAGACAGTAACCCAGAATAAAACTGGGAAAATGAACAGTAGAGCCCAAAATTATCTAAAGGAACATTGACAGCTGATTGCTGCTAGATGAGGAACAGCTGATCTTCCTAAAACAAGGCTCTCTAGGTAGGCTGACTAGATTCAGCAGATGGACAAGCACTGGGGAATGGCTGGGGGTGCTGACAACACGGTGGACAGTAACAGGGATGACAAAGTGTATGGGGGGGGAGGGGTAGGCTACGGGAGGGTGCCACTTGGGAAGTGGGTATATAGGTGAATAAGATTGTGTGGGATGTTCTGTATGAGCTACACACACACAAAAAAAATCAACAAATTAAAAAGAAAAGAGTCATATTTGAGAAGGAAGCATAAAAATTTACTTCATGTTAATTAGTAGGGGTGATAAACATTACATGGAATCTATGGCAGTCCAGTAACTTGTGACATAGGATTGTTACTAAGAAATTACAGCCTTGCCTCAGGAAGCGAACAGACATTCTGCTGTGTCAGCTCAGAACTTGTCTTACTCTCCTTGAATGAGACATTCCCACTCACAGGTCAGGTGGATATGGTTTGACGTGTCATTGAATGAAACTGCAATCCCTTCTTTAAGGGTTAAAATCTCATTCAATTTTATGTCTTACAGGGTTTATACCAAGTTCAATATTGTATGATTGTATTAATTCAACTGTGAGCCTAAAAATTTACAGCCACTTTTGAAAGA
>NW_008359813.1:0-428 GCF_000622305.1 Nannospalax galili | reverse complement strand
ATGTCTCTGCCTAATCCCTCCAGAGACAGGCGGTAGTCCCGCATGAGTGCAGGTAGATGTGGTAAATGCCTTTCCTTCCTGTCTGCGGTTTGGCAAAGTCACAGGTGTTGGCTTGGAACCCGTGCTGCAGAAGCTGTGGGGTCGCGGTGAGACAGCCCGCCGGGGGAGGTGCATTGGGGGAGTGCCCTCTGCTCTGACCAGCCTGGGCTGAGCACGACTGCCGATCTCTGGGCGGCCCATCTCCGGGTGGCCGATCTCCGGGTGGCCGATCCCTGGGTGGCCAATCTCCAGGTGGCCGATCTCTGGGTGACCGATCTCCTCTGGGCAGCTGATCTCCGGGTGGCCGATCTCCTCTGGGTGACCGATCTCTGGGTGGTCGATCTCCAGGTGGCCGATCTCTGGGTGACCGATCTCCTCTGGGTGACCGA
>NW_008359812.1:0-512 GCF_000622305.1 Nannospalax galili | reverse complement strand
CAAGTATGCATAGCTGGAGATGGCATAGACCCTAGACATAAACCTACTTTTTTTCTCATTCCTGGATCAACAAAATTTCTTACTATATTCAAAATACATATTCATAGGTTACAGAAAAGTGTACCTATCACGAGTCACCAAAGAAATTTATTTTTGAAATAGATGGAGACTATTACAAAGATACACTACTGGTCTAATGCAGAGTGTTAAGATATTTTAATATATAGATAATGTTCTGGAATGGAAGCTCCATCCTTCGTTCAATGGACAGTGCTTCCTTTCACTACTGTTCATTCTTATCTGTGGATGGTGGACCCATATTAATGGTCCCTTTGACTCTTGTGTATTCTCACTCGTTGTGACTGTGTTATTTATCCTCCACTACACAAAAATTTCTGATAATCTTGAACACTAATAACTTTAGCTCATTATTACTCTACTTTCCTGCCTTTATGCTCCTTCTCAGTGTCCAATCCACCATGCAATCATCTCTGAGTTAGGACAATTTTTTT
>NW_008359811.1:0-706 GCF_000622305.1 Nannospalax galili | reverse complement strand
AGATGTTGGTTAAAGGGGTTAAAATATGTTAGTCAGGAGGATATTGCACAGCACGCTGGCTTTACTTAATATAATGAATTATATACCTGAAAAATTCTGACAATATGTTTAAAGGGTTCTCTTTTATAACAAAATTTAAAAGTGTATGACATAAAACATTTAGCAGATTTACTTAGCCATTTTATGTATGACACACATGTCAAAACATCCTGTTATATACCATAAACACATATACATTTTTCAATTGAAAATAGATTTAAAAGTATTTGCATGGTTCAATGGAGAATCGTGGCTGCTGTTTGAACAAAGTGATTGACACCATGGTGGAAAGAAAGATATGTCTCATTTCTGGTGTAGTATGTACTTATAGCAGCCCTCATAGCATGCTATGTGCTACATTCATTTATTTTCATAGTCTTACTTTCCTAAGTAGCACTAAAGGACCACATACTTGACTTTTGTTCCTATAGTTGGAATGAAATCATGAGCTGCCAGTATAACTTTGTATATCTGTGCCTCAGTTTCCTCATTAATAAAATGAGATAAATTGTGGCAATTACTACATGTGTTTTTCCCTTTTCTCCACAACCTTGGTAGAACTTATTATCTTTTATATAATAGGCATTCTAACAGATATTCAGTGATAGTTCATTATGGCTTAATTTACATTTCCATGGTTATTAATTATACTGAGTAATTTCTGATA
>NW_008359810.1:6665-8802 GCF_000622305.1 Nannospalax galili | reverse complement strand
AAACATTTTGGTAAAGAAACACAAGTTGCAATGAGATGAGGAACAGAATGATGCAAAGAGAAAAATTAGTAAATCAAGAAGTAGAAGCAAACTATCTAAAATCAAACACATGGAAATCAACTAAAGCTAAGTGAAAAGATTATCAGTGAATTGTGGGACTATTTCAGTAGCACCAGCACATGTAACACAGATTGGACAAATAATATTTGGACCATTGCTGTGCTGAGGGTTTTCCAAATCCTTGAAAACTGTAAATAAAAAGATGCATGCTGTAGGACTCAACAAGCTCTAGAGACAAGAAAGGACAGAGGCTTTAGTACAACACAATCTGTGTGTTTAGGTAGGGAGCAGGAAAATATAAATGCTGCCAGAAACACGTTGGAACAAGCCATGAGAAGAGCAACACATTTCTCATCAAGAGCAATGCACATTAAAGCTTGAAGTCAAACTTTTGAAGTAACATAAGGAATAATTGGAGGGTGACAAATATGATTCATATTTATTTTATGAAATGCAGAAAATTATTAATGTTGCATTAAAGAACAAGGTTAAAAAAGAAAACTGTCAACCTACTTCTATACATAGAAAAAAACCTTAAAACACAGGTGAAATAAAGAGTTCTTTTAGACATGTGAAAGTTGAACATATTCACCAGACTGTACTGCAGGAAATGTAAAAGATCATCTTCCAGTAAAAGAAAACAATACCAGAGGGAAATGCAGTTCTTCATAAAGACATGAAAAACAGAAATTGTAAGTGTAAACATAGCAAGGCATTTGAAGATATTATCAATCATTTAGACCTTATGAATGTCTTTGGAATACTTTCCAGCAATAGTGTGTATATCGTCTTTGCATGAACACTGGAAACATTTGCAATATGGAACATATTTAACCATTAAGCATAATTAAACTTAAAATTATTGAAACCATTTGATGCATGTTCTAACACAATAATTGAGCTACAATGAGAATCAGTATTAGAAAGACACCTTGATTATTATCAAATATATGGAAATTAAATATTATTTATGTAAATAATATAGATAAAATATCAAAAGAGTAATAAGGATATATTCGAAGCAGAAAGAAAATCACAAACAAACTACACATGTTTTCACAGTGTGTAATTTTTGTAAAGTGAAGTGTGTAAGTGCAAGCCATGATTCAGTGTGTCTACACTAACAGTAAAGAACTTGTGTAGTGGTGACAGGTTTCCACTCTGGCCACTAGACAAAGGAGAACAAATTAAATCTAAAGTGAATTCAGGAAAATAGAGTAGAAACAAATGGGATGGGGAAGTAGTAATACTAAGAGAAAAAGCAATGAAAGAAAAGGGTATTTTGTAGAGAAAAATCAATGAAGTTGAAAACTTTCAGCCAGGTTGGTCAGAGAAATAACAGAATACAAAATAAAATACTTGAAATGCATTGCCATTGTCTCTGACTAGACACTTTGAGAAAAATTGGAGACTCTCAGAGACAGCACCATAGCGACAAAGAATTAACGAGATGTTTGGAAACACACCAATATCCCATTAGGAACAGATTACCCCTACAGTTTTACACCATTTACAGTAGATACAGCAATGTAAAATCCTTGTGATTCTGAGAATGTGCACACAGAACTATACAACATTGCAGGAGAAAACAAAAGCACAGTTGTGTTTATCAATCAGAAGACTCAACACTTTTTTAAAAATATTTTATTATTTTTATTTTATATTATACGTATGACTGTTATGCCTGCATGTATGCAAATCCACCCATGCTGTGCAATGGCCTCGGAGGTCAGAGGAGGGCATCAGAACCCCTGGAACTGGAGTTGGAGTTACGGATGGTTGTTAGCTGCCATGTGGGTGCTGGGAATCAAACCCAGATCCTTTGCAAGAGCAGTCAGTACCTTTAACTGCTGAGCTATCTCACCAGGCCCCTCTTGATTCAACATTGGTAAGATACCATTTTTCCTAAATCCACATCAGAAAATTTAAAAATGGATTTCAAGTTCTTGTGGATTTTCACAGAAACTGTAATATTTAAAATAACTTTGATAATATGGGTCAAAGTCAAAAGACTAAGACTACTTATTTTGAAATACAGAAATACCAGATAGACAAATCACTACTCTGTATTACAGAG
>NW_008359810.1:854-2847 GCF_000622305.1 Nannospalax galili | reverse complement strand
TATGTGTATTCCCTTAGGAAATCAGAATTACAAAATTCTAATTTGCAAAATGTGTTTCAAACATATTTAAATTTCATATAAAAAGAGGAAAAAATTAAGCAAGTCTTTATTTTCTACACTTTGAAAATCACATCAAATGATTTTGGTATGGACATAACAAACCTTATCACACTTCATCATCCTTTCCTATTGCTCCAAATGCTATTTTTGAAACAATTACCCATCCTGTCTGTTCATAATTTAATATGTTTGGCATTTGTCTCTCTGGAGACTTAAAAAAATGTGTGAAATGCCTCAAACTTTGCTATTCATCAGCTGAGGAACACTACCTGATAAATTAACAGGAAGGAACAGAGATCTGACAAAATGTATTCACTAGTAGGTGATTGCAAATGCTAAACACTAATGTTATCAGTTCATACAGTTGCTAATGATTCTTGGGAACTGAGAAAGTGGCCAGACTCTCTAAGTGGGAGGAGTCCAGGTTCTAAAATGCTGAGTGATCAAATTAAGGGTACCTGCTGGAAGCATTTGGTTAACATAAAGAAAAGTGAGTTAAAAAGGGCTATTTGTCATAGGCCTTTTTCCCTATGAGTCCACAAGGAGAGATACCATTTTTAAAAACATGCTTCTAAATATAGGAGTTTCTGAAATATCATAAAGAAATTATTAAACTTTTCTGAGCCTTTTTTTTTCCTTTTTCTGAGATGAAGGGGGCAATATCACTCCTAAAGAATCTAAGATAAAGTGGAATATGTTAAAGAATTTCACCATGAGCCCAATCACCAAAAGTCTACTTTGAGTGCCTATTCTATTAGCATATCTATAGAGCAATCCCATTTATGAAAGGAATAAACAGTGCATGAGTGATAAAATGGTAGCTGACATCTAGAATTCCATACCATGCCCTAGGAATGTCTCTAATCCCTTTCCAGAGCAACCTGTTAACAGTTCTATTATAGTCATTTCACAGACAAATAATCATGTAGCTCTAACTCATACATGCAGATCCCAGAGTCTAAATTATCAACTACTTAAATCTTGTTAGTTTAATAAAAAAAATTGGAAACACTACAATAAGATCATATTAATTGCATGACACAATGATATTAGCTATGTAAACTGGCACATTAAAACTGGAAAAAATACAGTACTATAATAAAGTACTCAAGATTTAGTCATTGTTAATTATGAGTTTTTCATTGACTTTTAAGTATCTTATTGAAGAAATAGACTAAATGGGAGTTGCCAGTACCTTTTCAGTCATTCAATTTGGGAGTAATTCAGTTTGTTTAAAATTATTCTAAATTTGCAGAAAAGGGGGTGGAAAGATTTAAAGAGCCAGAGGTGGTGGACAGCCAGAAGGAAACAGAGTTTTCCAGGCTTCTTGGAATTTGCTCCTATGAACTTAGAGCAATGGTGCCAGCCTACACAGAACATGTGCAACGCAGACAAAAACCCAGCATAGAACTGGGGAAATGGGTAAGAGGTAACTTTAGATAGGTTGATCAGGCTCCAGTGGAGGAACTCAAACTGAGGGTCATCTGGGCACAGAGACTTGATTTGATGGGCCTTAACATGTGTGGCAGAATGATTGAGGTCCCGTGGGGGTCTGGGGGATAGGAGGTACTGACAGGGGAGGTGGTCTGAATGTTATTAAGAGCTGCTGTTTGAAATGCACAAATAATCAATAAATTAAGCATTGAAAAATATTATCCTTAGTTTAAACATATCTACAAAAGAAATATAAATACTCCATATCAAATGTAATGTTCTGGCTGCTATTTGATTTCATTCAAAAATTAATTTTACCCCTGAATAGAATGAGTTTGGGAATTAAATCACCATTACTTTTGGGGAAGGATTTTTCACAACATAAGGCATGGTTCACATAGTTTGATATCGCCTGAAGACATTACACAATAATGGCCCATCTCACCCCAGGCTGAGTGCTCTGATGCCAGCATTAGAATTTGCTGCTGCATGTAAGGGC
>NW_008359810.1:0-509 GCF_000622305.1 Nannospalax galili | reverse complement strand
CCAGCAATAATGATGGCTTGTATTCAGACTGCCCTTCACTCTTCATTGTAATGGTGTCTTTTAAGTCCAGTGTCCATGCACTCAAGGAAAAGACCAATTTCAATATCATCATAAACATACTTGTAATCACTCCAAACATATTGTTTCAAGGCAAGCATGGTACAGATTTTTCTTAAATCTTGACTTTCAATAGTATCATTGATAAGCAATATCATAGACACAAACATCATATTTTCAAATTGTACATACGCTCGAACTACATTTGTTGAAAGTTCTGCTTACTTTTTCAGAGAACACTAGCCATAAAAGAAGGGATATTTGTATCTTAGCACTGACAGAATCCTGTGAGACATACTGTGTCTTTGTGTTCAGGCTTTTAGCCAGCATCTAGTATTTTCAGTTTGGGAACACTTAACTCTTGTTGTTTGTATGTTGCTTCATTGAAAGATTTGCATTTCTCAATGAAAATACAAACAATAGCATATGTCATTTGTAGAGCAGGTGCTCTG
>NW_008359809.1:0-211 GCF_000622305.1 Nannospalax galili | reverse complement strand
GTCATGCAAAGCCCACAGAGGCCAAGAGGGGACACTGGATGCCCTGGAACTCGATAAGAGCATCCATTGCTCTTGCAGAGGGTCTAGGTTTGATTCCCAGCACACACATGGTGGCTAACAACCGTCTGTAACTCCAGTTCCAGGTTCCAACACAAGGCACGGGCGCACTTACATACATGCAGGCAATATACTCATATACATAAAATACAAA
>NW_008359808.1:244-432 GCF_000622305.1 Nannospalax galili | reverse complement strand
TCCTAAACCTAACCCGAATTGTAACCAAAACCATAATACTAACCCTAATTAAACACTCTAGAACCAAACCTAACATTAACCAAAATTTTAACCATAAAACTAAGCCTAACCGTACACTAATCCTCACCTTAAATCTACCCCTAACTCTAACCTGAACACTAACCCTCAATATGTAACCTAGACCCAAA
>NW_008359808.1:0-159 GCF_000622305.1 Nannospalax galili | reverse complement strand
TAAACAGTAACCCTAACCCTAATCCTAATCCTAAACATAAATTTAGACCCAAAGCTTATTCAAATTATAACCCTTACCCTAACCTTAAAATTATGCTCACCATACCCTAAGCCTAGTCCTAGGCCTAACCCTAAACCTAGCTGTAAGTCTAGCCCTAAC
>NW_008359807.1:1920-2499 GCF_000622305.1 Nannospalax galili | reverse complement strand
TTCCAGCCTCAGACCAAGGACACAGCTTGCCACTGCTGCTGTGCCCCATGTGTGCCCCGTGTGCCCCTACTTCAGACCATCTGCAACCCTGTGATCTGGCTCTAGACCACTGACTGCAGTCTGCTCAGCCTTGGGAGAGAATAACAGAAGAGCCTACAAGACCAACTTATAAAACAAAGGACACCTGATCCTCTGAATGCAGTGACCCAGAAGAAACAGGACCAGTGACCCAAACAAGATGTGAACTCAAAACCGCCATCTTAAAGAAACCCAATGAACCTCAGCTAGTTAACTAAAATGAAATTAGGAAAAAAATCATTTTAAATATTTTATTAGTTTTATGTGTTTGAGTATATTGCCTGCATGTACGTAAGCGCAACTGTGTCCTGCAATGTCTACCGAGGTCAGAAGAGTGAGTCAGAGTCCCCTGGAACTGGAGTTATGGATGGTTTTTAGTTGCCATGTGGGTGCTGGGACTCAAACCCAGGTCTTCTGCCAGCACAGAAAGTGCTGTAAACCACTGAGCTGTCTCCCCAGCCCCAGAAAAAAAAATTTTTAAAAAAACTGAGTTTGATAAAG
>NW_008359807.1:0-239 GCF_000622305.1 Nannospalax galili | reverse complement strand
TTTTTATGTTTTTGACACATTTTCTAGTTGATTGTTTTTTCTCAATTTGATTTCTTTTACTTTGGAGTTTCAAGGTTTCTTTATATAATTTTCATATGATCAGTTCAGCTAAATTTTATCTTAGGAGATTTTCAAAGATTCATTAAATTTATTATTTAATACTGATAGTCCAGAAGTTCCGTAAACAAACCATCAGTAGATAAGGCATATGTCACATGCACACTTATAGAAACAGTCTA
>NW_008359806.1:3069-3563 GCF_000622305.1 Nannospalax galili | reverse complement strand
GGGCATGCGTACTGACTTATTTACTGCTCAGCATGAACAGGATGTGAGCACCATCTTGTAATGGTGTCTGCAGGGATGGCAGGCGGCTCCCCACATCCTTAGCTGTAACCCTATATCTTGACCAGTCTTTTTTTTTTAATGAGGTTCTAAATGTACTTTAATTTGTATGAACTTTTTTATTTAGCTTTCTAAAGTAATTTTCACATTATAAATCGACAATTTATAATTGTATATCTTTTGGAGGTTAAAAAGTAATGTTATGGTATATGTATACAATAATTCCTGATCATCCTATCTCTATGCCCCAAGTGCTGGGATTGCAGACCTGCATCACTACACTGCAAATTTATGTTTTTGAAAGTTATTGTAAATGAGATAGTTCTCATAATTTTTCAGAAAGTTTATTAGAAAAGCCACTTAGTTTTTCTTATTTAATACTAGTGTGTGTGTGTGTGTATGTGTGTGTGCATACGTGCATGTATGCACGTGGGTGT
>NW_008359806.1:0-1840 GCF_000622305.1 Nannospalax galili | reverse complement strand
TGTGATAAAACGGTGACCACAACAACTTGGGGAGGAAAAGGTTTATTTCAGCTAGTAGTTCACAGTCTATCATTGATGGATGCCCATCTCCCGAGGAATGGCACCACCCACAGTGGACTGAGCCCTCTTATATCACGTAGCAATCCAGGCAGTACCCCAGAGACAAGCCACAGGCCAATCTAATGGAGAAGATTCCTCAGTTGAGGGTCCCTCTTCCCAGGCATGTCACAATGACAGCCAAGATGAACCACCACGAGAGGCTTCATCTCAGCAACCCAAGTTTTTGTATTTTGTCCAAGTTCTTTTCTACATCTCTTCAGATGATCCTGTGGTTTTACTGCTTCAGCCTGATCATGTGTGTATTCCGTTTACTGATTTACATATGCTTGAAAATTCCTGTATCCCTGGATAAGTCCTGCCTTGGTCACAGTGACTGATCCTTCCATGTGCTGAATTTGCTGTGTTCTGCTGAAGACGCCTGTGTCTAGATCCATCGGGGGTTCTCACTGTCAATTTCTTTTCTTACTCTGTCCTTGTTGGGCTTTCGTATCAGAGTCTTGCCACCTTAAAATCACTTTGGAAGCATTCTCTCCTGTTCTTTACTGGGAAGTGTTTGTCTGATATATTCTATAACCATTTTGTAGAATTTGCCTGAACAGCCATCAGGTTTTTGTTTCTTTATGCTTCAATGTGGCAGGTTGGATGTGTCTAGCAATTTATCAAGTTCTCATTTATCCAATTTGCTGGCGCATAATTGTTCAAATCTCTAATTATCCCTTGTATTTCTATAATATTGGTTGTTTCTCTCTCTGTTTCTCTCTCTGTTTCTCTCGACTTGAAAGTACCTCTCTCTCTCTCTCTCTCTCTCTCTCTCTCCATATCTCATATAGCCTAGGCTTGTCTTAGACTCCCTATGTAGCTGAGGATAGCCGTGAACTCCTGGTCTTTCTGCTTCCTGCTCACAAGTGTTGGGATTACAGATGTGTCCACTACATCCACTCTGTGTTGCGTTCAGTTCAACCCCAGGCTCTCCTGAATGCCAAGGAAGCGATTTAATGAGGCTCACTCCCAGCCTTCCTCTTTTGTTTCAGATTTATATTTATTTGAATCATTTCTTTTATTTTGGCTAGTATATATAAGGACTTAAAATATTTTGTTTATTCAAAACATCGCCTTCTAGTCTTACCTTTTCTTTGCTTTTATGTATCTTTTTCATTCTTTTCACCTCTGACCTCTATTTCTGTCCTTGTGCTAACTCGTCTTTTCCCTCTTTCTGTTAAAGTTTGGGTTATCTCATTCTTCATCTTCAAATTCCTTGAGGTATCACATTACATTCTCATCTGCCGTCGTCTACTATCAAGGCACGTATTGCTATTATTTTCCATCTTAGAATTTCTTTGCTGCATCCTGTACATTTTTCTTATGTTTCGTTTCTATTCTAGTGTTTAAAGGTTTTAAAAATGCACTTGTTGACACACCGATCATTCAGGGGTGTGCTGTTTGCACTCGTGTATTTGTGAGTTTTCAAAGATATCTCCTGTGCCTAGTTCTATGTCCCATGAACAGAAAACATGGTTGATGTGACATCCTTGTCTTAAGCTTATTCAGAGGTGTTTTTTTGTGTAAAATTTTTATTGAAATTTTGTGCATTTCATACAGAACATCTTAATCATCTTTATACCCCCCTCCTCACTGGCACCCTCCCATAACCCCCACTGGATTTCATGCATTCTGTCATTTGTGTTAAGGTCTATTGACTCAAGTTAGTGTCCCCAGACATCCGGCAGTACAAGTTCATCCACTGGGGTCTAGTCAGCCTGTCTAGAGTCACTCCCTTAAA
>NW_008359805.1:0-235 GCF_000622305.1 Nannospalax galili | reverse complement strand
AAGAGCACTGACTGCTCTTGCAGAGGACCCAAGTTCGACTCCCAGCACCCACACGGCAGCTACGAATCATCCTTAACTCCAGGTTCCAGGGAAATCCAATGCCCACTTCTGACCTCCACGGCACTGCATGACATAGGTGCACTCACATACATGCAGGCAATATACTCATACACATAGAAAAAACAAAAAACTTCACCAAATTCTGCAAGTCACTTCCAAAGGCCTTCCACAGTAT
>NW_008359804.1:0-284 GCF_000622305.1 Nannospalax galili | reverse complement strand
AGAGGAGTCAAATTCCCCTGGAGCTGGAGTTACAGGTGGTTGTGAACTGTCATATGTGGGTGCTGGGAATTAAACTCTGGTCCTTTGCAGAGGAATATGCAAAGTCATCACTTTGACCCCCCAAAACCAATTTTTAAGATTTCATTTTTAGTGTATGAATGTATTGCCTATATGTATGTAAGTACACCCATGTGGTGCAGTGCCTGAGGAGGTCAGAAGAGGGTGCCAGATTCCCCTGGAACTGGTTGTTAGCTGCCATGTGGGTGCTGGGAATCAAACCCAGG
>NW_008359803.1:0-225 GCF_000622305.1 Nannospalax galili | reverse complement strand
ATGTTCTCCCTCATATGTGGATCCTAGAACCAAATTCTGATAAGTGAGTATCCAGACATAACTACAGGAACAGAATAATGGAAAGGAACCAGGGTGGTAAAGAAAAAGAAAGAACCTGAAAGAGAAGAACAGTAGGAAACAGGCCTTAATAGGGGAGATATGGATACAAATTGTGTTAGTTTAATGGAGGGGGGGAGGGAAGGGTATACAAGGAACCTAGGGGAT
>NW_008359802.1:0-341 GCF_000622305.1 Nannospalax galili | reverse complement strand
TAGTTCAGTTAGTATAGCGCTATTGAGGGTCTGAGTTCAGATCCTCAAAACACATGTTTTTTTTAAAGGGCATGTGGTGGGGTGCACCTGCAATATTAGCACTTGGGAAACAGGCAGGCAGATCCTTGGGGCTCACTAACCAGCCAGCTTAGATGAATCCATGAGTTCCAGGCCAGTGAAAGATCCTGTCTCTGCAAACAAGGCAGACAGAGCCTGAGGAAAAACACTTAAGATGAAGTTGACCTCTATCTTACACACACACACACAAACACACACACACACCAAGCCATGGACAGAGCCTGAGGAAAA
The DNA here is from genome assembly GCF_000622305.1 of Nannospalax galili. Lineage (NCBI taxonomy): Eukaryota > Metazoa > Chordata > Mammalia > Rodentia > Spalacidae > Nannospalax > Nannospalax galili. Next base: position 32 of record NW_008359802.1, on the reverse strand, counting down.
ACACTTAAGATGAAGTTGACCTCTATCTTACA
>NW_008359801.1:0-804 GCF_000622305.1 Nannospalax galili | reverse complement strand
AATTCATTTGTGTGATTGTGAAACGATTTTTGAGTATGCCTTGAGTTACAATGCAAGGTCAAAGGACCTTCCCCTTCTCCTTTTTCTAAGTCTTACTTAGTTCCTTTCACTCCTAGCACTTACCTCATTTCTTTTTATACACATTTGATCTTTTGTTGCTTTAGCCTGGTGCTCCCCTTTCTGATACATTATAGCTGTAGAGTATTAGAATGAACATGCAGCCCTGTTGTGCTGACTTAAACTGAAGTCTCTGTAATGCATACATTTAGTGTCCTTTTATAGCAAAAAAGAAAGCACTTAATGCCTTTTCTTTCTTCATACAAATTCTTTCCTCAGTCATGACCCCCTGAGTGTGACTCTGGTTTAGGGGGAGAAATGGATTCACCTTCACAGGAAAGACCAACAGGGAACAGACCTTTTTCCACGACTTGTCTTAAAAACTCTCTTCCCTTTAACTGTTAGAAATTCTGTTTTATACCATCCTCCATTTTTCAGTTTTTAGTTTATTTAAGCATATTTATTATTCTCTGTATTCCAAATAGTCCTGGTGACGTGAAATATTGTTTAGAAAGGCATCTAGACAACAATGTGGCACTCACCTCCTGTTACATCAGAGTTGAAAGTAGCCTCTCAAGAGTTGTGCACTGTGGTGCTGGAGAGATGGCTCAGCAGTTAAGAGCACTGATTGCTCTTGCAGAGGACCCGAGTTCGATTCCCAGCACCCACATGGTGGCTACGAACCATCCAGTTCCGGAGGAATCCAAAGCCCTCTTCTGACCTCCACGGCATTGCATGGCACAGGTG
>NW_008359800.1:0-279 GCF_000622305.1 Nannospalax galili | reverse complement strand
TCTTGATTGGATCATCTGAAGCTGGAAGACACACCCTAAATGTGGGCATTATCTTCTGATGACAGGCCATATAAAAGGCCACGGAAGAGAATGCCTGGCTTCTTGCTGCTTGCCTTCTCTCTCTTGCTGGTGAGTTCATCTTGCTGCTGTAGATTGAAGACTAGCTGATCTTTTGGAATTTGTCAGACCTTCAGCACCAGTTTGGGACTACTGAGACATCAAGCCTCATGGACTGAGCGACTATGTATTCTCAGCCTCTCCAGTGTGGTGCAGCCATTG
>NW_008359799.1:0-349 GCF_000622305.1 Nannospalax galili | reverse complement strand
AGACTTTACTGACAGAGGGTTAAGGTAGATGAAAACCTTATCATATGTGTCTAACAATAAAATACAGTTGTCAGATTGAATCAATGGACACTCCTATAATTCTTCACATCTAAATGACAGTATATCAGTTAAATTTATTAAAAGAATAATTATCCCAATGCCTGAAAGTATTGTGCTGATAACATTAACTCCAATCTGGACTTCGATATGAAAGAGGATAACACATTGATTAGAAATATCCAGAACTGTTTTTAATTGCTAAACATGGATTCTACAAACACGAGCATATCTCCCACAGTATGCTAAAGGCATATCCTGGATTTAGTGACTAGTGTAAGGAATCTTTCCT
>NW_008359798.1:5232-8040 GCF_000622305.1 Nannospalax galili | reverse complement strand
CAATTTGCATTATTTTTGTTGTTGTTGTTTTTTTTTTGAGTCAGGGTCTCCCTGAGCCCTAGCTGGCCTAGAACTTTCCAGGTAGATCAGGCTGGCTTTGATCTCAGAGATTCACCTGCCTCTGCCCCCCAAGTAAAATACTGTTTTTCTTTTCTTTCTTTTTTGACATTTCATAATGACAATGTTTATTTCTTGCAATTTAAAAGACTAGTATCTGATGCTCCACTTTAGAAAATTACATTCAGATCATCCACAACAACAACGACAACAACAACAAAAAAAAACCCAAACAAACAAAAAAAGACTAGTGAGCATTCCATTCCGTGGAACACAGTGACATTTACAATAAATTATAAATATGAAGAAGACATCAGTCATTAAGAAATGAGATGCCTGGCCCTAAGTGACACATCTTCAATGGAACCTCTGTACCTAAAGCTCACAAAACCTGGTGGAACAGGGGGTAGAAGGAATGCTGATGCCTCTCTCCACTCTCACCAGTGAAGTTTTCTCATGCCACAGACAGTGATGAACACACAGGCCACAACTGGCCAAAATATAGAAAATAAGACTGCAGAGTACATGTCCCTGGATAGGACTCCTATAGTAAACCTCACCCACCATTGCTTAGAGAACACCATGGAAGAGAGGGCAGAAAAATTGTAAGAGCCAGGGGTGGCATGTGAACATAAGAAAACAGAAGATTCTAGGCCTCTGGGAACTTGTGGCAATGGGACAGCATGCACAAGACCCATGCAAACTCAATCAGAAAAATACCATCATAGATATGGGGAAACGGGCAGGAGGAGCTAACAGTAGCTGAGGAACTATTGACAAGTAATCAATGCTAGGTGAGGAAAAGTTGGTGTTAAGAAATTGATGCTAGATAGGCTGACCAGGCTTCAGTGGATGAGTTCACACCAAGGGACATCTGGGGACACAAACTTGACAGGCCTTAACATATATATAACAGAATTCATGAAATTCAGTGGGTGGGCAGTGGGGGGGTGCAGATAGGAGAGGGGTTCTAAACATGATTAAGGTATATTGTATGAAATGCAGAAAATACTGTTTTTCTTAATAACTTCACAGCCACAAATTCTCTTGACTATAAAATTTACATTTCATGAACTTGAATGCCTGTCTTCAGAGTACTGGGATTAAAGGTATATATACTACTGTGTCCATCTTTATATCCTTTTTTTCTCTTTCATTTGAGACAGGATCTCACTATGGAACCCAGGCTGCCCTTGAACTTACAGTGATCTTCCTGCATCAGCCTCCCAAGTGCTGGGATTACAAGCATGTGCCACCACACCTGGCTTTGCATAACTCCTCTTAATCTTCCATTCCAACATTCTTTTGTGTATGTGTGATGTATGTGTGTCTGTTTAGGTGTGTGCACATGTGCATGTGGGTACATGTAGAAGGCAGAGGTTGAGGGCAGCTGTCTTCTTTGATTGCTCTTCACTTTGTTTTTTGAGACAGATTCCCTCATCAAACCCAGAGCTCACTGATTTGACTAGCTGGCTGGCCAATGAGCTCTAGGGATCTGCCCAGCTCTGTTTCCCCCTGTACTGGGCATCACAGATGTGTGCTGCTATGCCCCAGTTTTTTGCTGGGGATCCAATAGACTAAGCCACCTCCCCAGCCTCCAACTTTTTCTCGACTCTAAATAATTTCATTATATTTCAGTCACTTAAAGTAGTGAGTCAAATGTCACACTACTGACTTCAACTTCCATTGACATCTGAGGCATTTAAAATTTTTAATGCAACACATTACTTTTAAATCTGTGGGTGGTCTGGTTGAACTGAACTCTGTACTGAAGTCTTTTCATGAAAATACCAACCCCTCACACACACCTTTGCCTCACAAAAACCATGATGAGAGTTGGGCACAGAACGAATAAAAGTGAGACCTTGCATTTAACTCATTTCAATTTCCTTTCACTTCTAATTGTGAAAGAAAGAAGATTTTCATTAATTTTAGGAGAATTAAACTATGATATATCTACATCATACACTATTAAGTCACTAGATTGATGTTTTTGAAAAATATCTAATAATATCAAACATTTTGGATATGATACTAGTGAAAATAAAAAGTCCATCATTTGATACAGAACATGCATGATGAAAATATGTGTTTGTATGTGTGTATTAATAGTAAAAGTAGTTCAAAGAAAATATACAAAGGTTTAAAAAGACAACAAGGTCAATTATATTATATTGTTATTATGCACATTATATATAACAACACACTACTTTCCTAACTAAAAACAAATCAGTTAATGTCATGTAGAAGAAGAGAAGGTTAGAGAAACGAGAAATTATAAAATATAATGCCCACAAAATGAAAAGGTCTATTATGAGCCTTTTCTATAATTTGTCACATAAAGAACCCAAGGAGATGGTGTGAATCTTTTTTTTTTCTACACCAATAAACACTATATAAAAACATTTAGTTTTCTCTGTGGAATAAAATATAAATTTCCAGTTTGCTAGCCCATCTGTTTATAACAAGATATACTCCTTTTACATATGATTTACATGGGAAAATTTAATATAGTAATGACTAAACATAGACGTTACTATGCAAAATACAACTGAATTATTTTTTTACAACTAAATTATTTTTTAATCTTTATCTTTGCTTGGTTCATTATTCATCTGGCACACAACATATTAAATAATTATATTTTTACTGAAATTTTGGAAGCAATTTAGGGTGAAGCAATATAACTACAACTATTTAGTGCAATGATCCTGCTAAATTTAGCCTTTGGAAAACATTTAATGAATGCCT
>NW_008359798.1:1444-3428 GCF_000622305.1 Nannospalax galili | reverse complement strand
TTCTGGACTATCCTCTAACAGAAGCAGCCCATAATCAAAATTGAGTCATTGGCCTGATTAGCATGCTTGACTTTCTCGAGGGTTTTAATAAAGCAGGCACACGGTTGTTTATGTCAAGCACCAGTGAAAAAGCTCATGCTACAAACAAGTAACTAACAACAGACTTTCCAAATTGAGAGTGACAGTATTTAGAATAATGATTTCCTTTGAAATGCTTGTAATTATTTTAAAGATATTACATACGGGGCTAATTCCATACAAGATTCCACAAGGGATACAACAGGATCAAAATTGATTAATCGAGCTTATCAAAATTCCTGGGAATAAAAGAGCAAATTAAATTTGGATGAATTGACTAGTAGAATTGTGTTCTGAATAATGATTAAAAAGAGTGACAAGCTAAATTTATGTTATTTCTGAATCATAAAATTCTCAGTTTCTGAAATGGAATAATGTGTAAATTAAATTGAAATTCACAACTCATAAAAATGTAAACATTAATAGAAATCAAGAAGCGCTTAAAAATATACCACAGTTTTTTTTCTTTTTTAAAAAAGTCCTTTTGAGGCAAGGTCTCCCTGTAGCACCAGCTGGCCTGGAACTCACTATGTAGACCAGGCTGGCTTTGAACCCACAAAGATCTACCTGCCTCTTCCTGTGCTGGGATTAAAGGTGTGTGCCACCACACCCTGCTATATCAGAGTTTTTACACTTTTTTACACTTATTTTTTGTGGATGAGTATGTGGGGCAGCTATGGCACACAGGTGGATGTTAGAGGACAACCTGCAGGGCTTGGCTCTCTCCTTTCATGTGGAATCCCAGGATCATATTCAGTGCATTGGGGTTGGTGGCAAGTGACTTATTACTGGCTGAGCCATTTTGCCTACCCCCTACCAAGGCTTATACTATTTATTTGGCACCAAATGATGTCACCATTTGAGCACCTAAAGGCTCATTTGGACACCTAACACCCCAAATGGGGCCAGAGGTTTTATGTAGACTTTCTCTTGGTAACCATTGTTTTACAGTTCAGACTTACTGAACTCAGACCTCACTGTGATTAAACGGCAGTAGACTGTGGATGGCAGATGCTTAATCATAAACAATAATAAGGAGGTCATGTGACTTAGCAGAAAATGGCTATTATTTCTCCCATATTTTGTGTTATCCAGGCAGTTGCTTTAATCTTCCATTTCTGGAAGTGATGCTTCAGTCGTAGTTCTTGAAGGGTTTCAGTTTTGTGCATGATTCATGTGCATTAAACATGATTAATTCATCCCCACTGAGCAAGTGTTTTCTGGTAGGAGAGGAATAGAAATTCCATTCTATGGTTTTGGAGACTCATGACAATCAAATGCTTGCTACTCTCTGAAATAAGATATAAGTTTGAAAACTCTTTAAGATTCAATGAATGTTCTTTACTTGACTCTCAACTTAAACAGCTATAGTAGCTTAGAAAAACTTAAATTACGGAGCTGGTGATGAAGCTCAGAGAGGAATGTTTCATTGTTTGGACAAGGACTAGAGTTGATTGTTCAGCAACATATGCACCCTAACAATTATTAACTATTAACTATAATAATTAGAAAAAGTTCTTAAGAAGGAAGAAAATCATATCTCTTGTCTTTACACTTGGATTTACACTTGTATTTAGTCCTTGAATTTAAGCAAGGAGAACCATTTTATGTACTTCTAAACTCTTAAACCCTTTATTATTTATTTATTGGTAATGGGAATCAACCAAGGACATTGTGTGTACTAAGCAAGCAGTCTACAACTGAGCAAAACTATCAGCCCTTAGATTTTTGAGCTGGGTCTTTCTGTGCAGTTTGGCTGTCATTTCACTTCCTATATAGCCCAGGTTAGCATGAAATTCATGATCTTCCTGTCTCTCTCTTCTGAGTGCCCGGACTGCAGGGTTTTACCACCATACCTGTCTAAAGATGCCTAGAGTGTATGAAACAAAAATACTTCACATGAAAT
>NW_008359798.1:0-1072 GCF_000622305.1 Nannospalax galili | reverse complement strand
CCCCCAAAATGAAATGTATTGCAAGCTTGTACCTAAAGCAAAATCATAAAATGATAAATAGCATTTGAGTTGTTTTATTACCATGTTAGGCTTTATCTTAATTGCTCTATCATTTATGCCTGATTCAAAGTCTAGTTATTGAATCAAAACACAATGACACATTTATGAAAAGCATTGCTTTTCTCTTTGACATTTAAAGATAATTATAATTTTACAATAAAGTGAAAATTGCCACTTCACTTATGAAATTGCACGAATCAATCTCAGCTCTAAAGTTTCATGTTACTGCTTTTCTACCACATAGAAATAAAAGCATGTGGATGCCACTGTGGTGGAGACACGTTCAGGACTTCCTGTGGAGGGTCTTGAGACTAGTGATATTTCACCATGTGATATAAGAAAGAATTGAGCTGGTACTGGGAAATAAAGCAGGTTAATCAAACAAAATATGCAGGACATTAAATAGCCTTATTAGAAAACCAATGCATTCGTGCTTGTCTTTCCTTGGTGAAATACTGATTAATTATTTTGTATCAAACATAGTGGTAAGTATAATATAAGGCCAAGCAAGGAAATATGTGTACCCGGCATAAGTGGGAAGATAAAGAGGAAGGGAAAAAGACAAAGTAGGAGACGGAACTCTATCTCTGGATGTACTGGGTGGAAAGAAATCCCTAAGCTTGACCTTTGCCTACAGAGAAGAGCTTGGTGAGAGCCTAGCACATTCCTTCAATTACAGCCACTGTGTTATAAAAAGGGGCAGAGCCAGTGTGTGGAGAAGGGGCGGAGCCAGTGTGGGGGTAAGTGGCAGAGCCAGTGTGGGTAAGGGGCAGAGCCAGTGGGGGAATGGGCGGAGCCAGTGTGGGGAAGGGGTGGAGCAGTGGGGAAGGGGAGGAGCCAGTGAGGGGGAAGGGGCGGAGCCAGTGGGGAAGGAGCGGAGCCAGTGTGGGGGATGGGGCGGAGCTAGTGTGGGGAAGGGGCGGAGCCAGTGGGGAAGGGGCGCAGCCAATGGGGGAATGGCCTGAGCCAGTGTTGGGGGCACAGGGCAGAGCCAGTGTGGGGGGACCGGGTG
>NW_008359797.1:6445-7297 GCF_000622305.1 Nannospalax galili | reverse complement strand
TCTGGCTGGCTTTGTGTGGAGGTAGAAGTCTACAGTCTTTCAAGTAGTGATCATACCTTTAGTTCCATTTTTGATCAGAGGTGAAATAGGTACACTCAGCCCAGGCACTTTCCAGGCCTTCACACTGGTCAGTATCAGAACATTATGTTCATTTCCATTTATTAATTGTCTGTATCGTTATTCCTTTTTTCCATAAATGCATTTAGAGTTCGTTTACTTAGCACCTGGCTTCTCAGTAGTTAAATCTTGATAAATACCAGCCACCTGATTCTCCTTAAATAATGGCGTAATGGGAATCTTCCTCTGCTGCTTATTATATGTGATAGTAGGCAAGTCACTTAACCACGCCTACCTCCGTTTTTCTTCTTATAAAATGGTGATAATAAGCTCTACTTTGCTGGACTATGATAAAAGGTAAACGTGACATTTATGAACTACTTGCTGCAACATCTGGTACGTAATTAGTCCATGGGAAATAAAAGACTGTGGAGCTCATTTTCTTTATTTCCTAGAGAACATTTTATGGAGAAGTTAAAGCAGTACACACCTACAGAAATATGAAAGCCATGTATGTAATTGTAGATGTGCCAAGTAACCGTATTAAAAAGGAGTAAAAAGCTACAAGGGAAATTTAGTTTAATCAAATATTTTATTTAACCTAGTATATCCAAAATATTATCATTACAACATGTGCCCAACATAAAAGAAAACTATTAGTGAGTTACTTCACATTTTTATTGTCATAGTAAGTCTTTGAAATCTGGTATATATGGTCTTAAAGTATATCTGAGATTTAACAATAATTTTTATGAGAAATATCTGTATTAAGACGTTTTTAAATCTAGTTGAGAG
>NW_008359797.1:0-1314 GCF_000622305.1 Nannospalax galili | reverse complement strand
TGGGTCTTCTGCAAGAACAGTCAGTGTTCTTAACCACTGAGCCATCTCTCCAGCCCTGGAAACTTCATTTTTAATAACATCCTAAAGTTTAATCATGTAAATATTCCATAATTTTTTCCACTTTCCTATTATTGGGATTTTTATTATTTGGATATTTAAATCATAATGAAATTGTATGAGAATCTTTCACAAACCCTGTAAGGCTAGGAATTGACGTTCTAATCTTCCAGACAAGAAAACCCAAGAGTGATGCTGGCAAGTGACAGACCAAAGCCTAGTGCTCACCACTTCTAAATGTCGGGCTTCTGCACTTCTTTGCACCAGTGGTTTTAACCCAAGATGCAGGCCCCACATCATCCCTAACAGTGCCATTGAATTAAACAGGGGATAGTGTGACGTGGCTGTTTTTAGAAACTTCTAAGTATTTCTAATTTGCAGCCTGCTTTAGGGGGTATTTCCCCTGGCAGTTTGGCAAATGTCATGTTCACTCACTTCTCTGGACTCAGTTGTCCCATCTATAAATTCAGTATATTTAAATTATTCCAATTTCAACATTAACAAATTTTTATTTTTCCATATAATTTATGCTGAGACCCTAAAAATTCTACCTGAACCTTGTGCAGAAAGTGTATCTCTCAATATAGTAACTGTTTCTAAACTATCATCAAAATGTCTTTGGATGGTTATTAAAGTAGAAAGAATACATTTGCAATAGTTTTAGTGACAAGGTCATGTCCCAGGGAAAGGCAGCCCTGCACTGTGCTTAGCAGATGGACTTGGGAGTCAGGTTGCTATAGCACTCCAGACCTGGGGCTCATTTCTCTCCTTATACAAAGTAAAGGAAATACTGACTAGTATGGTTATTTCACAGCTCACTGTTAGGAATCTTTTCAAAAGGGCATAGAAAGAATGAGCACAGGAGGATACTCGTCCATGGTCACTTATGTTCTCAATTCCTTGGAGCACTCTGGTTGAATACACAGGGATTATGCTCAACCAGAACTTAAGTCAATATGCAGAAAACTGAGAAAGACTTAAGTGATTGACAATCATAGGACACGTTCTGTACCTTGAAGTTTTCACCTCTAGTACTTGGTACCAGGCATATCAAGGTTTGTCATGCTTTAGCTACTTTTGCTAAGCCACGGTGAACAGGAATTGTTGTACCAAATGGGAACGTGGTAAAAGGAGTTTTGGACCAACGTGGAAAACGAAGAGCCAAATTTGCAATGAGTCCATTTTCAGACCCATTAAGAATGAATCCTTGGCTCCCTGAGCTTTCTGATCACATGGCAACTGCTTGTAAGGGTGTGC
>NW_008359796.1:0-305 GCF_000622305.1 Nannospalax galili | reverse complement strand
CAACATGATGCGAAATTCTGTCATTACCTTGATCCATTTTGTCATCATCATGCTGAATATGCAAACACGGTGCTCAATGTCCCCTCACATTCCGCAAATTTGACCACACAATTCTCCATTATAATATCACAATGTTAAATACGACTTCACAGTGTTCCATTGTGACATTACAATTCTCCAATGTGCCAACACTATCTCCCAATGTGCCATTATATTGCTCGAATGTGCCATCACAATGTAACAATATTAATTCCCAATGTGACTTCACAATACTGCAATATGCCAACACTATTGCCCCATGTGCC
>NW_008359795.1:408-630 GCF_000622305.1 Nannospalax galili | reverse complement strand
TCAAGCAAAGATTATGAAAAATTTAAGAAATCACTAGAATGGAATATGCAGAAATTGTGTGACAACATAAAAAGACCTAACTTATGCATCATAGGCACAGAGGAAGGAGAAGAATCTCAGGATAATGGTATGGACCAGATCTTCAACACGATTGTAGAAGAAAATTTTCCAAAATTAAAGAAAGACATGCCCATACAAATAGAAGAAGTACATAGAACACCA
>NW_008359795.1:0-281 GCF_000622305.1 Nannospalax galili | reverse complement strand
TATGAAAGCCAGAAGAGCCTGGACCAAAGTATTCCCAGTGTTAAATGACCCAGATACCAACCCAGGCTTCTATACCCAGCCAAAATGTCTATTATGGTCGCGGGGAAAGAAAAATGTTCTATGAAATGAATTGGCTGAAGGAATTCATGTCCACAAAACCAGCCCTTCAGAGAGTTCTGGAAGCAATACAAAGAGCTGAAGAAAGGAACGACTATACCCAAAGAGTTGCAGAAAGAAATACAATGAAGGTATAACTGTGGAAAAGTACAGCTACATCACAA
>NW_008359794.1:0-245 GCF_000622305.1 Nannospalax galili | reverse complement strand
AATGGATGGAACTAGAAACTGTTACACTAAGTGAAGTAACACAGACTCAGACAAAAAAATCGATGTATGTTCTCCCTCATATGTGGATCCTAGAACCAAACCCGGATAAGTGAGTATGTATCCAGACATAACTACAGGAACCAGGATAATGGAAAGGAAACAGGGAGGTAAAGGGAAAGAAATAACCCGAAAGTGAAGAACAGTAGGAAACAGGCCTTGATAAGGGAGCTATGGATAAAAATCAG
>NW_008359793.1:0-516 GCF_000622305.1 Nannospalax galili | reverse complement strand
GGAAGGTATTCCTGTGTGCATTTCCAGCTTCATCATCTCTGCCATCACAAATATTTGTGAGTTTCCACCGTTCCGGGTATCGGGATCCGAACAGGCCAGGGCAGGGCCGTGAAATGTGCAGTTTACATTCTCATAACATAAACTCGGAGCTCAAACGCCCGGGCAGCAGGTGGTTGATCTTCAGCCATGGTGCCAGGAGGCCTTGCTGCAGCCCCAGAGCCTGTGTAGGAGTTCAGGTCCTATGGAGAGAGCTGCTGGGGGCCTGCAGGAGGGCGGAACAGAGCATATAGAGATGTCCTTGGGAATTCAAATTGCCCCATGCACCTTTGCCTGAGTCCATTTGTTTTTCTACCCTCTTGCCTGTTGCCTCAAGCTGCCTGCTTTCATCCTCAGAGAGCCACACATTCAAGGAGTTGGTGGGCAGCATGCTTGGAAATGGAGCAGGTCTCTGCTGGTTACGTGTCTCCCCACCACTCAGTCCCTCATTTCCATGGCATTCAGCCAACACCTAGCCCC
>NW_008359792.1:354-798 GCF_000622305.1 Nannospalax galili | reverse complement strand
TCTGGACTGACCTCTTGGCCCAGACTCCCCACTGCTTCCTGATCCTTTACACCCAGACCAAGCCAATTTCTCCCTCTAGTTCATGGGAGCCCTTGGAGCCTCTTCCCAGCCCCATCTCCCTTTGCATCTCTGGGTGGCCCAGCCCCCTCCAGCTTCCTGGGGCCAGCATCTTTCATGGAGGGATCCAGTCCTTAGGAGAAAGCCGAGAGCATCTGATCTTCATCCGACCAGGGCCTCTCTGGGAACTCCTGAGCAGGAAGACTAAATCAATTTGGCCCCTCCAATATGAAATAATCAAAGGAGAAAAGTTGAAGCCTAGACCAACCAGGTTTTCATGCCCAACAAGTAAACCACAAAGGCACGCAAAGTTTACAAAAAGCAGACCTAAACTCAACAAAGGCTTGCTTGAGTCTCACTCAAGAATCAGAAACTATGAAAGAAATC
>NW_008359792.1:0-245 GCF_000622305.1 Nannospalax galili | reverse complement strand
AGGACATGGAATTCAAAAGAACAATGATGAATATGATAAAAGAATTCAGTGAATTTAAAGAACACACAAACAAGGTAATCAAAGAACTGAAAGAAGAGAGGGACAAACTGCTGAATGAATTCAGAAAACAGTTAGAAATATTGAAGAATTATCAGGTTGAAATGAAGGAGGAAGTTAAACATTCAATAAGCCAGTTGGAAACGACAGGAGAAAGCCTCACCAATAGAATGAATGAAATGGAAAAC
>NW_008359791.1:0-270 GCF_000622305.1 Nannospalax galili | reverse complement strand
GTGTTTACCTAGCATGTACAAGGCCCAGAGTTTGATCCCAGCACCAAAAACTAACAAACAAATAAAATGTCTCCCATCAAAACAAGAAATCATGGCCTGGTGACTTCACTAACAAATTTCCCTACACATTTGAGGAACTCATAACAATCCTCCTCAAACTCTCACTAAATGAAAAGGAAAAATTCTAAAGTCATTTTATGTGAACAAAGATATGACAATAAAAAGAGAAAGAAAGCCAATATCCCCAGTGAATGCAAATGCGAAAACCAT
>NW_008359790.1:0-279 GCF_000622305.1 Nannospalax galili | reverse complement strand
AGCAGGACTCCAGAAAACCAGTCTACAACAGCCTCTGCTTCCCACCAGGAGTCACAACCCAGGCCCTACATCATGTCACTGCCCAGAGCTACAGATGCTGTGGGTAGCCTTGAACAACCAGGGAAGCCCATCTCAGGCCAGGGATCTGCATAGGTGCAGAGACTCAGAGTCGAGGCCCCTGCTTAAAAGTAATCTACCTTGGCCATTGTGGTTTTTCAGTCAGGACTGTATTGCCACATGCCACAAAATGCACGCACGATTGAGTGAGTTTTGGAGCTT
>NW_008359789.1:3616-5569 GCF_000622305.1 Nannospalax galili | reverse complement strand
TTTATTTCTAATTAGAAAGCTTACAACAGCAGCAAAGCATCAGACCATAAAGCAAACCATGAATTTGCATAGTATTTCTCAGTATACAAATTTTTCAATAATCACAGTAAAAGGAAAGCACAAAGTTCAATGATTAAACTTTTCTTAACATAGCCAAGCAATGTCTTTATTTTCTTTATACGCTTTCAGTTTCTGTTTTACCATAGACGTGTAATACAGCCTTTCCCCATTTTCCCTTTAATTCTTTGATTTTAATATTTACAGGTGGCGTGCATATTTGAGAAAATTATTTTTCTCATGGGAATGGGAAAAACCAGCCCTTTTTATTTATTGTCTAACCAATTTTCCAGTTTATCTTTCTACCCTCCATTTTGCTATTCCCAAGTAGTTTTTCCTTATACCAAAGTTTAGTCTCAATAATTCCTTGTTCAGGATTAAAACCATAAACTCCTGTGAAAGGTAGCAGGCAATCTAGAGATTGCATGCTATATTTTACTTTGGGGGGAAAACAAGTCTCATTATTAATCACAAATGCAGTTCCAAATGACGTCATAGTTGTAGGAGAAAGTCATCTATCCTTTTACGTTTGTTCTGTTTCAATAACATGATAATTCTGATAATTCCTTGTTCAGGATTAAAACCATAAACTCCTGTGAAAGGTAGCAGGCAATCTAGAGATTGCATGCTATATTTTACTTTGGGGGGAAAACAAGTCTCATTATTAATCACAAATGCAGTTCCAAATGACGTCATAGTTGTAGGAGAAAGTCATCTATCCTTTTACGTTTGTTCTGTTTCAATAACATGATAATTCTGCCAAAGGCAGAGATGTCCCACGTTTAGTTTCCCATTCCTTCATCAGAGTTGGTTATCAGAATACTTACAGAAGAGAAGGTTACACAAATTACAAAAACCAGGATTAATTGTGGAAGGGATATGCACCAAAAGAGTACCAGTCATCGGCTTTCAGCAGGTACTTTGTCAAACAGTACTCTTGTCAAGAACCACAGAACCCTCAAGCCACCATCTCCCCCGTTTTATTTTTTGATTTGAAGCTTTCAAAGTGAAGACTAAGGACATGCATACTTTTTGCTAGTTGTCTGATGATGACTGGAAGGGAATAAACCAGAATCAATATTAGGAACAAAACAATACCTAAATTTATAAAAAATGACCAAGCATTAGTATTAGACACATAAGATCGAATGGCAGAGACAAATGAGTCTGAAGTTTCCTCCAAAGATGAAGTAGCTCTATGGGATTTACTGAGAGTTAAGATTTGACTATGTAAGTTATGAATATCTAGTCTTATATCAGAATTATTCCATACCCCTTGTAGGTGAAGCTTAACTCTATCCCACTCATTATCTGAGAAATTATATGGAAAAGGAGTAACACAAATCCATTTAAATGCTGTATGACATTGAACCTGAAGTCGAATCTTAATATTATTTAATTGATTACCCATAAATAAAACTGCCTCTTGTACAGTGTTAAACCTTTCCTGAATTCCCTGATCAATATGTTCCTTAATCATCAATGCTACAGAGACATTTTTGGAAAGTTGATTAACATGATATTCTGTATGAATTTCTTGTAAAAGGTTGTGGTAGACAAGGCAAAGCTAGCTAATACACCAACTAAAGCAGTTACTCCAAGAATTAGAGCAGCAACAAAATGTTTTGATCATTGGAGGGCAATAGTAGCATCGTGAAAAAGATGAACACCTGGATCTTATACCATGGTTCGGAGAGAGTAACATGAAGCATATCTTAAGAAGGGCGGGGTAATGTAATAAAAACTTCCTTAGTTTTTGATCTAGTTAAGCAATTTGACAAAATACAGTAAGAACAATATCCATAAAAAGAACAATCAGAATTATTAGAGATAAACATAAAACCATGTGGACCTTCCCATAAAATAGCAAAGGGAGCACCTACACAAGTTTGCAAA